>NC_056747.1:938301577-938644077 GCF_019279795.1 Protopterus annectens
TTTAATCTGAAATTTGTTTTGGGTTTTGGGCTGGGGGTTTCCGGGAAGTTTTTTTTGTGGGGGATTTGGGAGGCAAAACCCAGGGTGGAAACCCTTTTTTGGGGGTTTAAGTTTTTTTTTAAAAAATTGGGGGAAAAACCGGGGTGCCTGGCTTTTTTGGGGCCAGTCTGGGGCAATCAGGATCATCCTTGGCTTTTCTTGCCTGGCTTTTATGAGTACCTTTGGAAGGAGAGGTAGTGGTGGGAAAGCATATACTTGTAGGTTTTTCCAGCTGAATGAGAGGGCATCCACTTTCCATGCTTGTGGGTGATAAGTCCTTGTGCAGAATTTCTGTAGCTGGCAATTCACTGGGGATGCAAACAGATCTATGTCCAGGCTCCACCATTTTTGTGTTACCATTCTGAATATTTGTGGATGTAATTTTCACTAGTGCGGATCCATGATGTTTCTGCTTAGGTCGTCTGCCAGTGTGTTTTTCTCTCCTGGCAGGAATTGTGCTTGCAGATGAACTTGATAGGTTAGAGCTGTGTTCCACAAGGTCATGGCTTGTCTGCAGAGGGGATAAGAATGAGTGCCCCCTTGCTTGTTTATGTACCACATAACTGTGGTGTTGTCTCTTTTTAGTAGTAGTTGTCCTGGATGCAGAAGGTCCTTGAAAGCTATAAGGGCATTTTGTCCAGCTAGCATCTCTTTTTGATTGATGTGAAGATGCCTTTGTTCTGCTGTCCACTTGCCCTGAATACATTTTCCTGCCATGTGTGCTCCCCAGGTGTAATCTGATGCATCTGTTGTCAGTATTTGCCTGGCTGTGGATTGAGTGAAAGGCTGTCCCTTGTTGAGGTGACATGCTTGAGCCCACCATCGAAACTCCAGTTGAAGGCAAGGAATTAGTGGTATTACTGTTTCCAAACTTTGACAGTGTTGAGACCAGACACTCTTTAGGTACCATTGTAGTTTCCTCATATGCAGTCTGGCATATGGAATTAGTAGTATGCAAGATGCCATGTAACCCAAGGCCTGCAGAATTTTTCTTGCAGGGAGTTGGGTCTTTGTTGCCATCAATTGAAAATATTAAGTCAGTTGTCCTTGCTTGTCTGGTGTGAGATAAGCCATCTGGGCTGTTGTATTCAAGCTGGCACCCAGGAATATTATCTCTTGTGAGGGCACTAGTTTTGACTTCTTTTCATTTACTGTGTACCCTAGGCAACTTAATAACTTTTTTAGAAATGCCAGATGCTTTAGAAGAATGTTCTTGCTCTCTGCTTGAATCAGGCAGTCGTCCCGGTACGGATAAATTTGAATTCCTTTCTGTCTGCAAAATGCAATTACTGGTGCCAGGCACTTTGTGAAGACCCTGGGCGCAGTAGATAAGCCAAAAGGCAGTGCAGAGAATTGGTAGTGCATTGAACCAGCTACGAATCTGAGGCATCTTCTGCAGTTTTGTCTGACAGGGACATGGAGGTATGCCTCCTTGAGGTCCAAAGTTATGAGCCAAGCTTTCTTGCCCAGCATGGGAAGAAGCTGCTGTAGTGTCAACATTTTGAATTTTGGAACATTCAGGTAAGTGTTTAGAGAAGAAAGATCCAGAATGGGCCTCCAGGCTTTGTCCTTTCTGGGAACCAGAAAGAGTCTCGAGTAAAATCCTTGTCCTTGCTCCTGTGTTGGTACCTTCTGAATAGCTCTCATGTCCATGAGTGCTGCAATTTGAGCCTCTGCCCATTGATTTAGTGGCATATTTGGCATTCCTTTTAACCTTGGCAGAGTGTGAAAGTGGAACCTGTAACCTTGAGATACAATGTTGAGAACCCATTTGTCTTTGGTGATCATATGCCAATTGTGACAGAAAAGTGCCAGTTTTCCTCCCAAGGGGGCTGCCAAGACAGAACTGTTTGGCAGCTGTAGTGGGAAGTCATTGGGGCTGTTTTTGTAAGGTTGAGGCCTGTCTTCCCCTTCTTTCTGGGTTGATGCACCCCATTGTCGAGGCCTGTAAGGACCTTGTGGTTGACCTCTACCTCTTGGACGTCTGTATCTGCCCCTTTGAGGTCTGTCTGTAACTGGAAAGGACCAATTCTTTGTTGGCCAATTTCTGCTAAATCGAGGAGGCTGAACCTGTAAGAAATCCTTCACCGTTTGCATAGATTTTGCCTTATCCTCCATTTTCTTTAATACCTCTTCTGCCTTAACTCCAAATAAAACATCCTGCTGCAAAGGTGCATCCAATAGTTTTGCTTTAACATGATCTGGTAACGTCTGTTCTTTTAACCAAGCATGTCTTCTAATGACAGATCCTGTAACTGCTGCCATACAGGAGGCCTCTAATGAATCAAAACCACATTGCAAAGTATGTTCCCACTTGTTCAGCTGCATGTAATAAATCCTGCATTTCTTTATAATTAGGAGGATCTGAGTTTGGAAGCATTTTTTGTTTCAACTGAGACATCAAATATTGTTGATATTTTAGCATGTGAAACTGGCAATTTAAGGCCCTCATTGCTAAAGTTGCAGATGTACATACTTTCTTCCCCCATCTGTCTAATGCTCTGGAATCCCTGTCAGAGGGGACTTTATTCTTTGCTGAGGAGGCCTTTACCCCTTTGGGGCCCTGAGAAATAGTTTTAGGGTCAGCAGCAAGGCTTTTATAAACAGATTTGTGAGAGTCAGGAACTCTGTAGTATCTGTCAGGCTTAACTGGAGCAGGAGGTAAAGAATCAGGATTTAAACTGGATTCAGTATACACATCATCCACAATGTCTAACACTGGCGGAATAGCAAGGGGTCTGTGTTGAGGCAATAAAAGGAAATCTCTGAGCCTTTTCTTGGATTCTGAATAATCCTGGCCCTCCCAATGGAAATGCTCCTTCATGGTATGCAAGGTTTCCCCAAAGAAGTAGTCCTCTGGCGGAGAGGCTGAAGGAATTGATTCCTCAGCATCAGAATCCTCATAAGGGGGTATAGAGTATCCTAGGTCTGAGGATGAATCTGAAGAGATGGATACCTGGTCGGATGAGTCATAGTCTGCCTCCTGTCTAGGCCTTTTATCAGGAGGGGGATGGGACCCCCTGATCAGAGTGATCAAGTCTTCGGCCATTTTGAGCATTTGTTTCTTAGGCATGGAGGCCTGTCCTGGTGAATGTTGAATTTGTTTCTTTGTTTTTAAAAGAGTTTTAGACTTAGCAGAAGATTTAATGGTTAACTGAGTAGGTCTGAAAACACTCTCTGAAGCTACTGGTTATTCAGCTACTCTGGATACCGCTGAAGGGTTAGTCTCGGTAGGCTGTAAATCTGGTGTGTCCGAAGGCCCAGCCATCTCCACGTAGGAGTCAGAGGTGGCTTGAGGTTCTAAAGATGCGGTCGTCAGGGGCTGCAAAGGCACCTCGCTGAAAACTGGAGAACCGGCGACTGGCCTAGATGAGGCTTCTTTGTCATTTTGTGCCTCGGATGCCTGTCCTTGTCTTTGCACTTTTTGTGTATTCCTGTCATCAGTAGTTCCGACGGCATGGTATAATTGAATTTTCTGCCAAAATAATGTCGGGCAATATCAAACATACGTTTACTAGTGCGCTTGTTAAACCTAGCACAAAACCGACAACCTGTGACGTCGTGGTCTGGGCCTAGGCATGGGATACAATAGGAATGGAAATCCTTATGAGGTATTTGCTTCCCACAAGAAATACAGTTATTAACTTTTACTGACATTGGTCTGAGGCAAGAAAAAGTTTCCCCAACAGGGTACTTAGCTTTGTAGAAGACTTCGGTTCTGGATTTGGAATGAAAACCTCAGTAGTCAGCCAACCGGCACTTGCGAACTGCTGTTGCTTCAGGCACCGCACGGCAAGAAAGACAGAAGAAAATGGCGTTGGCTGCATCTTGTATACTCCTGTCGCACTGACGTCAGGGAAGAAGCGACAGCAACCGATGCCGGATCAAGACTTTGGAACTCAGGCCGACTGCGGGACCGCCTGATGGCAGTATAACTCAAGTGTAATGACTGCAGCAGTGTAACACAAACATCTGCAGCCCTGCAAGAGGCCTCCAAGGAATCAAAACCACATTGCAAAGTATGCTTTCCAACCTGTTCTGCTGAATGCAATAATTCCTGTAATTCTTTATTTTCCACACAATCAGAAATCAACATTTTCTGTTTCAGTTAGCCCATAACATGCTGTTGATATTTAAGCATATGAAACTGGCAGTTTAAGGCCCTAATTGCCAAGGTTGCAGATGTATAAACCTTCTTTCCCCATCTATCCAGTGCCCTGGAATCTCTATCAGAGGGGGTAGGATTTTTGGCTGTAGAGGCCTTAACACCCTTGGGACCCTGTGAAATGGTCTCAGGATCAGCAGCAGGATTTTTGAATAGAAATTTGTGGGAGTCAGGAACCCTGTAATATCTGTCTGGCTTACTAGGAGCCGGAGGTAGGTAATCAGGAGCCATTCTTGATTCCGAAAACACATCAACAATGCCTAATACAGGAAGTATTGCCAAAGGCCTATGTTGAGGAAGAAGGAAATCCCTAAGCCTCTTTCTTTATTCAGAGAAGTCCTGACTCTCCCAGTGAAAATGTTCCCTTAAAGTATGCAAAGTTTCTCCAAAAGAGTAATCCTCAGGAGGAGATGCAGACAGGATGGATTCTTCTGCATCAAAATCCTCATAGAGTGGAATAGAAAATTCCTGATCAGAAGAGGAATCAGAAGAAATGGAAACCTGATCTGAAGATTCATAATCAGTGCCTTGCCTAGGCCTCTTAGCAGGGGCAGGGGGGTTGGGAACCCCTGATCAAGGTAATTGAAGTCCTCAGCCATTTTGATCATCTGTTTTTTAGGCATAGGGGCCTGAGCACGTGGCTCATGTGTCGGTTTTTTAAACATAGAAGATGTTTTTGATCTTGTTTTTGAGGCTGGCGTCAGTTTAATATAAAAATGTTGAGGCCTGAAAACACCCTCAGAAGGTGGTGCCTGCTCAGCGGCTCTGGACCCATCCAAGGGAGAGACATCCGAGGGTTCAATACCCTGAGAATCTCACGGCATACCGGACTCCGAATGGGTCTCGGTAGAGGCCTGCAACTCAAAAGTAGTGGGTATCAGGGGCTGCGAAAGCACCTCACTGAGTACTGGCGAACCGGCGACTGGCTTAGGAGAAGCTTTGTCATCGGTTTTGGACCTCGACGGTCTGTCTCTGTCTTTTTCTTTGCGCTTTTTGTGAACTCTGGTAGTCGGATTGCTAACCGACGATATTTCAGGATAATTAAATCTTGATCCAAAATATTTAGAAGCAAAAATGTACTGACGCTTAATAGTGCGTTGGTTAAATCTAGCACAAAACCGACAGCAAGGCACATTATGATCTGGGCCTAGGCAAGGAATGCAGTACAAATGAAAATCCTTATGAGGTATTTGCTTCCCACAAGTAATGCAATTATTAACTTTTACTGACATCGGTAAGGAGCAAGAAAAGGTTTCCCCAACGGGGTACTTAGCTTTAGTTTGAAGACTTCGGTTCTGAAACTCGAATGCAAAAATTTCAGGAGTTGGCCGACTGGCACTTGCAAACTGCTTCTGCTTCAGGCACCACGCAGCAAGAAAGACTGAATAAAATGGTGTCGGCTGCAGGTTTTATACCCCTGATGACCTGACGTCATGGAAAAGGAGACAGCAACCGACGCAGGACCCAAGACTTTGTTATTCAGGCCGACTGAGGGCAACCTGCCAGCAGATTATCCAAATATAATGACTGCAACAGTGAAACACGAAGAACATCTGTACTATGTTCTTTGTGTTTCACTGTTGCTGTCATCACATTTGGGTTGATTCCCAAAGTGGAAGAAAAGGGTGGAGGCAAGCAAGAAGACTGGGGGCTGGCTAGGATGCCCCGCAAGACTGCAGTGGCAAAGCCTGCCTTGGATTTGGAGAAGATAGGCAGGTGGTAATGCTTGGTGAAGGTATGAATAGAAGTCCATGTTGCAGCCCCCAGGATGTCCCTTGTGGGGACTCCTCTGAGAAAAGCTGCAGAGGTGGAGGTTGCCCTGGTGGAATGTGTCCTGACCCCCTTTGGGGGTGGTTTTCCATGCTGTTTGTAGCAGATATGGATGCAGTGTGCTATCCATTTGGAGACTGTTTGTTTGGATATGCCCTTGCCATCTGCAAAGCTGACTAGCAATTGGTCAGTTTTTCTAAAATATTTATTCCTATCCAGATAGAATCTGAGCTGTCTGTGCACATCTAGGGAGTGCAGAATCCTTTCCCCCTTGTTTTGTGGGTTAGGGAAAAAGGTGGGCAAATGAATGGATTGGTTGAGAGCCACACTGGACACCACTTTAGGCATGAAGGATGGGTTAGTCCTGAGGAAGACCCTGTCAGCATGGAAAATGATGAAGGGCTCTACACCCATGAGTGCTTGTAGCTCTGAAACTCTTCTAGCTGAAGTGATGGCCAGAAGCAAGGCTGTTTTGCAAGAGAGGAATTTTAACTCTGCTGAAGCTGCAGGTTCAAAGGGGGTAGGGTGAGCTTTTCCAACACAAAGTTAAGGTCCCAAGCTGGGGTAGGAGCTCTTCTGGGTGGCCTTAAATTGTTAGCCCCTCTTAGGAACTGTTTGATGATAGGGTGTGAGGAGAGGTGGCTCTGTGCTGTAATGAGCAGAGATGGCAGAGACATGAATTTTAATAGAAGAGAAGGATAGACCCCTGTGCAGTAGGTCTGCTAGGTAATCCAGGATGAGAGGTAGGGAGGGCTGTGCTGTTTTGGCTCCCTTAGCCTGGATGCAGGTGCAAAACCGTTTCCACTTGTCAGCATAGGATTTTCTAGTGCTGGGGTGTCTGGCCTCATGTATAGCATCTAGGACTTGTTTGCTTAGGCTGGCAGCTTGAGGAGGTGTCAGGGAATAAGCCAAGCTGCCAGATCGAGGGTCTGCAATTGCAGATGCATGAATTCTCCATTGTTCTGGGTCAGGAATGTTGGGATCTGAGGTAGGTGCCATGGTGGCAGGGGTGACAGGCTGCGTAGCAGTTGGTACCAGTGCTGGTGTGGTCAGTCTGGGGCAATCAGGATTGCCCTCAGTTTTTCCTTCCTTATTTTGAGCAGTACCCTTGAAATAAGTGGTAGAGGGGAAATGCATAGATCGTGAGATTTACCCACTAGAAGGATAGAGCATCCACTTTCCAGGCCTTGCTGTGAGGTTCCCTGGTGCAGAATTTGCTGAGCTGATGATTGGAGTGGGAGGCAAACAGATCCACCTTTGGGGTGCCCCATTTCTGGGTTACAAGGGTGAAGGTTATGTGGTCTATCTGCCACTTGTATGGGTCTAGCAGGTTTCTGGTTAAGTTGTCTGCCAGAGAGTTTAGGGAGCCTGGCAGGAATTGTGCTAGCAGGTGTAGTTGCATTGCTGAGGCCATATGTCAAAGGGTCATGGCAAGCCTGTAGAGAGGATAAGAGTGAGTCCCTCCCTACTTGTTGCAATACCACATCACTGTGGTGTTGTCTGTTTTGATCAGAAGAGGCCATGGGGAGAGTAGGGGTCTGAAAGCTGTCAGGGCATGCTGAGCATCTCTTTTTGGTTGATGTGCAAATGTATTTGATTTGGGCTCCAATGGCCCTGAATGCACCTGCTGTCCAGGTGTGCACCCCAGGTATAGTCTGATTCATCTGTGGTGTGGGTTTGGGTGGCGTGGGGTGGGGTTGTGAGAAGGGAAGTTCCTAGTTGTGGTTGCATGCTGCTGCCCACCAAAGAAAATCTTTCCTTAGACAAGGTATCATTGGTATGATAATTTTCACGTCTTGAGAGTGTTGACACCAAAGGCTTTTTAGGTACCACTGAAGTTTCCTCATATGCAGTCTGGCATATAGAATGAGTAGAATGCAGGAGGCTATGAACCCTAGAGCTTGCAGGATTTCCCTTGCGGATAACTGGGTTCTGGTGGCTAGTTGAGAGAAGTAGCCTGTCAGACAGGCTTGTTTTTCTGGAGTAAGGAATGCCATCTGGAATGCTGTATCCATGCTTGCTCCCAGGAATACAATTTTTTGTGTGTGTACTAGTTTTAATTTTCTTTTGTTGATAGTATACCCCAGGGAGGTCAGTGGGTCCTGTACAAAGGTCAGATGCTGTAACAGCTTTTCCTGACTGTCTGCTTGAATCAGGCAATCATCTAAGTAGGGGTAAATTTTAATATTTCTTGTCTGCAAAATGCAATGGCTGGAGCCAGGCATTATGTGAAAACTCTGGGAGCAGTGGATAAGCCAAAGGGAAGCACAAAGAACTGAAAGTGCATAGATCCTGCCCTGAAACGTAGATATTTTCTAAAAGATTCCCTGACTGGGATGTGTAGGTAGGCCTCTTTTAGGTTTAGGGTGGCTAACCAAGCATCCTTGGAAAGCATAGGAAGAAGCTGTTGGAGGGTGAGCATTTTGAATTTTGCTATCACCGGAAAGGTGTTTAGAATGGATAGATTTGAGGATTGGGTGCCAGGTGCCCTCTTTTCTGGGTACCAGGAAGACTCTGAAATAAAAATCTTGGCCTATCTGGTCTGCAGAAACATGCTATATTGCCCTCATAGATAGCAGGGAAAAAAAATACTTTTTGGCCTCTACCCACTGGTTTGAAGGAAGATCTACGGACCCTTTTGGGGTTGGCAGAGTGTGGAAATAAAATTTGTATCCCTGGGAAACTATGTTGAGGACCCATCGGTCGTTGGTAATAGAGGCCCAGTTGTTTGCATGGAAGGAGAATTTTCCTCCTAGAGGCACAAGCAGGTGGGCAGAGGTAAGGGGTGGAGGTGCAAAGTCATTGTCAGTTCTTACCATAAGGGGGGTGGCTTAGCACTCCCTGTTTTTCAAGGGGAGGAACTCTATTGGTTAGATCTATGCATTCCCTGGGGCTGCTGTCTCAGGGGGACTACTTCCCCTGGGTCTGGGCTGAGCTTGCCTGGAGGGGGCCGGAAAGGACCAGTGCTTGGAGGGGCAATGCCTACTGAACCTTGGAGGCTGGACCTGTAAAAATTCTTTTAACTGTCAGCATAGATTTAGCTTTTTCTTCTATCTTTTTTAAAGACCTCTTATGCCTTGGTGCCAAACAAATTGGCTTTGTTCAATGATGCGTCCAATAATTTGGATGTGACATGGTCTGGCACTGGACTGCTGCCCTGCAAGATGCTTCTAGGGCGTCAAAGCCACATTGTAAGGTGTGCTTAGTATCTTGGCTTGCAGAATGCATAAGCTCTTGTAATTCTTTATTATCTGCACAAGCAGAAAAGGAAGATATTTTTTGTTTGAGGAGTTCCATGGTATGCTGCTGATATTTCAGCATGTGGAACTGACAATTTAGTGGTCTAATAACAAGAGCAGCAGAGCTGTATACTTTTTTACCCTGTCTAAAGCTCGGGAATCCCTGTCTGAGGGGGCAGGATTTTTAGCTGAGGTTGTTTTAATTCCTTTAGGTCCTTGAGAGATGACCTCTGGGTCAGCAGTAGGATTTTTGAAAATGAATTTGGAGAGTCAGGGACTCTATCGTACCTGTCAGGTTTCCTGGGAGCAGGATGAAGTGTGTCAGGAGTCGAACTGGATTCCATAAAAACATCAACATCCAGGACAGGAGGAATGGCCAAAGGTCTGTGGTGCGGTAAATCTAAGAAGTCCCTGAGTCTCCTTTTTGACCGAGGATAGCCCTGACATTCCCATTGGAAATGCTCCCTTAAAGTATGAAGGGTTTCACCAAATGAAAAATCCTCGGGTGGAGAGGCAGAAGGAATGGACTCCTCTGCATCAGAATCCTCATAAGCAGAGAGGGGTTGCATGTCTTCATATTCAGAAGCATCAGAGTCATCGGACTCCTGTTCAGATACAACTACTGGGGACAAGTGTCTTTCTTTTGGAAGGGATAGCCTGGCTTCTACTAATAAGCATAATAAGGTCTTCCTCCATTTTAAGCAGTTGAGATTGAGTCAAGGAAGCGGGTGGCTGAGCTTGGGTCGTCGTTTTTTTGGGCGTAGTTCATACGCTGGGCCTTAGGAACTTGGTAGTTTTAGAAAGAACTGAAGATGCGAAAGAATTCATCGGTTTGTGTCGAGTATCGGTAGTGCGAAGTACTTCCTTGGAAGCCAGTGCCTGCTCAGTGGCTGTGGACCCATCCAAGGTAGAGACATCCGCAGGATCCTTAGTCAAAGAAGAGTCTAGTGGCATACCGGACTCAGAAAGGGTCTCGGTAGTGGCCTGCGAATCCAGAGAAGTGGGCATCAGGGGCTGCAAAAGCACCTCACTGAGGACCAGAGAACTGATGACTAGCTTAACGGAAGCATCGTCGGCAGTTTTGGACCTGTGCAGTCTGTCTTTATCCTTACATTTTTTCAGAAGATCAGTAGTTGGATGGCTTACTGAAGCCATATCGGAATTAGAGGACTGAGAGTGAAAATATCTAGCTACAATAAGGGCCTGACGATGTACAGTTCTGGCATTGAACAAAGCACAAATGTGACAGTGAGGGACGTCGTGGTCTGGGCCTAAACAGGTGATGCAGTAAGAATGGAAGTCTTGGTGTGGTATTTGCTTTCCACAGGCAAGACAATTGTTAACTTTTTCTGACATTGGTTAGAGCAAGAAAAAAGGATCCCCAACGGGGGCTTTAGAAGACTTCAACTTCAATTCGGAAAAAAAACCTCAGGTAGCGGCCGACCGGCACATGTGCGAACTGCTTCTGCTTTGGGCTCCTCGGCAAGAAAGACTGATGCAATGGCGTCAGCTGCATGATTTTATACCACTGACGATCTGACGTCAGTCCTGGAGCGACAGTAACAGACGCAGAAATACTAAGCTCCTGGTATTCGGGCTGACTGAGGGCTACCCCAGGCAGGATAACCCAAATGTGATGACTGCAACAGTGAAACACGAAGAACATCTACTTTATGCAAATGTTTCAGGGAGAATACCTTATATGTTCCCATCCAGCAAACACAAATCTTGTATCACATGTATATGTTCCAGAGTGGATACAGCCATACTTCTTTATCATTTTTCTAGAGAAAATAGTTTCAAAAGTTCACTTATGGTCACTTATACATGTCTTGATTTGAAATTACATTTTTGTTTTTGTTACTTTCCAGAGTTGGACAAGACACCTGGTTAACAATCTGATTGAACAAATAAACTGAAATGGAGGGAATACAAGGACAAAAGGGAAAGTGACAAAATATCTCGTATCAAGTAGTACTGAAAAAAAGAAACATAGTTTTACAAATAGTCTTTTTGTCCTTAGTTCTCAAGTTTGATGTGAAATACATTGTTTTATAGCAAACAATACTAGCCATTGTGATTAAAAAAATATCTTTGAAGCAGAGCTCTATGGCCATGAATTACTGGTAATCATGACCTCATTCAGTACATCTAAAGCTCTCTGCTGCAACATGCTGCATTGCAATATGGCCACAGAGGGATGTTGCAGACCCGGAGACTATAGGAATAGTTCCATTTGTAAAAGTGAAAAGCACTAAACCTGGCTTTACAATGACTGGTTACCATCTTACCAAAGGTTCTTTTAGTATTATAAAAAAAAAATATTAAGCAAAATATGTTCTTATAAGATATCAACAGATCACATCTGCAAGACAGTCTTGCTGCAAACAGTATGTCAGACTTTGTTTTATAAAAATTAACTTAAGTTCACATGTGGAAGTAATTTTATGGAACTGAGAGTATTGTTATGGACCATTAAAGCACATTGAGAAGACAAGTCATGTTTTACAACTGCTACTTCTTTTAGCTAATTAAATTTATTTTTGTTCCCTTTTTTCATTTTGCAAAACGTTTGCCTACATACAACAGTGGTTTCAACGCAAGCACTTTTGACAGAATGGCTTTGCAGGATCCTAAAGCTCAAAACAAAAATGAGTTACAAAAAAGTTCTAAAATTAATCAGATAAAATTACTCTTAGTTTAATTAAAACCAGTAAAATGGGGCACAGAAGTAAAACAAAAAATTTGGAAATGAAAACGTAATGATTTACAGCAGCTATCTTGTAACAAAAAAAAATGAAGACGGGAACCGAAAGATTCAGCTGAATCTGCAATGGGTATATGCAATATGTCTGTCACCAATGACAAAATGTGACTTTAAACAAGATGTTAGTAAAGACAACTATAAAGCCTTCTATAGTTATGTAAAGAATCTCCACGGCAATACCCAGATTTGCTCTGAACTACGGCACAATGGTACCTCCTATACAGAGCCAACAGATATTGCCAATATACTGGCTGACAGATTCAGTGCCAATTTTACCCCCCCCCCCCCAAGTACCAATCACAATACCAGTAGATTGCCAGGCACCCAGTGTTACTGCTGCAGAGGTTAAAACAGCACTGTCCAAGGCCAAGAATACAGCTTCTATGGGACCTGACAATATCCGTGGCTGTGTTCTACATGAACTTCAGAGTGAACTGGCACCTCACCTGTGTGCCCTGTTCAATCACAGCCTCACCTCAGGCTTTGTCCCCACCGAATGGCGCACTGCTACAGTCACCTCTCTCCACAAGGGAGGAGCGACTACAGACCCTGGGAACTACCGCCCCATTAGCCTGATGAATCTGATATGCAAAGCTATGGAGTGCATCTTCATTGACTTAATAAACAGGGATATAGGGAATCTCCAAACTCTGAATCCTACACAGTTTGGTTTAGTGAAGGGCAGATCATGCCTGGTCAACTTGGTAGACTTCTTTCAGTCAGTCACCAGAACTGTGGATAAAGCCAAGGTGGTTCATACAGCCTACCTTGATCTGGGCAAAGCGTTTGATACCATTCCCCACTCAGGAATCATAGAAAAGCTCACTAAGCTAGGCATCAACCCCTATATCACTAGGTGGGTTGCAAACTGGCTCACAGATAGAACCTGCAGTGTGAAAGTAGCTGACTCCAAGTCAGACTGTCGACCAGTCACGAGTGGAGTCCCACAGGCTTCGGTCCTGCGTCCTCTCCTGTTTGGTAAATACTTCTCTGAAGTCCAAGCCAACACAAAGGGACTCTGGCTGACAAAGTTTGCAGATGATTGCAAGTTGGGAGCTATTATTAACTCCCCAAGTGATGCTGACATCCTACAGAAAGGCCTCAATGAGACCAACGACTGGTGCCATATGGACAGACTCTAAAAACTCCAAGTATTCTCTGTCTCATATCGCCTACTTAGATCTCTGCTCGACTTAAAAAGCCATGTCTGACCCAGCTCTGTTAGAAATGCTACATCTAAAGAAATCCCAATCCCTCCACACCACATGCTCCTGAGATCTCATCCTCATTACCACAATCAACGGGACATGCTGGAGGGACAGGTTCATAACCCAGAGACTGCCCATGCTATGGAATAGACTTCCCATACATGTCAAGCAGAGCAGCTCATTGGCATTCTTCAAGAGGAATCTTGATGAGTGGATGGGAAACAGAAAATTCACTGCGGGGATCACTCCAGTGGCTCTATTTGACAGAGGCACTGGGAACTAAGGTCAGGTGGCACGATGCCAGGGTAATCCTATGGGCTAGGCTTGTAATGGCTCCAGGGCCACTAGCCTGGTACACACCTATGAACCTATGTTGGGTATTGCAGAAAGTCCATGCAATGCTAATATGTTTGAGAATAATACTGCTTTATTCAGCAGAGGTCTTCTAACTTCAAAGTGCCGGTTGACGGTTTCATGCAGATCCATACAGCAGCTCACAGTACAGATACCAGCACAGATCTACTTTTATGTGGTACGCTGTTTAATACCAAGCTTAAATCATTTCATTAATCAAACTTGGCTTTGATGAAATGGAGACTGTGGGGGTGGGGCACATGGTCAGTGTACTGCAGTAATGTTATGCAAACTGTCAGCTTTTAGTCAGGGCTGTTGTGGAGTTTACACACTATAGTGCATTTCATTGAATTGCAAGGTTTTTAAACTAGGTACTGTTGTTGGAGGCCTCTGACTTGTTAGTGCTATGGGCTGCCTGATTACCAACATTTTTACTTTGGACTGTTTGGACTGCGGTAGTGCTACCTATGTGGTTTCATAACACAGCAAGTCAACACAGCTTCCGCTGTTGCACTCAGTTATGTATTATGCTTCTTGCTTCACTGTCTTTTTCAGGGTTGCTCAGTACAAGAGATTCAAAAGGAAAACAAGGAGATCATGCAGAAGAAAAACAACTTATGAGCTATTTTGGTTCCTTACTGGCCATCTCTGTTGGCAGAGTTCTGCCTTTTGTGAGAGTATGCTTCTACTCAGTGCGGACAAAAAAGGTACAGGTTGACGTACAGTTAGACAAACTGCTGAGCCAGTATTTTCAGCTGATTAAACACAGCTTCTGTTCACATCCAATTGCAGCTTTTCAGGTGGAATGAAACAGGAAACATTAAAAATTCATATGATCTATCATTAATGCAGCCTGTGTGTGCTGCTTGGCTTCAGGTCTTGGGGCTAAAAGCAATCAAGATATTGTTTGTCAGTGTAAAAGGTAATGCCCGACAACAGGATGAAGGAACAAAGCTTGTTGGACTTCTGTATGAAGTCTGGTAGCCTGTCAGGAGCTGTACATAATGGAGGCTTTCTTTCTAAAAGTGTCTCATGTTTAGTCATTCCACTTTATCTGAATGATATTCTTGTGCGGTCTTCCCTTCAACCTTGTCATTGCTGAAGAAATCTTTAGTAAAACAGCCTAGCTATTTGGGACAGCCTACCTTGTGAAGTCAGAATTAGTTAAACTTTCAGTTAATCACCACCACTCTCTACACACCTCAGTTTAGCAAAAGACCTTTGCATATGTTTCATTAACAATGGACCATATTAAACCTTCTCCTTAAGTACTGTATCTTGCATTTATGTGTAAGCAGGCTTGTAATTTCTGATTTGTCTTTGCCTACAGGACTGACACATATGCTCCATGCTCTACAAAATTATGCAACATGCTGTGAGGTTGCCATTTGGCCCAAGTCATGTTTGAAATGTGTTTACAAAATAGTTCTACTCACCGGGTTAACAAATAAGTAAATTAACTCCAAGATCACAAAAACACTGCAAAGAGGGAATCCTTCTTTGTGTTTAGATCATTAAATTGGTACATTTAAGTAATGAGAAGGTTACAAAGCTCATTGCAAAAACAGGCCAGCAAGTTGTATTTACTTATTCATTTTTGTTTAGACCAGCTACTGCACAGGAAGGGGAAAAAAGGTGGAGTTGTCTCAATCTACATCCAGAAGAGACTTGCATCAAGGCTGCACACCTCTCTACCGTACCGAATTCCTTGGTATTTACTGGTTTTGAGAGCAAAATAATGGGGTGCCACGAATTTCCAGGTGGCCCTTTTTTTTACATTATTGCTATGGAAAGCGGAAGTAGATATAGGAAATTTGCAGGTTGTGTGTTTCTCTTGTCAAGCCAACTACTGATTAGTGGCGTTTGCTGGCAGATCGCAAAATCTATTTAAAGGTAGGAGAAAAGGTTAGATTAATAATTTCTTAAAAGAACACCTTACAGTGACATGTTGTGTAATCGTGCTCATTCTGCTGACTCCAAGAAGTGCCTTAGTATTTTTTTTGTTGTTAGTACAGCACCAATAGAAATTTGATAAAGTTTGCCAGTTCCTCATATATGATTTGGCTCCCCCGAATGAGTCTGTGTTTATACACACATGGAAGTATACAGATTCTGTTAGAAATATGTGTCTTATTATATCTGGCAATTTTGCTTCCTTCTCAGGCTGTCACTTGGTCACTGAAACAGTAGTAGTCACTACAATGACTCGGACAGCCAAAACCTGAAAATTGATTTTTTAAAGCACTTATCTTTGAATCATGAGTCAGGAATATGACAAGAGTGGTTGTAAGCATATGAAAGTGTGACTTATCTTGCTTTTTTAAGCCTGTCAGACAGTGTACGTAAATAATGGAACCATAGGAGTCTATAATTATTTCGTAATTTAATACCTACATGCTCAAGCCCACAATAATCTCATGTAAACAGTAGTGCTGCTTTATTAAAGTACAGTTGTGTACCTACCATAAATATAGATGTTCGAGTGTATTCACTTGCGACAGCAACCGATGCCAGACCTAGACTTTGGAATTACTGCGGGTAGCCTACCAGCTGGACAACCCAATTGTAATGACTGCAACAATGAAACACGATGAACATCTACCAGCTACCACTAACATGTATCACTTAAGTTCCTGGTTGGAAGTTAGTGCTATCTCAGTCTACTTAAAAATAAATAAATAAATAACTCTTCCTTGCCCATGCTAAAGTAGATCTATGGATGAGAAAGAGAAAGTTTACCCCAAGACTGCTCCCTGTACTACTTAATGGCTACAGGCAGCTTCTAAATGCTTTATCCCATGCATGGGTTCCCTCGAAATATCTATGGTATGATCCCAGTAATTCTCATTAGGAGTAATTATCAACCATAGGATGGATAAAGCCAATATCTAACCAAACGGGATAGGTTAATTTGAGCAAAAAAAGGGAAACTCTCTAGGCTTAAAATGGCCCGCAATGGCAGTTAGCATAGTACTTACCTATGAAACTACTGTTTGACTGACCGATTGCTTGATTGCATTTATTAACTGGGAAAGCTCAACTGGGTATAAGACCCATTTACAGTGAAGCCGAGAAAAATATTGCATAATATATCAAATATGTAAAATACAAGTACATTTTAAAAAAGCATACATATTATGCTAGATGCAACATACTGCAGAATGGATCTAGGTCACATAATCGAGTTTTCAGAAACTCAAAATTCATATGGATGAGACCATAAGATCGAGTTTCTGAAAACTCTAACATCAAAAAACAAAAAAAAAAATCTCCACAAAAATATACTTTTTTTTACGTTTCTGCATGGGGACAAGCCCACCTGCACCACCCCTACATCCCCTGAAAATGATATATACCAAGTCCGAGACTGCACTACAGTGAAGAAAAGGGTACATTTCCTGATCCTCGCTGTACTGCGACCTCCATTCAAAAGCTTCGAGTTTTCAAAAACTCGACCATATGAATTTCGAGTTTCTGAAAATTCAATCAACTGATAGGGACCCTGTAAAATATATACGATGCCAGATAATACCGAAGCAACAACATTCTGGGGACAAAAGATAATATAATAATACAATAGAATTCATGCAGTGATAATGGAATATTAGTAACATTACAATGGCTGTTGTAGCTGGACACCTGATATCACAACCAGCGATAATGAACACCGTTTCATTTGCTATTCTACAACAGTGGAGTTTGAAATTGTGGGCTTGAGATTGTAAGATATAAAACAGTGTGTCTTCAGACATATCAAATACTCATATTTAGTTTGGGGTGTTTGCATTATCACAGCACAGAGACATTTACAGAGTAGAAAAGAAGGTTGCTATGTAAGGCTATGATACACTGAAAGAGAAACTATTCATAAAACAAAATCATAATTGTTTGTTAAAGCTCTCTCATTACTGTCAGAAGTTATCCTTCTGGCACATGTCAGAAGTTTGGCATACTAACCTTGTGCCAGAAGGATATCTCCACTGTCAACATTCAGGGTTCACAAGAAAGCCTGGGCTACTAGATGGGTTAGCAAGTAGCAAAATGGTAAACAAACCTTCTGCCAATTCTTCTTCCTTGGGGATGTTGGCCTAAGGGTCTAAATTCTTCTTCCTTGGGGGTGTTGGCCTAAGGGTCTATAACAGCTTGTGCAAACTGTGATGAAGATCAACGGTACTGTAAGCAGGCAGTGAGATGGGAAATGCCCTATATGATGAAGATCAATGGTATTGTAAGCAGGCAGCGAGACGGGAAATGCCCTATATGATGAAGATTAACAGTACTGTAAGCAGGCAGCGAGACGGGAAATGCCCAATATGATGAAGATTAAAGGTACTGTAAGCAGGCAGCGAGATGGGAAATGCCCTATATGATGAATATTAATGGTACTGTAAGCAGGCAGCGAGACGGGAAATGCCCAATATGATGAAGATTAATGGTACTGTAAAGCAGGCAGTGAGATGGGAAATGCCCTATATGATGATGATCAACAATACTGTAAGCAGGCAGCGAGATGTCAAACGCCCTATATGATGAAGTTCAACGGTACTGTAAGCAGGCAGTGATATGGGAAATGCCCTATATGATGAAAAGCAATGGTAGTTTAAGCAGGCAATGAGATGGGAAATGCCCTATATGATGAATATTAACGGTACTGTAAGCAGGCAGTGAGATGGGAAATGCCCTATATGATGAAGATCAACGATATTGTAAGCAGGCAGCGAGATGGGAAATGCCCTATATAATGAATATTAATAGTACTGTAAGCAGGCAGTGAGATGGGAAATGCCCTATATGATGAAGATCAACGATACTGTAAGCAGGCAGCAAGATGTCAAATGCCCTAGATGATGAAGATCCTGTACTGTAAACAGGCAGTGAGATGGGAAATGCCCTATATGATGAAGATCAACAGTGCTGTAAGCAGGCAGTGAGATGGGAAATGCCCTATATGATGAAGATCAACAGTACTGTAAGCAGGCAGTGAGATGGGAAATGCCCTATATGATGAATATTAATGTAACTGTAAAAGCAGGCAGTGAGATGGGAAATGCCCTATATGAGGACGATTAACAGTACTGTAAGCAGGCAGTGAGATGGGAAATACCCTATATGAACCACACATAAGCATATCATGACTCTGTAGCCTAGGGATTCCATCCTTACATGAGGAGCCTCAGTGAGACCCCACTCCAAGACTTCCATATATATCAGTCAATAAAGCTCTGCTGCAGTCCCCAAGAAAGTCATGACTCTACTCAGCTAAGGGACACATCCAGGCATACGTTAAAGGAGAAAATGGGATAAGCTGTTGGTCAGTCACACATTTGTGCACCTGGAGTATAGCAGCAGTTTGGGGAAATCATAAAAAGGAAATAACTGGCTCTGGTGGCTCTTCTGAGTCCCACATGCAATGCCCCGTTTCCCAACAATAACGTAAAACTGACAAATGATACCTTGTGCCGATACAAAACAAATGGTGATTTTAATTGCAGCTCAACATCTTGACTGAAACTGACCTTAACAAATTTCCACAAAACAAAAAAACTCAAGGATAAGAAAAGATAAATTTGTACAATGTTCAGACTACAGTAGAAACATTGTACAGAGATATAAGCAAATCTCTTAACTGATTTTTGAAATATTCATCTTAAAATTTCCATGTCTATTTCTGGAGCTATGAATAACTAACATGGAAGGTAAACAAAAGACAGTGCTTCACCTTTGACCACAACGTCTCGCTCCTCTTCTCCTTTTCCCTTGACCTCTGCAATAAGACTTTGCATCTCCTCTGGGACCTGTAAAGAGCTAATAGAAATGTAGAGAGATTATTAGTGGCAATGCACAATGAGCAATAGTCTCAGTACCAATAAACAGTATTTACAGCCACTTTTCAGCTTACTCACATTTCTAGTTCTTAAAATATTTTATAAGTGAGGCAAAGAAAACCCTGTAATCTCAAAGGACAGCCCAACTAGTGTGAACCAGTTAAGTGCTATTAAATGATTTATTTCAACTCACTTTTTTTAAAGAATTGCTTAAGTTTACAAGAGTGGCTACACACCAAGGGCATTTAACATAGGAAGATGATAAAAATCATTATCTCCAAACATCTCAGGGTATCACATGAACTCC
Organism: Protopterus annectens; assembly: GCF_019279795.1. Classification (NCBI taxonomy): domain Eukaryota; kingdom Metazoa; phylum Chordata; order Ceratodontiformes; family Protopteridae; genus Protopterus; species Protopterus annectens. The sequence continues at coordinate 938,321,252 of NC_056747.1, forward strand.
TACATAACATTAAGTGATTTGTAGCTAACAGAAACAATAAATAACACAGGGAACACCAAGGTTTTAAGCTAAAATTCAGCACACATTTATTTTTACATATTCATTTTTCTCTTTTCAATGTATGTTCCTATTTTTTTAGCAATTTCGTCTGAGCCCTTCCACTTTAATAACAGATTTTTTTTTTTTTTTTTTTTTTTTTGCAAATCAGCTCTGTGATGTTAGTGTTTGTATCAATATTTATCTCATGAGCTTTCCATTTGCTGGGCACATTTTGCCATGTTACCACATGAACTCCTCTTCAAACAAGGATCTGCATCCACTATGCGTAGTTATACAGTTTCTAGTATTCACTATAAAAAATGTTCCATTAAACTACATGCTCTATCCTCAATTTGTCTGTAGGTATCCAGTAAAAGCCTAAAATCAAGTTATGCATTCCAAATGTTACTAAGAATAACAAATTTTCCTACAAAAATTTCTTGAACCAAATATAATAGGATTAATGCTTCCTAACATTCAAGAACGGAGTCTAGCTTCATTGCTGCCAACCAAATAAAAACAGGGAAAGAATGACTCAATGTCTGCTGATAACTTTCCTTCTCTGGATGGGGGGGATACAGGGGATTAAAGTCCAAAAGCATGTTTTACCCTTGTGGAGATCAGCAGTGAAGCCACTCAACAGATATGCACACTGCTCTATGTGATCCAAAATGCTATCATAAAATACAGGCATAGGGGGATTTGCCAAAATTATTATACACCACATCCCTGCCCAAATAACAGAATGGAAAGTCAGGATAATCAGGTCAGCTACCTGATTCATTACTGTAGGTTCCGTGCAACTACCAAAAGTAGTTAAATATCCCATAAATGACATCACAGCTTCTTCCTACATTCCACTACAATAACTTTATGTCTATCCCACACTTGCTTAGATTGTACAAGGGCTACACATAAACTGTGACTGAGGAATGTGACCAGGCAGGATGGGAATAGCATGAATGCAAACCCATAACTTTTTGGCTTAAAAGCTGTTGGAATGTTCACTGGTCATTTGTCTTGGTTGCTTTGATACTGGACCAGTCATCTCTTTGGAAGCATGGCTATTTTGTCTAAATAACGTACAGATATGCAAGTAAACTTACCACAACAGCAGATGTTTAAATGATCACTGCTACTGTAGTGGCCTAAGCTATATGGGTTATATCCTACAAGGAAGTAATAGCCTGCCAACTTCCAAAACTTCAGTGCACCTTCCAGCCACCCAGTTAGCCAGTTTAAGCTGAGCTGACTAAAAAGACAGGTTTGGGTGACAAGCCCTTCAGAGCTTTCATGCCAGAGAGAGGGAGGTAGAAACCTGAAAAGGCAATGCTAGAAACAACAAAAAATAAAAATCTACACCTTGAAAAAAACAACACACCAAGATACAAGGGGGGTGGTGTGGAGTGAGGAAGCAGCTACCACAGCAGTGATCACTCAAACATCTACTGTTATTTTAGCTTTACTTACACAACTGTACTATGCTCTTCACTTTCATCACTGCTACTGCAGCCCATGTTATATAGGCAGATTACCATGACTTATACATTTTTGTAGGTGGAAGGAGAAGAGTCCAGGAGACCCTGGAGAATGGTCCTAGCAAAGCCAACACAAGGAATCAATCGTATAGTGCTTTGTAAAAGTTATGTACCAAGGACTAAGTTGCTGCTTCTAGGAATACTTTTAGAGTCCAATCCTTTCCAAAAAGCCATAGATGAAGCCAAAGTCCTAGTAAAGTGGGCCTTAAACCTGCCTTGAATAATTTTGTTATGGAAAGTATAACAAAAGGTAATAGCCATAGACAACCATTTGGAAACAGTCTGTTTTGACATAGGCTGTCCCTTCTTACCTTCATAAAAAAATGAACAAGTGACCTGAAAATCTGAAAGTTTTATCAAGAAAGCCCCTGAGTTGTCTGTGGACATCCTAGCTAGCTTTCTACTACATTTTTAGGTTCAGGAAAGAAAATGAGATGGACAGTTTGGCTTAAAGTAAACTGATACCACTTAAGGTATAAAATAATTATTTCTCAAAGAAACCCTGTCTCTGTGGAAAATGAGGTTGGGCTGACTCAATATAAAAGCTTGCAACTCTTCTTGCAGAGGTCAGAGCAATCAATAAAACTGTTTCCCACATTAAGAACCTCAAGTCAGCTATCTTAGCTGGTTCAAATGAAGCAAATGTTAGCTTCTGTAATATAAAATTATGATCCCAAGGAGGGGCCACCAGTTTTCTAAGGGGCCTCAAGTAAAACCCCTTTCATAAACATTTTAACATGAGATTGCATTGAAAGAGGAAGATCAATGGGCAGACATGCTGAAATGGTCGATAAATGAACCTTGTCGGAAGAGTAACTCATGGAAATATTGTAAAACCAGATAACAACTTGCCCTGACTGGGTGGTCGTTATGTTGTTGGCACCAACTAAAAAACCTTTTCAGTTTGCTGACATTGCTAATATACAATTTTCTAGTAGCAGGCTTTCTTGCCTCCATTAGTACCTGCTGTATGTACTTAGTAAACAGGCGCCAACAAGGAATTAAAACCCTATCATCCAGGCAGTCAGCTGAAGTTATTTGGGGGTCAGGGTGTATCAAACAGCCCTATCTTTGTGTGAATAGATCTAGTCTGAGAAGAAGCTTGTGGTATTTGTACCTGGCCATTTCCAAAAAAAGGGGAAACCATGGTTGTGTGGGCCAGAAAACAATGATCATGGGGGATTCCTTCTGAATCTTCAGAAGCACCCGGGATATCAGTGGAAAAGGTGAAAAAGCATACAGGCAGATTCCTGTCCAAGGGGAAAAAAAAGGCATCTGTCTTCGCGGCCTTCTTCCATGGAGCCTTGTGCACAACCTTGACAGCTGATTGTTCAGACAGGAGCCAAAGAGGACTTCTTGATGAACTCCCCACAGATGGATCCCATTTTGGAAGACCTCCCAATCTAGTTTCCATTTGTGAGGGTCTGCCCTTCTCCACTTAGCTTGTCTGCCACACAGTTTTGCTCTAAAGGAATGTAGGATGCCTGTACAGTGATACTGCACTTTGAAGCTATACCCCAAGCTAACATGTGTAGTCTGCAGAGGGGGTGCAACCTGGTTCCCCATTACTTATTGATGTACCACATAATTGTGGTATTGTCTACAATAACTTGAAGAGGTCCTGGGGACCAAAGATGATTCAGAGAGTTGAGTACTCTGACCAGGGCAAGAAGCTCCTTTATTTTTATGCACTTGCATCTGTCCTTGGTGCCCTACACACCATGTACTTTCATCCTTCGTGAAACCGCTCCTCAAGCAAAGTTCAAGGTGTCTGTGGTGACTGACTGCTTTGGAACAGGGAGGGAGATGGGGAGACCTGGATTTAAGCATATTTTTTGTCTCCACCAAAGGATTTTCCTCCTAACAATCCTCAGCACTGGGATTTGAAAAGGTGCTGGGACCAAACAGGCTTCAGATAACATTACTTCTTTCTCATGTGAAATCTAGCCAGGGTTATCATGAGAATTGTAGATGCCATGAGACCCAAAATCCTGATGACATCTGAGTGGAAAGGCTTAGAAACAGATCTAGATATAGAGCTATTGTTTTCCTGTTTAAGTAAAGCTCTTTAAATGGAGGTGTCTGACACCCCAGAACACAATTCTGTGTGAAGGAGTAAAAAAATACTCTGGAATATTACCATGGAATCCCAGCTTGTGTAAGAGATCTCACACCCAAGTGAGAGATTTCTGACACTTTGAAAAAGACTCTGCAAAGATAAGCAAGTCATCTAAATATGTAAAAATATGGATACCCTGTAGCCCGCAATGAGATGTAACTGGAACTAGACACACTGTAAACACTTGCTGCAGTGGATAATCCAAAGGCAGAGAACTGATAATGCAACCCAGAAACAAAAAAAATTAAGAAATGCATGAAATCTGGATGAATAGGGATGCGATAAGCATTTTTTTAAGTGTAGATTTAACAGGAAACTTGAATGAGGAAGAAGAGGAGTCACAAAAGTCTTCTCAACTGACCAGAAATCCACTTTATTGTAGAACACAAAAGTACTGAAAACTGAATAAGATTAAGCGCTTTTCGTTTAACACTTTGGCTAAACTTCTTCAGATAAACATCAGCTAAAATTACATGCTTATAAAACACTGCTCATTAAGCTTAATTAGACAAGTGTTTAAAATCAATTAACTTTGAAAATCACTCTGGGTGTCGTTTTACAGAGAACCAAGTACCTAGTTTAAACCTCAGCTAAATGTGCTTCATCCCTACTAGCTGCAGATAAGTAAGTTAGACATTTGTATTGGTTAAAAAAAAAAAAAAAATATATATATATATATATATATATATATATATATATATATATATATATATATATACACATACATACATATGATTACATATACATACTTTTTTTATATTTTTATATGGTTTTATATTTCCTGTATACACTACTTACCTGCAGATAAGTAGGGATGAAGCACATTTTAGCTAAGGTTTAAACTAGGTACTTGGTTCTCTGTAAAACGACACCCACAGTGATTTTCAAAGTTAATTGATTTTAAACACTTGTCTTCTTCTTTTGGCTTTTTCCCGGTTAGGGGTTGCCGCAGAGGGTCACTTGTCCGCTCATGATTGGCAGTGGAGTTTTACGGTGTCGAGCTGCCAGCCCGGCGCTCAACCTTCCACAGAAGGCACACACACACACACACACACCTAGGGCCAACTTAGAGTGTCCAATCCACATACAGCATGTCTTTGGGCTGTGGGAGGAAACCGGAGCACCTGGAGGAAACCCACACGACCACAGGGAGGACATGCAGACTCCGCACAGAAGGCACCCCAGCCGAGGATCGAACCGGAGAACCTCCTGCTGTGAGGCGGCAACGCTAACCAATGCACCACTGTTTGTCTAATTAAGCTTAATGAGCAGTGTTTTATAAGCAAGTAATTGTAGGTGATGTTTATCTGAAGAAGTTTAGCCAAAGTGTTAAACGAAAAGCACTTAATCTTATTCAGTTTTCAGTACTTTTGTGTTCTACAATAAAGTGGATTTCTGGTCAGTTGAGAAGACTTTTGTGTTTCCAAGTTTGTGTTCACGTTTCCAGTTTTGGTTTAGCAGTTAAGGCTTCTGAAAGTCTCTCAACTTCCTTGACCAGTTTATCTTCTCCAAATGGAGTGAACAAAGAGAAAGAAAGTGACTTAACTATTTTAATTAATTTGATAAACCAACGTTTAGATGAGCTTTCTAACCGAATGGACAGTTTATCACAACCTAGTTCTCAGCTATCAACAAGGGAAGTTTTTAATGTGCATTCTGCACAAGGTAACAACAATCTATCAACTGCCAGACTTGTTAATAGTGGCAACAAGAACCAGATAGAGACTACCAGCAATTTAGTGAACAGTAATATAATTGACCATAACTCATCTAACATCATTTTCAACAAGGAGCCCTAAGTGGTGAAAGTATAAAAGAGTCCCCGACTTAGCGGTTTGGCTCAGAGATAAACCTGACTTATTAAGAACAGATGACAGCTCAGTTCAAGAGCAACCCGCAAGGGATAGGAGTAGTATAGTTTCAAACTTGAAATCCCTTGACCAGAGGCTCTTCAAAATTAAAAAAAAACTGCAGTTGGAAGTCTCTCATTTCCAGGAGTGTTTGAAAGAGGAAATTGTACCTCCTAAAGGTTTACGTTCCTGGCAATACCCGACTGGACTTTCAGCCGGATCTCTCTTCCACCAGGAACTTTTACAACTATTTAACAAACATGGTTTAGAATTGTTACAACTTATGTCTAAACATTATCGGCTTTTCACAGCTGAACTGGAAAAAGAGGTAGCCCAAATTGACACTGATATCAAATATGATGACGACTTCGAAGGGTACCACTACGATTACAGTAGAATTTTCAGTAGTACTAACCAAGAAATTAAATTCAAGGACATCAATCTTAAAAAATTACAAATGACCGTAAAGATTACAGCAACTGAGTGGCATATCCCAACCCTCCCCCCTTCTCAAACATGGAATGGATCAGGCAGAGTACACAACAGTAATGATAGACCTGCCATTAACCAGAAGTGTATCAATCTAAAGGCAGGCAAGGTACTAAACAGAATGGGTTCGACACAATAATGTAGAAGAAGAAAATACTCTCCCTGCATATGGAGCCAGGAACGACTCTTCGAATTTAGCAGTGATTTACACACTGACAGATAATCAACAGTACCATTTTCCCTTGACACAAGGCCAAAACTACCAACGGAAGAAACTGAGCCAACAACCCTTAACTTGGACTTACAACACCAGGATGGGCAATTCGAAGAGGAATCAGATGTGAACTCCCAGACTGGTAATTATACGCCTTTATACAATTCAAAACGTGACTTTAAACTGTACAACTTCACTGATGTTAGTTTTGATACAGAACATATTGCACTGTTTGCGAAAGGCTTAACTTTCATTCCTGCCAAGCATAGTGACTTGAGTTCAGTATTGTTAGACTTGAAACTTTACATTAGGAAGTGGAACTTGGCTGTGATGCTAGACAATTGTGCACACAACAGCAGGGACATTGTACATATTTCTAGTACATTTAATCCACCACTGCACCCCTTATTAGCCTTGTTTGATACTGTTTGTGAGTTGGATATCAGGCCAAAACTTGGGGTTGTGTACCACCACCCGGTTAGCAAAAACAACGTATCTGAAAAAGCTTGGGAAGAACTGCAGTACATTAAGAACCTACCTGTCCGTATTATGAAACCAGACAAAGTGGGAGGCTTGGTAGTTATGACTGAAGTCGACTATGTGGAAAGAATGGAAAAAATTCTCAACACTGATGCATATACAAAAGTAAGCTTGAATGAACTTAACATAGCCTACAATAAGATTAAGTCATACATCAATGACTTATTTACTGATTCACAAGTAGACAAACACCTTCAACAACCTAACATTACTCAGCCCAAAAATGCCTATCCTCTTTGGTATCCGTAAGATCCATAAATCAATGGAAGACCCACCCATGCGAGCCCTAGTGGACGGAAGACAATCGATCACTTATCTCTGTGCCAAACTGGTGGACTCTATACTCAAAAAATATATTGTCCAAGAGCATCAGATTTGTAAAGACTCTTGGTCGGTTTTGAGTGAGATCAACAAACTTGAATATAAGGATTAGCACAACCTTTTTGACAGTGGACGTATGTGACCTGTATACATCCATACCCCATAGAATAGGGATTGAATGGGTCATTGATTTTATTAGGAACAAGCAAGCGTCTGCGGAAGAGATGAGACTGGTAGAAGTACTTTGGGAAATAATCTTAGAAAATAACTTTTTTCTGTTCAACAAGGAACATTATCTACAACAAATTGGCATTGCCATGGGTTCACCATGTGGTGCCAGCTTCTCCAACTTAGTAATGGCACAATGGGAGCACCAATTTGTCTTGGCTAATGAAGCTATTAACAAGTACATTTTCTTTTACACATGATTCCTGGACGACATTTGTATAATATTAAAAAGGGACAGTCAGAATGCCTGTGACATGGTGAATTACTCTAACAACATCACCAGGTTTTTAAAATTCACAAGTTCATTTAACGAGGAGAAAATTAACTACCTGGACATTGAATTAAGGAAAGACAGGGCAAACCAAAGGTATACATCCTGTATTTATTGCAACACCTTTTTTCACTTTTCTAGCTTGCACCCTTGGCATCAAAAGAAATCTGTCATTAAGGGTCAACTGGAGCGAGCCACCAGAATGATGAGGGAGGACAGTAGATTTATTGAAGAGTGCACATACGAAGTATGTTTTCCCATAGGGGTTACCCAGAAACCTTGTTAACGGAATTAATTACGAAGTTAAACTAAAACGTGAACTAGGGATGTTCACCCTCATTCTTTACCATAACATTGGACATGTCTATAATGACAGTGTAATGGCACTTTCAATGTCTAGGGTAACCTCCCTGAACATGACAGGATGCACAGAAGTGAGCAACACTAAACCTCAATTTACTTTAAGCTTTACAACAATTTATTCAACAGACACGATTGAGGTAAGGCAAATACTACAGAAAACTGGGCTTTATTGCAAACAGATAAAATGGTGGTACAGAAACTACTGTGATTACTTATAGAAAAGGAAGGAATTTAAAAAGTTTAATCGAAGGTGAGAAGATTAATACCAGCAAAAGTACAGGAATGTACATATGCGAATCCTGTAACCAATGTAAGTTCATGGACACAGGGCAAATGTTTAAAATTAGAGCCCTTAAATTTAACACCAAATACAGATTAAACTGTAATTCAAAATCTGTGATATATTTAACCCAATGCCAAACCTGCCCAGCCTTTTACATAGGCAAGGCGGACCGCAAGCTAAGGGAACATGTGCATAAACATGTATGTAATATTAGTAAGAACAAAGGGGGAAAATGCCCTAGCCTGTCACTGTACTGAATATCCATTACACAAATTCAAATTTAGGGCTATTGATCATGTTCCCACTGACAGTCCTACCTCGCTTCTGTTGGAGAAACTTGAGCTAATGTGACAGTTGCGAGTGAATGCTGCATGTTCGTCAGGTTTGAACGAAGTTTGTTCTTTAGCGTGTGTCCTAAAACTGTAAAGCCTAGAGAGATGATCACTATAAGTGTAGTGCCTTATGGTCCTAGTCTACACTTTGTAAACACTTAGTAAATGTTTTAGTTAATTGAGTTATGTAACACACAGTCTGGTGTTAAGATGTTACTCATTGTTTGTAGAGTGACATTTATTTATACATGCACACTGTTTTAGTTAGACATTTGTATTGGTTTTATATATATATACATACATATATATATATATATATATATATATATATATATATATATATATATATATATATATATATATATATATATATATATATATATATACACATATATATATACATACACATACACACACACATATATATATATATATATATATATATATATATATATATATATATATATATATATATATATATATATATATATATATATACATACATACACACACACACACACACACATATATATATATATAAAATATTTACATACATTTGATTACATATACATACACTTTTTATATTTTTATATTGTTTTACATTTCCTGTATACCTTACTTACATGCAGATAGTAGGGATGAAGCACATTTAGCTGTGGTTTAGACTAGGTACGTTGTTCTCTGTAAAACAATACCCACAGTGATTTTCAAAGTTAATTGATTTTAAACACTTGTCTAATTAAACTTAATGAGCAGTGTTTTATAAGCATGTCATTTTAGCTGATGTTTATCTGAAGCAGTTTAGCCAGAGTGTTAAACGAAAAGTGCTTAATCTTATTCAGTTTTCAGTACTTTTGTGTTCTACAATAAAGTGGATTTCTGGTCAGTTGAGAAGACTTTTGTGTTTCCAAGTTTGTGTTCATATTTCCAGTTTTGGTTTAGAAGAAGAGGTGTCGGATTGTGTAGTGACATCATTTTGAACTTTGGCACTATTGCAAACAAATTTAGAAAAGAAAGACCCAGAACTGGTCTCCAAACATTTTCTTCTTTGGCATTAAAAACATCCTTGAAAAAACATCTTTACCCACACCTGGGGAGGAAGAACTGATTCTATAACTCCCTGGGATGGCATAATGAAGGACTGGTGGATAGTCTGGTCCAGTGGATGAGGGTTTACCCCCTGAAAAAGAGAAATTTCCTCCTACTACCAGCTGCAACCTTGACAAACTATTTTCAGAACTCATTAGTCTGAAACTATCTGCTGCCAAAGAGAAAAGTGGAAATTCAGACCTTCTAGAATTGAAAAGGGACTACCAGGGTGGGAGGGGGAACAAAGCCCCTTAGATAGCCATTCTGATTTGTTGGACTGTCCTTGGTTTTGGAGGGTTCCTGAATTCTTTTTGGGACCCCCTTGCCTTTTTTTTCTTAATTGTCTATTTACCTGCATTTTGTTCAGCTGTTTATTTTGCTTTTTGCCAAAACTGGATGAGGGATTAGAGATCTTTTAGAAAATCTGGAAAAGGAGGGCTGAAAAATCTTTGAGATTCTCAGTATAAGGTTACCCCTGTCATCACACATTTTGATCACCTCTGCAGCATAGGGGCCAAAAACTAATTCTCTATCCAAAGGGGAAATTAAAATCATCTGGAAAGTTCTGAGAATGTAACTAAGCAAACCTCCTCAAAACCATGTACCAGTGGCCACAGCCCTGGAAGAAGTATCAAAGGGGTCATGCACACACTGTAAACAATGAGTAGTGAAGTGGACAACAGAAGAAACTAAATTATTTAAAGTATACTGCTCTTTAGAAGAAACTATAAAAAACATTCCTTACACTTTCACAATTAGTCAGAACAAACCTTAACATACGAGCCTGACAATTCAAAATTTTGAAAATCAAAGTTGCAGAAGCATACACTTTTTTCTCTATACTTATCAATAATCTTTCTATCCTTATCAGAAAGGGTAGGTTTGGAGTTAACTAAGTCTTTAGCAATAGTAGAACTAACTAAAGCTGTAGTTGCTAGGTCAGATTTAGGAAGAGTGTATAAAAACCTAAAAGACTAAGGAACTTTAAAATTACTATTTGCCTTTTTAGGGGCAGCTGCCTGACTATTTGGAAAGCTAAAGATAACACACACATTCTCCAAAGCTGGCAGAACTGGACAAATAGGTGAATATTCTATAAATTCCTTCTATAACAGCTGATTTTTCAGACAGACTGAGAAACCTCAGTGTTCCCCCATTGAAAACACTAGGCCATTCTGGAAATTGTCTCAAAGAAAGATAAACCTCCAGAAACAGAATCAGAAACTAATCTCTCTCAGTCTGAATCAGAAGTATGAGGAGAAAATCTGTCCCTTAATCTTCCTGTTAAGATTCAGAATACTGAATGTCTTCAGGAAAAGAGATGGCCCTCTTTCTTTTAAATATTTCATAAGAAGGATCGATAGCCTAAATTAAACCCTGAGCCAGGCCCAATAAATTACTCTTGTCTAGGGAAATTTGAGGAGTAGACACGCATTTAGTTTTCTGTTTCTTTTTGACAAGTGTTATTAATGGCAACAGCAGTTTCACCAGGGATGGACATAACATTCTGACAAAACATGGGTACTTTCTCTGTTCCCTCTCCCAAGACTAACAAGAATGGCTCTCCCTTGCTCACTGTGGGGACCCCAACAGCCGCAGAGGATGTGGCTAATCCACAGAGTCTGTAGGTGCTTCATCAGAGGGATCCAGGGTAAAAGATAAGTGGTCCAAGGTTTAATGACCTCAGCAGAGTCACCCACCTGTGGCTGAGGCAGATTGCTAGCTTGCTGCAGTAACAAAGGCTGATCATGATTCATTTTTTCTTTTGGTGGTTGCAAGAAGGATCGACTGACTATGGGACTGACAGCTTGTTCAGTGGTCAAGATGAAAATGGTGCCTTGGGGAAAACAAGCAGCAAAAGCTGATTAAAACTTAAAATCTTTGAGTTTTACTCTTTTACACAGAAAGCACCGTAACAAGCTCTTTAGAACACTTTGCCAGATCCAAAAAGAAAAATAAACACAACTTCACAAAAAAAATGGTCTTCAAATACTTTAAACATATTTTAATCTGACAGGAAAAAAAGAGAGCTCCTGTTTAAAAAAGTACAATACAGTCTCATGACAGTCTGTTAAAGCACAAATGCCTAGCTTTAAAATAACTTTTCTGATGAGGAAAGTGCTAGCAAATAAACAATTATGAAACAAGTTTCTTTTCCTGAAGGGAACTTATCTGCCCAGAAAGGAACAGCACAAGCAGACTGGCAATCCTGGAAAGCCTCAGAGGAACTTACTCTTGGTCAGCAGGAAAGCTCTGAAGGGTTTGACACCCAAACCTGTCTTAGTTAGTTCAGCTCAAGATAACTAATAGTTTGGATGCATGGAAGGTACCCTGAAACTATGGAAGCTGTCCGGCTGTTATATCCTTGCAGGATATAACCTATACAGTTTAGGTTACTGCAGCAGTGACTAATAAGAACATCTGGCTTTTGTCTTTGTAAGGCTACCTATCGTAAATGAGAAGCTCAGTGTTGTGAGTCAAAAAATGACAGCAATTTCCAAACATCACTTTTACGCATGTAAAGCATTTTCCTGATGTAGAGGGCTGTGCCTCATATAACCCCTTCCACATATGCATATATTTGAGATGTACCTCAGAGTAGGGCAGTACTCAGAGATACCACAACTTTAGACCAACTATTCTTGCACTTTCACCGTTTCAGTTCTACTTTCTGACACTTCACAACAGGAGGATAATTAGATAACAAAGGGACATCAGCTTCTTCACTGATTATATTCAAGCCGACCTGGCTACTACATCTGTGCACCACATCATTCAAATCATACAGTTATCTCATGAGCATTTAAACATACTTGTCCCACACTTCACAGTGAGTCCTCAACAATACTGAAATTTTCCATTGGAGGGTCTCAGTCTTCCTGCAACTTTTGGATTCTTCAGAGGCTAGGCCTCAGGGGAGAGCCCTGTTCTGTTACTTTTCCTTCCATTCTGTCAGTAGAGACACCACGTGGACACTGGTTGCCATTAAATTAAACCTCAAAGGTGAGACTTGGGGGGGAGGGGGTCTGAACTACACCATGTGGACACTGGGTGCCATTAAATCAAACCTCAGAGGTGAGACTTGAGGGGGGGGGGGAGATCTGAGCTACACCATATGGGCACTGGGTGCCATTAAATCAAACCCAAGAGGTGAGACTTGGGGGAGACAGGATCTGAGCTACTATCTGGTAAAACCATTAAATTTGCTAGTGTGACAACCGTCAACCTCATTACACTATTTTGGCAAAGGGGCCTCAGACATACTGATCTTAGACACCTCTGTATTGGGAATGTGGGAATTACTGCAGATGAGCTAGCTGCTGTTTCTGTTAAAGCTCTGACCATTCTGATGGTTTGGGACATTAAGAATGTAGTTAGAAATAGCCATGCCTTTACAGCTGAAGCCCAGAAAGCTGGAAATAAATAAATAGGAAGGTAAATAGGGAAGTGCTAAATGAACTGTTACTGGCTATAATGATGTTCAATGCAGTAGTTTGAATATACCATTGCTGCTTGTCTTGTCTGACACACTGACACCAGATAAAAGGCTGAAGCACATAGTAGTTTCCGGGCAACTACAGTGGACAGAACTGTTCTTTACATCAAAAGCACTAATGCAGACAGTACTGGTAATAATGATGCTGGTAAGACCGATATCAAGTATCTTGCATTGCGGTAGGCTGATGTCTTTAGCACCATTGCTGGTACGGTAGGACTGACATTGGTAGGACAAATGCTAGACTATCTAAAATTTAGGTTGCCATTCGTCTGTACACTTTAAAGGCAGACTTCATGGGAACCAACATGCACTCTGACTCAGGGAAGAATAGCTCTGAAAACATCCTCATAACCACAGAAAATTGCAGGAGTAGGCTATGCAAGTCAATGAGTTTGTCTCTCTAGTCATTTTTAGCCTGCAGCCAGCTGGTCATAATCAACTGTAAGAATTCTTTCTTAACTCTCTCTCATTCCCTTGTTTGGATTACTCACACCTCCTTTATTTACTGCACTGACTCTTAAACATATTTTTCATCACTTGAATCCACCCTTAACTAATCTCACACCAAATGTTCCCATCAGACCTAGTCAGACATTGTCACCTCTATCTAACCCACTACCATTGTACATTATAATTTCTTCGCATACTATGTACCATCTTTGAATGCAGTTTTAAAAATGTGTAATCTGTATAATATTAGTAATCCCTATACTGCTTGCATCATTGTAATCTACATGTATTATTTTATTATTTTAAAGAACTTAAAACAGTGAATTACTTCAACTATTGGCCATGGTGATGCAGTAGTTAGCGTTGCCACCTCACAGCAAGAGGTTCTCCGGTTCAATCCTCGGCTGGGGTACCTTCTGTGCAGAGTCTGCATATCCTCCCTGTGGTCATGTGGGTTTCCTCCCACATCCTAAAGACATGCTGTAGGTTGATTGGACACTCTGAATTGGCCCTAGGTGTGAGTGCGTGCATGTGTGTGCCTTCTGTGGAAGGTTGGACGCTGGGCTGGCAACTCGACACCGTAAAACTCCACTGCCAATCATGAGCAGACAGGTGATCCGCTGTGGCGACCCCTAACTGGGAAAAGCTGAAAGAACACGAAAAATTAACAGCTGCCAAAAAAGCTGCATTTTCCAGACTACTGTACATATTCTTTAAATAAAACATCTGCTCCTAAATGGATAACCTGGAACTACTAGTTGTTTCCCTGATGATGTACTAAACTGTGGCAAGTGACAGAATGATTGGTCTTACAGCAACGTCCTATGTTATAACTGTTATGTTATAATATGCATATGTTATAACTACGAATTAACTCCCAGAAGCAAATCATGAAAGACTGCTGGTCTCAGGGTGGGATTTAATGGCATAGTGTGCTCTGCACAGGGCCGAGCAGGAAATAAAACAGGTCAAATTCTTATATAAGCTTCACAGACAACAGCACAGGAGAAGTAATGTTACTATTCACTGGTGGGCTGTACTCATCCTGAATAAAAGAGTTTCAGGACAGGTGTAAGAGGAGTACCACAGCTCTCATACAATAGTGCATCATGTTGTTATTACAGATACCTACTAACTAGTAGACACCACTGTCTACCAGTGCGGCCCAGTTACCAAACTCATGAAGCCATCACGCTTGAGTTGTAGGATCCAATATCCTAAGCACAAGCCAGCCTTTAACAAAGCCTCCACACTAATGCATGCTCACGTGTGTGGCAAGATCACTAAACATATATGCAATCTTCTCCTTTGGCCTCATTGGTATTGGTATATTTTGCAATAGTACCTAGGAGGGGCATCCGAGACTGCAAAAGTACTATAACTGTGGACAAATTAGAAGCAAAATAAGGGGAATGACAAAGCATTGCCTACAAAGGGGTGTAAATGGATTCAATTAAGCTCATTTTCCACAATTATTATACACACCACGTAAAAGATTATTGTTTCCAATACTTCTTATTGTAAGCTCGACATCTTCTACTTACTTCATGCAATTTCTTTTTAAAGAGAATGAAGAGTTCATTCAGAGTTCATAATGGTCGAAGTTCATAACGGTCTATATTGCATCATTACAAGCTCTCTCCCAGTTGGGTGACATACTACTCATCATCCTACACAATAAAAAATAATACAACTGTGTCATACACACGTTTAGAGTGAACTCAGATGTGTCACTTACAATATAACACTGACTTCCTGATGGCAGGGAAGGCTGGTTCACACTTCCAGACCTTGGAAGCCTGGCTTCATTCACAGTAGTGTAGGTCCTTACTCTGTACAAAGGATTACAAGAAACAGCAATAAAAATGGCAAGACCGAGGCAAGAAGAAATGGAAGCCAAGTTATTAAAGCAGAACTGATGTGTGCATAGTGAGAAAGGTCTTTAAAGAATGACAACTGCAAAAACAGGTCTAAACACAGACTACAGTATAAAGCCCCTGCCAACAACAGTATTAAAGAGAAATGAAAAAAAAATACATCAAGATCTGGATTCATTGCCTTATTTATCAATCAGTGGGTGGTATTTACTACACAATACATTATGGAGGAGGGAAGAGAAATGTTTTGTATGGCTGTATCCACTTACAAACTTAAGCAGTGGTGTGTGCACTCATCCCTAATCGTATTAATGTTGCTGTCGCTCAGGTATCCAGTGTCGAGGGTTTAAACCTGATCTTTGTTTGCCGTCTGGGTACAATCTACGTTTCACCTATTCCATTTCTTCTTCCCAACTCCTAAAAAATTGCTTAGACTGACTGACTAATCTAAAAATCTGTCCTTAAGGTTGTGCCATGGAACCTTGTTTGTCACATCTCTTCTGTAAGCATGTCTTTTATTCAGTGTGATTTACTTGTTTGAAAAAATAAAACAAATAAAATAAAGAACAGTCACCACACTGCTATACACCAGCCTATGTATATATGAATAAATGCAAACAAAATGCCTGATAACACATCACAACACAGCTCTTACATATTTTCCTAAAGAGAGTACTGGATAACTGAACAAATTAAAAGTTCTTTGCAGTGTAATATAACCACAGTCTTTCAACCAATTCATTTAAAAATGAACACAAGTCACCTATAACGTGGTGGGTTAGTATTCCACCTCCTTTATGACCAGGCTGTCAGCAGTCATAGCTTTATCTGATGACAGACATGTTATAACAACACAACTGACTTACATGCTGCTTACTGTGAGAGAGAACCACACATTTAGTCACAAAATAGCAAAATTCACTGCGAGGTACAGGCAGGAGGCTCATAAAACAGTGAGGTTCACTTAAAAGGTTCATACTAGAAAAAAACAAAACAGTCAAAAAACCTGTACTGGTTTTTCAGCTGAAAAAGAGATTCAAACTGTAAGGCAAATTCCAAAGTCTGTGGGCTTTTGCAGTTTGTTTCTTTACAATAACTGCAATCCAAAGTTATTTATCAGGCCGCCAGCAGGCTGTCCAATGGCAGAATGATCTCTCTTCCTCTCCGTCCAACCACAGCAGGTGTTCTCCCAAGGGTCCATTCTAGGACCCTACTCTTTTCACTTTGTAACAATCTACATATTTCCTCACTTCATGCATCTGACATGCAATATGCAGATGACAACCTTGATCTGTTCTGCCTCCTCCTTACATAAACTCCATTCAGTTACACAAGATTTATTTCTCTCAGTTGAGGCATGGCTCACAAACTCAAAGCTAATTCTAAACCCTAAAAAAACAAAACTTCTTCCATTTAACCCAACAAGATCTACCACATCCAGTCCCTCCTCAAACATTATGTCCAAGAACAAAACCATAATTTCTCCTGTAACTCACACCAAACTTCTAGGCATAGACATTGACTGCAACATGAAATTTGACATCCATATTTCCCATTTTTTAAGCCTGTCTTTATGGTCTGGGAGTTCTTTACAGAAATAAACAATTCCTTACTAAACAGGCTAAAACCACCTTAGCACACATCCATCTCATAGTAACACTCCTCTACACCTCCCCAATACTCACTAACTTAAAAAAGAGAAACAGACAAACTCAATTCCTGCTACAATAAAACAGCCAGGTTTGCCACAGTCTCTCCTTTCAGATCACATCATTGCTCAGTTCAAACAACTTAACTGGCTTAAACTTCTGCAACTCCTCCTCTACAATCAACTAATATTTGTTCATAAAATTATTCACCAAACTGGCAAAACACCTGCCCTCTAAAATTTAACACTTCCACACACAAACAACAGATCACTCTGCTCTAGTAACAGATTACCACTACAAGTAACAAAAGCCAACAACACAGCTGGAGACTCCCTCTTCTCCAACTTCATATCTAAAAAAATTGAATGCTCTGCCCCATTACATAGCATCCCTTTCCTCCTTAAACTTTAAACAAATGCTAAAGTGTCATCTGGCAGACTCATGGGTCTGCTCCTGCACCAGCCCTGATAAATTCAACCTCTACCTCCTATGCTATCCAACCACTTCCATCATTTGACTACCAAACTACTAACTTCAGTATTAGGACACACTTGACCTCTAAACTCCTGTCTTTTCTGCTATATCATATTTCTACAAGACTAAGAACTCCACTGTATACCTGTTTCTCAAATCCAAACATAGCACTGAAAACTCCAACAGAGCTTATATTGTATCCCTCTCTGATAACTTTAAAATATTGTGTTGATACCTAAAGGCTTCAGCATCGAGCTGTGTCCACAAATAATTTTACCACTAAACTGTGGTTCTCTGTACCACTGTACTGTACATAGTTTGTCATTCTGTTTTTCTAACTGTATCTTGTTCACATTTGTATTGTATTGGTATCCTTTATGTTGATTATACTTGTAGGCGGCCACGGTGGTGCAGCGGTTAGCATTGTCACCTCACAGCAAGAGGTTCTCCGGTTCGATTCTCGGCTGGGGTGCCTTCTGTGCGGAGTCGGCATGTCTTCCCTGTGGTCGCGTGGGTTTCCTCCAGGTGCTCTGGTTTCCTCCCACATCCCAAAGACATGCTGTAGGTGGATTGGACACTCTAAATTGTCCCTAGGTGTGACTGCGTGCATGTGTGTGCCTTCTGTAGAAGGTTGGGCGCCGGGCTGGCAACTCCGACACTGTAAAAACTCCACTGCCAATCATGAGCAGCCAGGTGATCTGCTGTGGCGACCCACAGGGAAAATCCGAAAGAAGAAGATTTTGTATTATACTTGTATTGAATTTATATCTCTGTATGTGGAGCTTTTCTCCCCGGGCCTCCACTGAAAAAGGACCTGTGTCCAGTCGGACTTTCCCAGTTACCAAAGGTTAAATAAATAAATAATGCTCTGACGTGACATCTGACACATTTCAAAGTTGGACTGGCAGAGCATCATCTGTCTCTCTTGTTTCTAAAAATTTCAAATGTTACATGTTAGGAGCTTTTCTTCAGTTTTAAAGACCAAAACTAAGACTGAATGCTTTGACTCATGAGACAACTTATTTGGCTTTATTTAGATACGAGATCAGCCTTTGCTATATAAAGATGGCTGTCAATTTTAGTATGCACGTTTAGCTATATGGTTAAAATATTTTAACATATAGTTAGGTGTGACAACCTAACCTTTCTATATAATCAAAACTTCATTATAATCAGCAGATGGGGATCAAGAGGGGTTTAATCCGTTTTTAAATTAAATGACTGAATGCAAATATCTCACTGGTATTAACTTCAAAATTTGAAACTTTGAATGTAGATTTTGAGGTCATATATACTCTTGCCCCTTGCAATCCCTTTTCCACCCACATGGCCAAACTGCACAACCTTAGAATAAACGGAAGACATACTTCAGCAGCTACATTTAATGCTTTACTTTCATGATACATCTGAGATGTAACATAATTACATACTGTAAGAACTGACAATTATCCACAAACAGAGCAGAATACAGGAAAATCCTCCCCCATACATTTGTTTGCCATTATGTCTGATGTTTATGTAGCAAGTGAAAATGTGTTGGTATTACAAACACAGCTGATAGACAAACTAAACAGAAGCACCCTGTCTACCTCATACCAGCTAGCATTCTCCATGACTAATTTTCTCTCACAGCCAAAAGATGTGTGTGAATGTAGCAGATAGATGCAAACCTATTTAATGAAATATTTCCAGTACAGTCTAACAAACCTTTTACTATTAGAAATAACTGATGATCATGTCTTACCATTAGAGTCCTGAGTAAATGAGCGATCTTATGTCTCAGTCTGTCATGGAATCTAAGAGGCCATTTCCAAAGTGCTATTGAAGTGTTTTGCCTCAAACATTATCTTTCCTGTCAGAACTATAAGTAGCTTGATAAGCAGGTTTAAATATTTTCTCCTATCTACTGCAGGGTCACTGTTAGAGACACTGTAGAGAAGGAAGCACTTTGTGCATTACCACTGGCTTACACAAAAATTCTCTGAACTGTGACACTAAAGGCTACGCTATATAGGTCTGAGTCAGTTTTTGGCAGAGAACACGGTTCATGAAGGAATGCAGCTCAGCCAGTATGAGAACAGTGTGTGGAAACATGCAAGGTGAGCAGTTGCTGTAATTTTAAAAGGCAATATAATGATCTTCATTCTTACTTTGTGCTTTTCAATGGTAAAAAAAGCATACTGGTTGTTGTAAGGCAGAAAGCATTCTGTTATAAGGAAAATATTGTGCCAATAATCAGCAGCTTCACCACTCTCTCTCTGACTGAGGTCGATTCCATCAGCATGCAGTCCTACTTAACATCTACTCACTTCTGTTTCTTGGAAAGGATTACTAGCTGTCAGCAAACAAGTGCCTGCACAGCACGTCAGCATTCAAATTCCTAGTGTATTAACTGTGTGATGGCAAAATGGCAGATCTCTGAAAGAAAGGCCCTGTACAAGTTAACACTTTACTAGTGTTAATTTCTCAGAAGTCCAGTTTCGGACTGCTTGCTTTCTCTGTAGAGAAAGCCATCTCTCCAAAACAGTTTGGTGCATTCTACTCAAATTTTCAAGGAATGACCATATGACACTAAGATATACAACACCCTTCTACTATACTGCTAGTTTCAGAGATAATGAAGCAGTTAAATAAGAAATTTAAAGAAACAGTTATTTGTATTTTCCCCTTTGGTTCCTTAGCATCAGAAAAGTACAGATGTGTACACTTACCATAAATGTAGATGTTCAAGTGTATTCACTGTTGCAGTCATTACATTTGGGTTATCTGCTTGCAGGTAGCCCTCAGTCAGCCTGATTAACAAAGTATTGGATCCTGCGTCGGTTACTGTTTCTTCTTCCGTGACTGTCAGGTCGTCAGGGGTATAAAACATGCAGCCGACATTATTACATCAGTTTTTCTTGCCCCAGATGTAAGGTGCCCCCTAATGGGAAGCAATTAAATCTATAAATATACAAGGTTATACCTCAAACAAAAAAGCAAATACACCAAAAAGCTTTTAAGCATTGAAAAGGAGAGAAGAGGTATAGCCAAACTAAGTCAGGGGGCTGGAGGGAGGGTAACCAGGACTGCAACAGTGAATACACTCGAACATCTACATTTATGGTAAGCGTACACAACTGTACTATGTTCTTCCTGTTTCACTGTTGCCGTCATTACATTTGGGTAGATTCCCAAAGCTAAGTATGGGCGGAGGAATTTAGATAGCATTAGGACCAGCTATAAGGCTCTGCAAAACTGCAGTGGCAAAGCCAGCTCTGGATTTAGAGAAAATTGGCAAATGGTAATGCTTGGTGAAAGTATGTACAGAACTCCGGGTAGCAGCTTCTAGAATGTCACTGGTAGGTACGCCTCTGAGAAAAGCTGTAGAAGTAGATGCAGCCATGGTTGTGGGATCTGATTCCCTGTGGGATAGGTTTTCCATGGTGCTCATAGCAGAAATGAATGCAATGGCCTATCCATTTGGAGATGGTTCGCTTTGAAAATAGCCTTCCTCTCTGTCCCTGCAGCAAATGCCACCAGCAGTTGTTCAGATTTCCTTTGAGGTTTAGACCTGTCCAAGTAGAATCTAAGTTGTCTGTGCACATCTAAACAGTGCAGTATCCGTTCCCCTTTGTTCTGTGGATTAGGAAAGAAGGCAGGCAAATGAATGGACTGATTAAAGACCACACTGGATACCACCTTTAGCATGAAAGAGGGACTGGTCCTGAGCGACACCCTGCCCACATGAAAGATGATGAAAGGCTCCACTGCCATAAGGGCCTGTAATTCAGATACCCTTCTTGCTGAAGTGATGGCTAAAAGGGAAGCTGTTTTCCAAGAAAGGAATTTTAAATCTGCAGTAGCAGCTGGCTCAAAAGGAGGAAGGTGAGTTTCTCAATACAAAGTTAAGGTCCCAGGCTGGAGTTGGAGCTCTCCTGGGTGGTCTTAAATTTTTGGCCCCCCTGAGGAACTGCTTGAGCAGTGGAAGAGAGAAGAGGGGAGGTTATGTGTTATAAGGAGCTGAAATGGCTGAGGCGTGAATTTTTATTGAGGAAAAAGACAGGCCCTTGTGAAGTATCACAGTTAAGTATTGTAAAATCTGAGGTAAATTGGGCACTGCTGTGCTCATCCCTTGAGAATGGTTCCAGGCACAGAATCTTTTCCATTTTTCAGCATAAGATTTTCTAGTACTAGGCCGCCTTGCCTCTAAAATGACATTCATCACTGGTTTACTGAGGGATGGTAAAGGAGAGCTTAGGTAATTAGCCAGGCTGCTAGGTTCAGTGTTTGAAGCTGAGGGTGCAGAATCTGGTTCTCCTGCTGAGACAGCAGGGTAGGAGTCTGAGGCAGGTGCCATGGGGCCAACATGACACACTGTGCAGGAGGGGGTACCAGTGTTGGTGTGGCCAGGCTGGGGCAATAAAAATCATCCTTGGTTTGTCTTGTTTGATTTTTAGTAGTACTTTGGAGAGCAGAGGCAGAGAAGGAAAGGCATAAACTGATAGTTTTTTCCAGTTGAAGGACAGAGCATCCACTTTCCAAGCTGGTCTGTGGGGAGTCCTTGCACAAAATTTTTCCAATTGATAGTTCTGGGGGGAGGCAATCAGGTCTATATCTGGGCTCCCCCATTTGCTTGTCAACATGTTGAAAATCCTTGGTTCCAGTTTCCACTCGTGTGGGTCCATGAGGGTTCTGCTTAGTCCATCTGCCAGTGTATTTAGTTTTCCTGGCAGGAATTGAGCTTGTAGGTGTATTTGGTAGCTAAAGGCTGTGTTCTACAATGCCATGGCTAGTCTGCAGAGGGGGTAAGAATGTGTACCCCCCTGCTTGTTTATGTACCACATAACAGTGGTGTTGTCCGTCTTTACCATTAACTGTCCTGGAAGACTTGAAGGCTGTCACAGCATTCTGTACAGCTAACATTTCTTTATGATTGATGAGAAGGTGCATTTGAATTGGGTTCCATTTGCCCTGAATAAACTTCCCTGCCAGGTGTGACCCCCCCATGCATAGTCTGATGTGTCTGTTGTTACAGTTTGGGTGGTAGGGGTTAGTGTGAATGCTAGTCCCTTGTTTTGGTGGCAGGCCTATGCCCACCAATGAAACTCTAGGCGTAGACAAGGAATGATAAGAATCATTGCTTCTAGATCCTGAGAATGTTGACACCATAGGCTTTTTAGATACCACTGTAGTGTCCTCATATGCAGTCTTGCATATGGAATTAGAAGAATGCAGGAGGCCATGAACCCCAAGGCTTGTAGTATTTGCCTTGCAGACAGCATATTTTTTGTGACCACTTGTTTGAAGTAGGTTGTTAAGTGAATTTGTTTCTCTGGCGTGAGGAAAGCCATCTGGGAAGTTTGTATTCAAGCTTGCTCCCAGGAATATAATTTGTTGACACGGTACCAGGTGTGATTTCTTTTCGTTTATGGTTTACCCCAGACAAGTTAGCACCCTCTGTACAAAAGCCAGATGATTCAAAGGTATGTCCTGGTTTTCTGCCTGAATTAGACAATCATCCAGGTATTGGTATATTTGAATATTTCTTTGCCTGCAAAATGCAATGACTGGAGCTAGGCACTTTGTGAATACCCTGGGAGCAGTAGATAAGCCAAAGGGCAGTGCAGAGAACTGATAGTGCAGGTAGCCTGCTTTGAAGCGTAGGTATCTTCTGCAAGATTCCCTGATTGGGATGTGCAGGTATGCGTCCTTTAAATTTAGTGTTGCCAACCAGGCATCTTTGCTTAGCACAGGAAGCAACTGGTGAAGAGTCAGCATCTTGAATTTTGGAATCACCAAAAAGGTGTTTAGAGTAGGCAGGTCCAGGATAGAACGCCATGAATTGTCTTTTCTGGGTACCAGGAAAAATCTCGAGTAGAAACCTTGTCCCTTTTTCTCTTCTGATACCAACTGAAAAGCCCCTATGCTAAAGAGGGAGAGTACTTGCTTTTGGGCCTCTGCCCACTGCTTTGGAGGTAGATCCGGCCAACCGCTTGGATTTGATGATGTGTGGAAGTGAACTCTGTATCCTTGGGACACTATATTTAAAACCCATTTGTCCTGGGTAATGAGTTCCCAATTCTTTGCATGAAGTGCAATCTTTCCCCCCAAAGGGGTAGTCAGTTGAGAAGTGCTTGGAAGTTTTAAAAAGAAGTAATTGAGACAGTTTACCATAGGGGGGAGGTTTATTACTCCCAAATTTGGAAGTGGAGGCCCCCCACTGCTTAGTCCTGTGTGCCCCCTGGGACTGAAGCCTGGGTGCTCTGCTGGATCTGGGTTTGGACTGAGAAGGTCTGGAAAAGGCAGGAAAAGATCAATTCTTAGAAGGCCAATGACTACTAAATCTTGGAGGTTGTACTTGTAAAAAGTCTAACAGTTTGCATAGATTTAGCTTTTTTCTCCATCTTTTTATGAACTTCTTCTGCCTTGTTGCCAAACAGGTGGCCCTGATTTAAGGGAGCATCCAGTAATTTTGCTTTAACATGATATGGCAAGGATTGCTCCTTAAGCCAAGCATGCCTTCTAAGTACAGACCCAGTTACCGCAGCCCTGCAAGATGCCTCTAGTGAATCAAAACCACACTGCAATGTATGTTTACCAACTTGTTCAGCAGAATGCATAAAATCCTGTAAATCCTTATTTTCAGCACAATCAGGAATCAACATCATTTTCTGTTTAAGCAATCCAATAATATGCTGCTGATACTTTAACATATGAAACTGGCAATTCAAGGCCCTAATGGCCAAAGTTGCAGAAGTGTAGACTTTCTTACCCCATCTATCCAGCGCCCTGGAGTCACTATCAGAGGGGGGTAGGATTTTTGGCAGAAGTAGCTTTAATGCCCTTGGGTCCCTGTGAAATGTTTTCAGGATCCGCAGTAGGAGTTTTGAAAAGGAACTTGTGAGAGTCAGGAACCCTGTAATATCTATCAGGTTTTCTGAAGCAGGAAGTAAAAAGTCAGCGGCCATGCTAGACTCCGAAAAGGCATCATCAACAATGTCCAGTACAGGAGATATAGCTAAAGGCCTGTGCTGGGGCAGGAGTAAAAAATCCCTAAGCCTCTTTTTAGAAACTGAGAAATCTTGACTTTCCCAATGAAAAAGCTCCCTGAGAGTATGCAAGGTTTCACCAAAAGAGAAATCCTCTGGGGGGGAAGCAGAGGGAATGGAGTCCTCAGCATCAGAATCCTCATAGGTAGATAAGGTTAAATCCTGGTCATCAGAGGAAACAGAAATTTCAGAACCCTGGTCAGAAGTACCATAAGCAAACTCAGTCCTAGGTCTCTTAGAAGGGGAAGGTTGGCTTCCCCTGATTAAAGTAATAAGATCTTCAGTCATTCTTATCATTTGTTCTTTAGGCATAGAGGCCTGACCATGTGGTCTAGGCATCAGTTTTCTAGGCATGGTTCGAGTTTTAGGCCTTGAAGAAGAAGAAGATGGCACCGGTTTAATATGCAAGTCAGTAGGCCTGAATACACCCTCAGAAGCCGGTGCCTGCACAGCGGCTCCGGACCCATCCAAGGTAGAGACATCCACAGGTTCCACAGTTGAAGCATCTTGCGGCATACCGGACTCTGAATGGGTCTCAGTAGAGGCGTGCGAGTCTGAAGTAGCGGGTATAAGGGGCTGCGAAAGCGCCTCACTGAGTACCGGCGAACTGGGCGGCCTGTCTCTGTCTTTATCTTTGCGTTTCTTCAGAATGTCGATAGTCAGATGGCTAAACGAAGACATATCAGGATAATTGAACCGAGCACCAAAAAATTTAGAAGCGCAAATATACAGACGACGGATAGTTCGTAGTTTAAATAAGGCACAAAACCGACAGCGAGGTACGTCGTGGTCAGGGTCTAGGCAAGTAAAAATGTACATTGCTGCAGTATTTAAATTTTTTGTGAGCAAATCCATATATTGGGTTGATAATATGTATTTAGATAGACTCAAATGGTAGTATTTATGTATATGCTAATTTATGTTAATGAGAGTCCAATGGGAAACAAAGTGGTGATACAAAAGGAAATGATGTAACACATTTTAAATGTCTGAGGAAGTTTAACAGAGATTTAAATGAAAGTGCTAACATTGTTTGTTTTGTCATTAAAGTATCTATTTTTTACCATTCAAGTTTGTGGTTTATAGCTGAAGGAATGTGGTGCATTGGCATTTATTGGATTTAATTTGTTGTTTTTGTTTATCAGTTTGTCAGTATGGCTTCTGGCAATGCACTTAACTCTCCTATTCAGCAGGAAGAAACTGGAAACTGAGCCGAAGGGTCTATTGGAAGCAGGGTTGCCAGACGTCCCTATTTGGGCGGGACTGTCCCGAGATCAGAGCCTGGATCCCCGGCCCCGCCCTGCCGTTTAAATCCCGCCAGCCTCCACTTTGTTTTTTTTTGATTGACCTGTATACGAACTTTGTACCTCCATGTTCATTATTAGTATTTATGTGGACCGTCACCCAGATCATATCTTTCATTGTACATGCTGAATACTTAGTTTGCACTGTGCCTCTGATTATTTCTATTGATTTTTATCCCAGTATTACTATTTTTGAATCTCATAACACACTGGTAATTCTGGGAATTTTACAAGACTGTACTTCTTCCCTTTCCTGGAAGCACTGCACTTTGGAACATAAGTCACTGGATGGAATGTAAACTATTTAAAACCATTTCTTGCTTTTCTTCTCACCCATATGCAGTACCGCTATACAGCTTTTTTGACAGACTGATTAGAGAGAACATTTAAGTTAGCAGAGTTTAAAGACAACACTGGCATTATTTATTAAAAAAGTTAACTGGAATTAAGAGAAATTAAGAACTGATTTTATACATGGGCTACACAGTCTGAAATTCAGCTTTGCACATTATTTGGAGTCTGTTTAATTCAGGAAAAAATCTAAAGTTGTGCTTCATTTCCATATACTTTTCTGTGTTAAAGACCTTTTTTTTTTTTTTTTTGGTCTTCAGTTGCCGCCGAAGACCGAAGACCTTTTTTTTTTCAACCCTGATTGGAAGGTTAACTGCTTTGATAATGCAGTTAACTCAACATGTGGATGGAGTATATGAACACAACAAAACCCCTGAGCGTGCAGCACCTAACAGGATACCTAATGTGCTCAGAGAAACTAGCGGTACGGATTTTAACTTAATACTACTTTGTTTTGAGTCTAACAGCTCAGGTTTCCACAACAATGATTCTTTAACTGGAAACCGCATGCCTAATAAACAAGTGGAAGCTGGTGCACTTAGAGGAGCTTGTGTATCAAATACAGAACACAGCAACACGGGAAATAATGGAATACACAGAGAAGTGCCAACACCTGGTGAATGGCTAGGATCAACACTTGCTTTTTCGAAAAGCCAACCACAAGGTACTGATTTAATTAATAATAAATTAAATTACTGATATAAAGTTGGCAAAACGCAGAAAACTCCAATTGGAGAATGCATATTTAAGAGAGTGTAATAGGCTAAATATCATACCAAAGGGGTTGCGTTTTTGGCGCTATCCCAATGGCCTGGTGAACAATTCTCTTTTTCCATATGGATTTGCTCAAACTTTCTGACAAATGTGGCAAAGATTTTCTTGACATTATATAAATGTTTTATTCAAAGAATTGGCTGTCTTAGATAAAGAAATCAGGGATGATTCTGCCTACGAAAATTCTAAATATGAAATGCTAAGAATATATAATACTATAGACCAATATATTCTGAAACTTAAAACAGGTAAAATGGAGAAACTTGAAAGAGACTTAAATCAGTATGCGAATGGCACGGTCTACCCTAAACCACCAGGGGGGCTGATGAATAATAGGCTATACCAAAATGCTGGTAAAAGAAATGATACAAGCAACATAAGAAATGAAGAATAGGATCAAGATAGACTATATAATGAAGAGTTCTCTGAGTTTAGAAGGTCAGAAAGACTAAAGAATAGGAATAATCATCAAGATACGCATAACCAACAAGCGGGGTTTCAAGGGGCCAAGCCAAAAAACAAATATTGGAGAACTTAAATAAAGGTAATGAAGATGTACTTGGCCCCTGCCTAATAGTTGAATTATAAACCCCCGATGCATGTCATAATGAACAGCAATGCATTTATAATAAAGTGATTGTTAATAATACGAAAGGTGATTTTAAATTGTATAATTTTTCAAACATTTATGTGGATCAACATGTTGCTGATGTGTTAGCTAAAGGTACAACGTTTGTACCAACATGTCCTTTTGATTTTACTAGCACTATTATTGATTTAAAAATGTTCTTAAGAAAGTTGAACTTCAGTTTATTATATCAAGATAATATATTTAATGGAGCATCTAAATACAGTATTAGTAGCATATATAGCCCTCCCTTGCATCCTAGATTAATCACATACGAAAAGATGTGTGAAACTGAGTTGAAGTGTTTACGAAAAGATGTGTGAAACTGAGTTGAAGTGTTTAAACAAAGTTAGTAAGAGGGAAAATCATACATCTAATTTGAATGATGTTGAACAAAATATAGTGAAAACACTGAGGAAAAAGGATATAAGGATTATGAAACCCGATAAAGGGGGAGGGGCAGTTATTATGAGTCAACATATATATAATATTAAACTTAAGAACATACTGGAGTCTCATACTTATATTGAAGTTTCATTAAATGAGCTGAATGGAGCTTACAAGAAAAATTATGAACAGATTAATGATATATTCCTGGAAAGATGGATTGATATAGACCTATACAATTACTTGAATATAACAGCCCCCAGAATACCGCTTTTTTTTGAAATCCCTAAAATTCATAAATGCATTCTGGACCCCCCCCCCCCGCCCCAATAGTACATGGTAGGGATTCCATTACCTCAGCTTGTGCCAAATATATAGATTATGAGTTACAAAATATAACAAAAAAAAAAAACACATATGTAAAGACTCATGGTCATTTTTGCGACATATGAACAGTGTTCAGTTTGATCAAGGGGACCTTTTAGTAACAACAGATGTTTGTAACCTGTACACAGTAATTCCACAATCTATTTGTTTAGAATGGGTCAATGAGATGCTCATTCACCATAAAGTTAATCAAGACACTAATAACCTTATTATGGAACTGCTGGAATTGGTCCTAAGCAATAATTTTGTAACTTTCACAATAGCTATGGGGTCACCATGTGGAAGGGCATATGCAAATATGGTTAT
The DNA here is from genome assembly GCF_019279795.1 of Protopterus annectens. Lineage (NCBI taxonomy): Eukaryota > Metazoa > Chordata > Ceratodontiformes > Protopteridae > Protopterus > Protopterus annectens. The sequence goes on from NC_056747.1 coordinate 938,350,045, forward strand.
GGCATATTGGGAGAATAACTTTGTATTTAATTCCAAGTATAATACATTTTTGAAGTCTTATAGATTCCAGGATGATATCAGTATTATTTGGACTGGAACACAAGAATCATTGAATGAGTTTTTTACATACATAAATGGTACTACAGACTTTTTCCAGTTTATTTGGAATGTTAATATGGAACATATGAACTACTTGGATGTTCATTTAGAGAAGGACAGAGTCAATGGAATGTATAAAGCAGTGATTTATAGAAAAGACACCCATTTGAATTGCTTTATGCACTATAGTAGTTCCCATCCAGAGCACCGGAAGAGATCTGTTGTCAAAGGACAACTTGTTAGGGCAGCACGGATGGTAACAACACATCATGAATTTTTAGACAAATGTGTTACATTGCGTATGATGTTTATCAACAGGGAATACCCTAGTACCCTGGTGGCACATTAATATAGGAGGTAGTTGTGAAAAGGTTGAATGGGCATTTTAAGCCCATCCTTGATCAATCAAAAATTAATCGTGATTCTTTAAGTTCAGGACACTATGACACGGAGTTGGTACAACAGGAACAAAATTATGTAGTGCAGATAGAGTCTGGCTTTTCTAAAGTGCTGGTGATTACTTTTTCCCAGGATTATAGGGCAATTAGGGATGTATTTATGAAAAATTGGCCTATTATAATAGAGAACCCCCACATTAGGACCCACATGGATGAGAAACCCAAAATTGTGAATCGAAAAGGAAAGAGTTTCAAAGAGATATTCAAACCAGTTATGTACAGGTCTATCCAAACAAATTTGGGTATGTAGAAATGTGGGGCATGCCATTGGTGTCATAAAATCAATATTGCTGACAGTTTTTACTTAGAAATGTTAAATATTTTGCAAAAAGCAGACATACTTGCAATTCAAAAACAGTGGTCTATTTAGCTGTATGTAATTCTTGTCCAATACTGGAAAAACCAAGAGGCGTCTCACTCAAAGAATATATGAACATGAATATGCCATAAAGAAAATTAATTTAAATAATGCTTTGGCTAAACATGTCAGTGAGTTTACTAGCCATCAATTTCTTTTTATGGCTATAGACCACATAAGCATAATGGAAAAAGAACCATGGGGGGCATATCTAGAACTCAAAGAACTAAAATGGCAAATTAGAGTTCAAGCCGATAAGTGTCCAAGAATTAATGAACGCACTTCTGTAGCACCTGTATTAAAATTAAAAGCATTACAAAGAAAGAAAATTGTTTAATGGCATGCATTTTAAGTTATTTATGTGCAACGTATAATTGTTCAGTTTTTTACACGTTATTATAATGTTTATTTATGAGCAAATACTTATGTTTTTCTTGTTTAAAATAATTTTTGATGCAACATTATTTGATTTCTTACATTTATTACATTTTTTATATGTAAAAAAGAATTTTATGACATTTTAAACAATTCTAAGTTTTAAAAGTTTTAAATATTTTAAATGCCAATTCAGTATTTTTTAAAAATGTACATTGCTGCAGTATGTCAATTTTTTATGAGCAAATCCACATATTGGGTCGATAATACGTATTTAGATAGACTCAAATGGTAGTATTTATGTATATGCTAATTTATGTTAATGAGAGTCCAATGGGAAACAAAGTGGTGATATAAAATGAAATAATGTAACACATTTTAAATGTCTGAGAAGTTTAACAGAGATTTAAACAAAAGCACTAACAATGTTTGTTTTGTCATTAAAGTATCTATTTTTTACCATTCAAGTTCATGGTTATAGCTGAAGGGACATGGTGCATTGGCATTTATTGGATTAAGGAATACAGTACGAATGAAAATCTTTATGAGGTATTTGCTTTCCACAAGAAATGCAATTATTTACTTTTACTGACATCGGTTTAGAGCAAGGAAAAGTTTCCCCAATGGGGTACTTAGCTTTTAGTTGAAGACTTTGGTTCTGAAACTCAAAAACGAAAATTTCAGAAGTCGGTCGACCGGCACTTGCAAACTACTAATGCTTTGGGCACCGCACGGCAAGAAAGACTGATGCAATGACGTCGGCTGCATGTTTTATACCCCTGACGACCTGACGTCATGGAAGAAGAGACAGCAACCGAAGCAGGACCCACGACTTTGTTAATCAGGCCAACTGAGGGCTACCTGCAAGCAGATAAGCCAAATGTAATGACTTCCACAGTGAAACACGAAGAACATCCTTGGTGTCATTTAGAATTGCATTATGTAATTAGACCTAATATTATAATAAATACAGTTCATTTACATTTTTGATAACTTTCATTTTCCTACCCTGAAAAAAATGACTGCTACCTTTTATTTTAACTTTACTGTTCTGAATACAGTGAACACTACCAATTTGAACTAGACAGCCTGACCTAGATTTCATCTTATTTGTGAATTATTACATTTCTGTCATGTTCTGGGCCCGATTCTAAAAGACTTGCTCTTGGTGTCAGCGACTTACTCCAGTATAAACTTGCTTTACAAATAGGCCTAACACCAGAGCCACTTACAATGAACAGCAAATCTTTTGGCATCTGTCCCTCTGATTTCTGTCGAACTGAAATTTTCAGGAAAGACACTGATAACCAGCTAATAGATAAGCACTGCATGTACATGTAGAACAGGGTCCTGTGCAGCTATGTGAAAATATGAATTCACACTTATCAAAATAGTTTTCGCTGCAACATTTTAAAATAACAAAAAACAACATTTTGAAAATAAGTGTTTTTGCTGTTATGCATAAGTAAATATACAACTCTGATTATTAATATGTCTGTCAGCCAGAAAATGGCATACGCACATGTGTTTACCAAACAGCACAAAACTGATGTTTGTGATACCTTTCTAATGCAGTATTACATACCCTTGAAAATTTTGCTAGAAATATTTTGATTATTTTAAGAAAATATTTAATTATACTCATCCTCAGCTGTTTTTCATATAATTTGCTATTCTTTACTTAGAAGCTTGCATTTAGAATATGGAGAAAAATCCTATGTCCACACTGGTCTGCGTTTGAAAGTTTTTGTTACGTCTCAGGAATTGTTATATGTTTTAGAATGGAAACTTCTGTAGAACATACTAAAACTGGTACTTGAGATTGTAACACGAGTTTTGCATAAAAGGCAGGTATACAGCTCCTTCTTGAAACAGTGTGGTTATTTTGCCCTTTTCAGTTTTTTTTTTGTTTGGCTTACAACACTGAAAGAAAAAAAAAATCAGTTGCATCAGTGAACACACATGAAACCACATATTCATATTCCCACAATAGTAACTATATGACGCCCTCTGCACTCCAATAACACCTTCTATTAACTAATTCCAAAGCTGACACTACCATGGAAGAAAGAGTAAGGTTTTTTTTGCTCATTTTTGCATTCACAAAACTTCAACAGTCATCATCACACCGTACATAACATTCTGTACATTTCACCACACACAGCATCATTCCGTACATAACATTCTGTATATTTCACCACACACAGCATCATTCCAAATGCATTGACACTCAAACATTATTCACAGAAACACAACATGCGCGAATCTTCACTCACACAGTTCATCATGCAAATCCTGAATTTGATCTCTTGGTATCTGTAGAGAGTAGGTGCCGCGGTGGTGCAGCGGTTAGCGTTGTCACCACACAGCAAGAGGTTCTCCTGTTCGATTCTCGGCTAGAGCGCCTTCTGTGTGGAGTCTGAGTCTGCATGTCCTCTCTGCGGTTGAGTGAAGCTTAAAGACATGCAGGTAGGGCCATGCATGAATGGGTGTGCCTTCTTGGAAGGTTGGGCGTCAGGCTGGCAACTCGGCTCCGTAAAAATCCACTGCCAATTATTAGTGGACCGGAGTTCCGCTGTGGCGACCCCTAACCAGGAAAAGCTGAAAGAAAGAGGTATTTGCAAATCAAGTTCTTAACTTCCACACTGTAATGAATCCAAAATGGAGTAATTTTACCTGTAGAAAGTACAGTTGTGTAAAATCTCATCGTAACAGTAGATGTCATTCTCTTCATTACTGCAGTATTCATAACCTAAGGGATCTCCTGTCAAAGATAGGTCAACATCTAGCAAGAATACAAGAACATTTAGTACTTACAGGCATTGTAAATAACATGTATGCCCCCCACGCAAGACAAAGGGCATAAAGGTGAGATGTGTATACACACACACTCAGAACTGAAAAAGCCCTAGGAGAAAGAGAATGCCCATAGGGACAAGGAAAAATATGTGCATCCAGAGGGAGATAAATGAGAAGAGCCCTTTAGCCATGAGGGCAAGAAGGAATAGGATAGAATAGAGGGGGCAGGAGGGAGGCAGCAAATACTGCAACAGTGAAGAGAAGGACATCTACAGTTATAGCAAGATTTCGCACAAATTTACTATGTCCTTCCATATCACTGTTGCAGTATTCATAACCTAAGGGAGAGTACAACAGCTCAAGAAGACGACTTGGAGGAGGACGGCATGGAAGAGCCCTCTAGAAATCCATGCAGGATAGCCCTAGCAAAGACACTCTGGCCCTGGTTATAACATCCAACTACAGGATCAAGTAGCAGCCTCAAGGATGAAATTTGTATCCAGTCACTTGGAAAAAAGCAACAGAGGAGGCAACAGCCCTGGAAGAATGAGCCTTTACTGAGGAGGGCATTTACCATAAAACAAATAACAAAAAGAAATGGCCTTAGAAATCCAGGAGGAGGAGGTTTGCTTAGAAACAGCCAAACCAAGGACCTGAAATGAAAGGAAACAAAAAGCTGCTCAGATTTACTAATTACTTCAGTTATCCAAATAATATCTAAGCTGTCAATGCAAATATATGGTGTGGGAGAACCTTCTCACTGGCAGACTGTGGAGAAGGAAAAAGGGAAGGCAGACAAAGAGCAGGAACAACTCATTGACCACCATGGGCATAAAAGATGGGTTAATATGAAGGGACACCCTGTCTCTTTGGAAAACTAAGAAAGGAGGAACAGCCATGAGAGCCTGAAGTTCAGACATTCTCTCAGCTGAAGTGGCAGCCAAAAGAACAGTCCTCCAAGTACAATGTTGTAAGGAAGCTGAAGACACAGGCTCAATAAAAGTCCAAGTCAATTTTTCATGTACAAAACTAAGGTCCCCGGAAGGCAGAACAGGCTTCCTGGGATGCCTGATATGAAGGATACCTTTCAGAAACTGCTTGACCTCAAATATAGAGGTCAGAGGAGGAGTCAAGGGCAGACAAACAGAAATTGCAGACAGATGAGCTTTAAGTGAAGAACATGTTAACCCAGCACAGATCAGATCACACAAATAAGAGAGAACCAGAGGAACCTCAACAGATAAGGGATACTGATGGCGAGAGAGGCACCAGACAGAAAATATTTCCCATTTGGACATGTATGATTTCTTAGTAGTGGGTTTTCTGGCCTTCTGCAGGCCCCAAAGTATGTCCTCAGAAAAGAGGTGCCTAAAAGGGAGGGATCAAAACCCTATCACCTACAGCATCAGTTGAAGAGCTGACAATTGATAAGAGGCTCTGTCTTGTGTGAGAATATCCATTCAGTAAGGTATCTTGTGGTGACTGTCCCTGGCCAAGTGAGAAAGAAGGGAGAACCAATGCTGTCTGTGACAAATGGGAGTGAATAGCAAGATTTTAGGGGACTCCTGCCTGATCTTGTAGAGGACTTGTGGTAACAGAGGAAGGGAAGCAGAGGAAGGGAAGCAAAGGAGTACAGAAACATTCCCTTCCAAGGAAAAGACAGGGCATCCACTTTCCAAGTCAGAAGACTTGGGTCTTTGGAAGAGAAGAGAAGTTGCCTGTTCAGAGGGGGGACAAAAAGATCTACCTGAGGAATAACCCTCCAAATAAACAATGTCTAGGAACACATCTCTCTGAAACATCCATTCATGAGCTTGTGTGCTGGACCTGCTTAAACGGTCTGCCACAAGAATGTGCTCTGAGGGAATGTAAACTGCCTGTAGTCATTTGATACCAGTCAGTTAGATCCCAGCTCTGAAGAGATAGTCTGCAAAGAAAATAAAACCTTGTACACCTCTCTGCTTTTTGAAATACCACATATGACATACCAGGAATTCCACTGACTTGAGGAACCACTCAAGCTTTCTCATGTGGAGCCTGGCCAGAGGGAGCATGGGAATGGCAGAAGTCATGAACTTGAGGACCCGGAGAACTTCCCTGGCCATGATGACTGAAGCCAGAGGAATAGACTGGAAAAAAAGGCAGAGAGAGACGGGGCCTTGGGGGCAAACAAGAATGGCAGCATGGGGATGGTATGAAGCCTGCAACTGGGGAAAATATGATTCTGACAAGGAGTCAAAGCTGATTTCTGAAAGTTTATGGTGAACTCCAGATTCTGTAGAAATAATAAACTGGAGATCCTAAAGCAGAGTGTTGGGGGAATAAACCTGAATGAGCAGATCATCCAGACAGGGAAAGATATCAATTCCTCTCATCTTGCAAAAGGCAATGACAGGAGAGAGGCATTTGAGGAATACCCTCGGGGCAGTAGATAGAAAATGTAAGGAAGAAACAGAGAAATGTAAAAATGTCCTGAAAAGGGGATGGATAGAGATATGAAGGTAGGCATCAGGGCACAGAAGAAACTGCCTACTGTTTTTGAAAAGTGCCACTGGATCTTTTGCATTCACCTGAACTACCACCAGATCAGATAGATATGACCTTTGTTTAAAGATAAAGTTCAAAGTGACAAACCACAGGCAATAAAAAGACAATATTTTCCAGACTACATAGTTGTAATTTTAATCATTAAGTTACTGGAAAAAAAACAAAAATACTTTTTTATATCTTTAGCATAAAATGTAACTTTTAAAAATGCTGCCAACACTGGAAATCGAAGGTGGGATGCTTATTTCAATTACTACATCCATCAGAACATAACGACATCATTATGGAAGCATGCCTTCATTACCTCATTGAATAATTGCTACACAATTGGAAACATTTAGTTATCTGCCAAGCTGTTAGTTAACTTGCAGTCTGACCGAAAAAGAATTGCTTTATAGTTATTAACCAAACCGTAATCTCAGACTCTTTCACATTTTTTGGGTGGAAGGAGGCACTGGAGGATTCAGACCAATGACAGAAAGGCCACCAAAAAGCATCATTAAAGTGAGCCAAATGTTGCCGTTGAAACAATACAATGGCAGATGTTTGCTCTTCAGTTCCTGGTATTGGTGGCACTTTAACTGATAAATTTTATGTAAATAGTTACTAGAACAATAAATGACATGTGACAGAACTAGTAATGATAAAGCCCAGGTATCTGACAAAGTGTACAGACTGTAATAATAATAATAATACCCATTTGTTAGCCAGGTAGGCCTGCTATAGACACAATCCCTTTTCATGGGTTGACATGGAAGCAATGTCTACTTAAGCGACTTCTAAAGATCAGACAGTAGACAAATGAGGGTTGAAAAAATCAAACCCTGTACCTTAGAAACTACAGCTCACAATCCTAACCCTTCGTGCCAAATTATGTATTTTTAGAAGCTTGCAAACAGTTTCTTCATATTAAAAACAAGGAATTCTCAAACAGTACCATGTTACATTTATTCAGCCACCTATTTACTTATGTATACACTTATTAAACTGGTGATAAGGTGGTCCCACTGATCACACTCTAAAAGTTCAGAAAAGCTCTGGTCAAAGTCAGCACAAGGTTGGCTGCACAGGCAGTTAAAAATTAAAATGTGCCAACTGACCAGTAAACCAGAGATCAGTGTAAGCAATACAACAAAAAAATGCAACCAAACATGCTGCAGCTGGATGTTTACATTCATAACATTATGAACATAATCTGGTTTAGGAATACTAGAGTTACTGAGAACAAGCACACCACGTCAGTGTCAGTCACTGTCAAAGTCTAATAAACAGATAAACCTCAAGAGGTTTGTGTGCATATATGGAGGCACAGAATACAGTTTAGACTTGAGACCCTTTCAATTACAATATCCAATTACACTGCTGCTTTTGGATTTTATCTGTATCACTTGCTGATGGCTGGTAATCAAATGTATGAACCTGTTCCTTTAAAGGCAATTAACATTATTATGGGCTGCCTAAGTAAAGTAAGAAGCAAAAATTTAATTTCACAAGTAACTTTTAAGCAAAGACTTGGTTTTCATGAGCAAGTCATTAAGGACTGATCTTTGATGGCAATTTTTTCTCAGAACGGCAAATAAATCAAGGAGTCAGAAGAAAAACAGGGCAATGCCTAGAACTGTCTAGCATTTGCAAAAGGATGTGAAGAACTGGCCAGGATGCTAAGGGGTGGCAACAGTCATTCTAGTCACTATTTCACTTTATTATTGCTAGGAAAATCGTTCATTTTTCTACAATTACAAGTTACAGTGCATATAAAGAACCACCACACTTAGACGCAAATTTTCTTCATCTAAGAGTACATCTTCCCCTCTACAAAAATGATCCCTACATTGCCGTCCATAATGACAGCATATGACTAGCGATTTCTTATGTGTGGTATTTCTAAACTATGCAGTCACCTTTGAGATCTACATGAATTTTGAGAACACATTAATGAAATGCTGTCTTGATGAAAATCAAGTCACTGAAACTGTATTTGTCAAAGCTGTTTTTTTTGTTTTGGGGAGGGGGCAACACCCCCTACAATCCCATAATAATACATTCCAGGGCAAGGAGAAATCGCCCTGTAATGAATAAGTAGAAGGAAATGTCAGTTTTAATGAAATGGACTACATGCATAGCTGGCTAACACATAATTAACCTTCTTCTACCTCCATCATACACACCACCTTAAGTTTACACGAAAACAAGTGATGTCACTGCTGCTAGAAAATGCCTTAAAATGATTCACTGAAAAAATAATGGTTAATGTTGATAATTGGCAAAGTACAGTTGTGTACACTTATCATAAATGTAGATGTTCGAGTGTATTCACTGTTGCAGTCATTACATTTGGGTAATCTGCTGGCAGGTTGCCCTCAGTCGGCCTGAATTCCAAAGTCTTGGGTCGGGGTATAAAACAATCAGTCAACGCCATTTTCTTTAGTTTTTCTTGCCCCAGATGTCAGATGCCCCAAAAAATTTAGCAAAAAAAAAAAAAAAAAAAAAAAAATATATATATATATATATATATATATATATATATATATATATATATATATATATATATATAAACTATACATACATGCAACAATATAAATCATCTACAATTGTACACAGGTTATAGAAGATAGTGAAGGAAGAGAAAAACAGAATGAAGGGCAACACACCACACATATAAGATAGAGTGAAGAAGAGGAAGACTCCCAGAATGAAAGGGGATGGCGGGTAACCTGGACTGCAACAGTGAATACACTCGAACATCTACATTTATGGTAAGTGTACACAACTGTACCATGTTCTTCGTGTTTCACTGTTGCAGTCATTACATTTGGGTAGAATCCCAAAGCTATGGATGTGAGGCTGGAGCTAAACAGCATTAGGGGCGGCTATAAGGTCCTGCAGAACTGCAGTGGCAAAGCCTGCCCTGGACTTGGAGTAGAGAGGCAAATGATAATGCTTTGTAAAGGTGTGAACAGAACTCCAAGTAGTAGCCTCTAGAATGTCTTTGGTTGGTACTCCTTTGAGAAAAGCTGCTGAAGTAGCTGCAGCTCTGGTGGAATGTGACCTAATGCCCTTGGGCACAGGTTTGCCATGGTTAAATAGCAGAAACTAATGCACTGGCTTATCCACTTTGAAATGGTCTGCTTTGAAATAGCCTTTCCATCTGATCCTACAGCATATATCACTACTAATTGCTCAGTTTTTCTCAGAGCTATAGTCCTGCTCAAGTAGAATCTTAGCTGTCTGTGTACGTCCAAGGAATGCAGAATTCTCTCCTCCTTGTTCTGTGGATTTGGATAAAAGGTTGGCAGATGAATAGTTTGGTTAAGAGCCACACTGGAAACCACCTTAGGTATAAATGAAGGATTGGTCCTCAGAGACACCCTGTTTGGGTAAAATATGATAAAAGGCTCCACAGCCATGAGGGCCTGTAGCTCTGAGACTCTTCTTGCTGAAGTAATTGCTAGGAGCAGAGCCGTTTTCCATGATAAGAACTTTAGATCTGCAGTAGCAGATGGTTCAAATGGAGGCAGGGTGAGCTTTTCCAACACATAATTGAGGTCCCATGCAGGTATTGGTAATCCTCTGGGAGGCCTTACACTTTTGGCTCCTCTAAAATACTGCTTTAGTAAAGGATGAGAAAAGATTGGTGGCTCTGTATTGTAATGAGCCGAAATGCAGAGGCATGGATTTTTATTGACGAGTAAGATAGGCCTTTGTCAAGCATCTCAGTCACGTATTGTAATATCTGAGAAATATTTGGTTTTGCTGTATCAGTATCTTGTGCATTTGGTTTTGCTGCATCAGTTCCTTGTGCTTGATTCCAAGTACAGAATCTCTTCCATTTATCAGCATAAGATTTTCTAGTACTAGGCCTTCTGGCTTCCAAAATGACATCCATCACAGCTTTACTGAGAAGTGTTGTTTGCATAACTACATGATCAGCCATGCTGCCAGGTTCAGTGTTTGGAGCCGATTGTGCAGGATATGATTGTTTTGCTGGGACAGTAACTGAGGTCTTTGAGGAAAGGTAGGTCCAAGCTGGGTATTGAGGCAAGTTCCTTAGGATTGGGTACCAGTATTGGCGGGGCCAGTCCAGGGCAATTAGTACGATCTTTGGTTTCTCTTGTCTGACTTTTAGTAGGACCCTGGGAAGAAGAGGCAGAGGAGGAAAGGCGGAAACTGATAGGTTTTTCCAACTGAAGGATAGGGCGTCCACTTTCCATGCTTGTTTGTAGTAAGTCCTTGTGCAAAATCTTTTCAATTGGTAATTCTGAGGAGAGTCAAATAGATCTATGTCTGGGATCCCCATTTCTTTGTTATCATGCTGAAGACTTGTGGATCTAGTTTCCACTTGTGAGGGTCCATAAGGTTTCTGCTTAAATCGTCTGCCAGAGTATTTTGCTTTCCTGGCAGGAATTGAGCTTGAAGATGTGTTTAGTAAGTCAAAGCTGTGTCCCACAGTGCCATGGCTAATCTGCAAAGGGGTAAGAGTGCATGCCCCCCTGCTTGTTTATACACCACATAACTGTGGTGTTGTCCATCTTTATCAGTAGTTGTCCTGGATGAAGTAAGTCTTTGAAGGCTGTCAGGGCATTTTGAACAGCTAGCATCTCTTTTTGGTTGATATGTAGATGCATTTGTTTTGGGGTCCATATGCCCTGAATGCATCTTCCCGCCATGTGGGCCCCCCAGGCATAATCTGATGTGTCTGTTGTTAAGGTTTGGCTGGCAGGGGGTAGAGTGAAGGCCCGTCCCATGTTTTGGTGACATGCCTTTGCCCACCATAGAAACTCCTGTTGTAGGCAGGGAATGAGAAGAATCATTGTTTCCAGACTGTGACAATGTTGACTCCATAGACTTTTTAGGTACCATTGAAGTTTCCTCATATGCAGTCTTGCATATGGAATCAGTAGGATGCAGGATGCCATGAAGCCCAAAGCCTGCAGAATTTGTCTTGCAGATAACATGGGTTTTTGTTGCCATCAGTTTGAAGTAAGAAGTCAGTTGCCTTTGTTTGTCTGGTGTGAGGTAAGCCATCTGGGCAGTTGTATTCAAGCTTGCACCCAGGAATGTTATCTTTTGAGAGGGTACCAGTTGTGATTTCTTTTTGTTTATTGTGTACCCTAGGCATGTTAGAAGCCTTTTCACAAACGCCAGGTGTTGAAGAAGAATGTCCTTGTTCTCTGCTTGAATTAGACAGTCGTCCAAGTAAGGATATATTTGTATACTTCTTTGTCTGCAAAAAGCAATTACTGGTGCCAGGCACTGTGTAAAGACCCTGGGCGCAGTAGATAAGCCAAAGGGCAGCACAGAGAATTGGTAATGCATTAAGCCAGCCTTGAATCTGAGGTATCTTCTGCACGATTGCCTTATTGGGACATGCAGGTACTAATGTTACCAGCCAAGCATTCTTGCCCAGCATGGGCAGAAGCTGCTGCAAAGTCAGCATTTTGAATTTTGGAATGTCCAGGTATGTGTTCAAAATCGATAAATCCAGTATTGGCCGCCAGGCCTTGTCCTTTCTGGGTACCAAGAACAGTCTCGAGTAAAAACCTTGTCCTTTTTCCTGTTCTGGTACAGACTGAATGGCCCCCATAGCCATGAGGGACGTAACCTGTTTCTGTGCCTCTGCCCATTGATTTTTTGGCAACCATTTGCCATTGGCAGAGTATGGAAATGGAATCTGTGTCCCTGTGATACTATGTTTATCACCCACTTGTCCAGGGTTATTAACTGCCAATTTTGAGCAAAAAGTGCTAATTTTCCTTCTAAGGGTGCTGCCAAAAGGTAAGTGCTTGGTGAAGGCAGAGGGAAGTCATTGGGACTGTTTTCTGTAGGTTTGCGCTTTATCTCCTCCAGATTTGAAGGTAGAAGCATCCCATTGCTTTGACCTTTAAGAATCTTGTGCCTGGTATCTGGAACCCTTAGGACGTCTGGATTTTCCCCTTTGAGCTCTGTCTGACACAGGAAAGGACCAATTTTTTTGAAGGCCAGTGTCTACTGAATCTTGGTGGCTGCACTTGTAAGAAGTCTTTTACAGTTTGCATAGACTTAACTTTGTCTTCCATTTTCTTTAAAACCTCTTCTGCCTTAATACCAAACAGAGTATCATGCTGTAAAGGTGCATCCAGTAATTTACCTTTAACATGATCAGACAAATTTTGCTCTTTTAGCCAGGTATGCCTCCTAATCACAGATCCAGTAACTGTGGCCCTGCAGGAGGCCTCTAAAGAATCAAAATCACATTGCAAAGTATGTTTTCCAACCTGTTCAGCTGCATGCAATAATTCATGCAATTCTTTATTTTCTGCACATTCAGAAATCAACATAATTTTCTGTTTCAGCAATCCCATAACATGTTGTTGATACCTGAGCAAATGAAACTGGCAGTTTAAGGCCCTAATTGCCAAGGTTGCAGATGTATAAACCTTTTTTCTCCATCTATCCAGTACCCTTGAATCTCTGTCAGAGGGGGTAGGACTTTTTTGTTGTTGAGGCCTTAACTCCCTTTGGATCCTGTGAAATAGTTTCAGGATCAGCAGCAGGGTTTCCAAATAAAAATTTGCGTGAGTCAAGGACCCTGTAATATCTGTCAGGCTTGTTGGGAGCCGGAGGTAAGGAGTCAGGGGTCAAGCTTGACTCCGAAAACACATCATCCACAATGTCTAAAACAGGGGGTATGGCTAAAGGCCTGTGCTGAGGGAGAAGAAGGAAATCCCTGAGCCTCTTTTTTGATTCTGAGAAATCTTGACTCTCCCAGTGAAAATGCTCCCTAAAAGTATGCAAGGTTTCTCCAAATGAATAATCCACAGGAGGTGATGCAGATGGTATAGACTCCTCTGCATCAGAATCCTCATAGGGAGGTATAGATAATTCCTGATCAGAAGAAGAATCAGAAGAAACAGAAACCTAATCTGAATATTCATAATCAGTGCCTTGCCTAGGCCCCTTATCAGGAGGGGGATGGGAACCCCTGATCAAGGTAATAAGGTCTTCAGCCATTTTGATCATCTGATTTTTAGGCATAGTGGCCTGTGCATGTGGCTCATGCATCAGTTTTTTTGATTTAGAAGTTGCTTTTGTCTTTGGTTTTGCAGCTGTCGTTGGTTTGATATAAAAATGTTGAGGCCTGAATACACCTTCAGAAACCGGTGCCTGCTCAGCGGCTCTGGACCCATCCGAGGGAGATACATCCGTGGGTCCAATACTTTGAGTATCTCGCTGCGTGCTGGACTCCACATGGGTCTCAGTCGGGGCCTGCGACTCAAACGTAGCGGGTATCAGGGGCTGGGAAAGCACCTCACTGAGTACTGGCGAACCGGCAACTGGCTTAGGAGAAGCTTCGTCGTCAGTTTTGGACCTCGACTGTCTGTCTCTGTCCTTTCCTTTGCGTTTTTTATGTACTCCGGTAGTTGGACTGCTATCCGACGACATTTCTGGGTAGTTAAATCTGTTTCCAAAATACTTTGAGGCAAAAATATACTGACGCTTAACAGTGCGTTGGTTAAATCTAGCACAAAACCGACAGCCAGGCATGTTGTGATCAGGGCCTAGGCAAGGAATACAGTATAAATGGAAATCCTTATGAGGTATTTGCTTCCCACAAGTAATACAATTATTAACTTTTTCTGACATCGGTATGGAGCAAGAAAAATGTTTCCCCAACGGGGTACTTAGCTTTAGTGAAGACTTCGGTTCTGAAACTCAAACTGGAATATTTCAGGAGTTGGCCGACCCGCACTTGCAAAATGCTTCTGCTTCGGGCACCGCACGGCAGAAAGACTAATGAAAATGGCGTCGGCTGCTTGTTTTATACCCCTGATGACCTGACGTCATGGAAGAGGAGACAGCAACCGACGCAAGACCCAAAACTTTGGAATTCAGGCCGACTGAGGGCAACCTGCCAGCAGATTACCCAAATGTAATGACTGCAACAGTGAAACACGAAGAACATCCTACATCTGGGGGGTATGGACTTCCTTATTTGATTATTAAATAAAGCAACCATGACTAAATGATTAATTCGGTTGCACTGGACATCCAGCTAACAGATGGCTTCATTTTGTGACAGAATACCTGCAACAGTGCGGCATGACTGCTGAAGGCAGGAGAGTGTCAATGAATTGAGAGAGGTGTTAACAGCTGATATGACACCATGATCCCAAGTTAACAAAAAATGGGAAAGGGGGAGATGGTCAAAAAGTGAGAAATGTTTACATAACAGAATTATCTTTTTTTCATTGGATCAGATCTGAAACATACTTTTTTGTTAACCTTTCCATAACATTAATGTAACCTTTCCATAACATTAATGCAAAGTGTAATCCACACTGCAGCAATTTATAGAATATGACACTGCATTGATCAGTATTACGTAAACATATCAGCATAGCTATACTTTTGGCAATTAGCAATTTTGTAGCAAGTAAACAAAATTCCTAATAAAAGCAACAAACATTGGTTAAGGTTAAGGTTAAATCAGCAACAAATTAAAACGAAGGTACAAACAATATCTGTACATTTGGAAAAAGCATATTTCATTCTATCAACCTCCAGCCAAACACAATGTGTCTGTGCAAGTTCCTATGCCAGCTTTACTACTCGTAGGCTGGTTGTTTCTGAAAACAGCATGTATGCATGCCTTTTGGGCTTTAGATGATTTCTAAAAGTGCAAAAAAAATTATCAGTATGAAATAAGAATCCATCTAGATTTAAACTGCGGCCATCTGGTAGGCAGTAAACGGGTCTATATTAAATTAGCAAACGCTTAGAAAAGCGAACACCAATTCATCAACCCCTTTTAAGCAAAAGCTTAAAATCTCGAAAAATCGCTGGGCCGGTTCCGGGTGTTCGCCATTTCCTCCACTGTGGTGCAATCTCGGAGTTGGTATATTTAAGTAGGGGGGTGTGGGGGACTTATAAAATGTTTTAAGTTTTTTTTTTTTTTTTTTGTGGACCAGCGATTTTTTTCACAGGTGTGCTCGAGATTTTAAGCTTTCGCTTAAAAAGGGTTGATGAATTAGCGTTCACTTTTCTAAGCATTCGCTAATTTAATATAGACCCCAGTAAACAGCTGCTCAACTCACTGCATTAATCATCTCTTACACTGCCTAAATGTTCCAAAAGTTTCAAGTGAATTATAAAGAAATGACACTGTTGGAAAGCAAAATGTTTCTGAAACGATTAAACAGAGAAAGGCTCTAAGTACTATGGCACATGTAAGCTGGAGATGTTTTAGTCTTCCCATTCTACCACATTTCATGAGGATAGTACGCTTAAAACCCAAGCTCATATCATGTACTACAGACAACATCTAGAGACTGAACACCCAGTTACAGCTAAGACACTTCAGTTTCCACAATGCACAGCTGTGAGCTTAGCTTCTTAGCCTTACCTATAAAATGGTGAATTGTACAAATGCATTTTTAAGTGTGGGTTGTGACAGGCAATGAATCCTTCTAATACTCTGTAGCAAATGGAACCTTAAATTTGTATATTCAGTTGAAAATTCTGAATTCAATGCTTTTTGGAACCTAAGTCATATTTTCATAACAATAAATGAGTACTGTTCAACTTTCAGTGAACCACAACTTTAGAGGTTTGACTTTCTTGAAGCACTGCATCTAAGCTGACACAAACAAGACGTTTCGTCCTGTATTACCTATAATGGAGTTCTTTGTAGAGTTTGCTTAGGAAGTGTTCCATAAAGCTGCATGAAAGGAGTCACAGAAACTGTCTTAAGACTTGGTGTTTTGTTCTTTTAATCAACATTCAGAACTCCATCAAAATTTAAAACCTAAACGTCCACCTACAGTTTAAAAATGGTGACTAAAAGGTCACATGTTCACCAGTGTCCAATCACCATCCCATCAAGAACACAAAGATGAAATTTAAAGATACAGTATAGAACAACACAAAACAGTATAGTAATGTTAAACATCAGACTGAAACTTAGCACAGATTTCAATAACAGTTTAAGCAAACAATTTGTTTTTATAGTCTCTGCATTAGTAATAAGCACTTCATATTAACTGTCTCATTTAAACCTGGATGCTTGTCAGATCTTAATTGCCATTGTGACTCTCAGCATTCCAGCTTGTACATTGTAGTTTCCTGAAAAACCTGCCATGTCTACTGCATTGAGAACAAAGAACTGGAATTTCTTAGCCTGTACATTGCAGGGAGTGTTTTGCTAGAGCATTACTTGTGTCACCTTTTTTGATTGCTAAAGTATCTTCATAAATCCTGCATGACAACCTTTTTATAGTCTTACCAACATAGTAGCTGGGGTAGAAGTCACATAGAGCTGAAAATATAACACCTTTGGAATTGCAGTCGTACCTGTTGTTTGACCAGAGTTCTAAGTTCAAAGATTTTATTAAAACATTGGAAGTGTTACAAATGAAGCAGCACTGTTTGCATCTGCTGCACTTGTAAGTCCCTGGTGTCACTTGTCTTACAAAATCGGCCTGAGAGTGGCTTTCTAAAATGGATTTAATGTTGTTTACTATTTTGTATGTGAGAATAGGACTGTCTCCTAGTATCCTAGCTAGATCTCCATTCCCCAAAATTATTTTCCAATTCTCCTTGAGAATGTCTTTGATCAGAAACATCAATCATAATAGGGAGTGGAAAAGCCTCCCGTAACAAATCAAAGGACTTTGTGTGGAGGTGAATATAACACTACAGACAAATTGGCTTTCAGGCTTGTGTTTGTACAGGATTGGTCTCGCTTTGTTTGTAACAAATGAACTTTATTTATAATCTTAGCGAGCCAATCAGAATCATATCCTCTCATCATGAAAAGGACTTCATAACATCAGCTTCTCATACAAAATGTCATACTCGCTGGTCAGTCTACTAGAGTGAATACATTGTTCCTTCACCACACCCTTCTTCATGTGGTGTGGATGCTAGCTCCTCCTATGTAAATATTGGTTCACAAAAGCTTCCTTTCTGTAGATCATACTTTTGATTTTGGGATTTCCCTGAGTGGATGGCCGAAGAAATGTCCAAAAAATTAATAGTTTTCCCAAAGCCACTTTCAGTGACCTTCAGAAAGGATGTGCTGGAACTGAATCACTTCAGTAGCTGGTGAAACTTTTCTTCGGTACTTTTTCCACACAAGGATGAGGTCATCAATAAATCTTTTGTAAAAGGCGACCTTCTCGAATAATGGGTGGGTTTTGTAATATCTCTGCTCCCAGTAAGACATTATGAGGTTGGTGAATACTGGAGCTACCCTTGCCCCCATCGCCACCCCTGATTTCTGTTTATAATGTTTACCCATAAAGGTAAAAAAATTGTTGCGCAAAACTGTTTCTAAAAGGGTAAAAATAGTACTGACAAAGATGTTCTCAAACTTAATGAGTCTACTGAGATACCACCGCACAAACTCAATTGCACTATTTTGTTCGATACATGTATAAAAGGAAACATCAATAGAACCAAAACATACCCATCTGTCTACAGTCTGGCAGCCTGTTACCTGTTTTTTACACTTGGTATCTAGCTCTCAATCTCATACTACTGCTGACAAATGGGTAACTGATCCAGTTTGCCAGACACCCCTCCCCTTTCACTCCCTAATACAGAAAATACATGAGTACCAACAGAATTAATTTTCATCCTACTATAGGACCAGGGCCATTTTTAAACGTAGGCCATACCCTTAAAATATCCCCTACCCAAATGCAGTCATTTTAGGACAAAAACTGTCCATAACCACATACATACATTACTTGATACTAGAAACCACTGCAGTAGCTGTGAACTATACATTTTCCCCTGGAAAAGGTGAAGAGGCCATCAGCTATCCATCCTTTTTTTCCCTGGGCTATCTTCCCCTTAACTAAGAAGCTAGTTTGACTCGTGTCATATGTGGTACACAAGGATGACCCCTCTGTGCCCTGCCAGGATGTTTAGCTAGGTTGCTTGCCCTATACTAACAGACCGTGCTCAGTCACAGTACTGCTTGTAACAGTATCATTAGTAAAACTGATACTTCTGGATTCAGAAGTATCCCGTGGCATGTTGGAATGACATAAGCACCAAAGTTATCTTCTGCATGTTGGGACTCCTACACCTGCTGAGGCTGCAGATTGGGATACTTTTGTTTTGACCCGGTAAGAAATGGAATCTGCAGCTATCACTATGTATAACAAAAGCTTACCAGAAACAGAAATGTGTATTTAACTAAAAAAATGATAATATAGATGATATGACCATGCTGGTGACTGACAACAGTTACTATAGTAATAACACATGAAGTCCATGACTATATGCTACTTAATCTTCCAGTAAAAGTGTGCCTAGATGAACATGACTTAATAGACACCTGCATCTCACTGGATGACTTCTTCCCTATTTTTATCCCAACTCCAAATCAGTCTTGTGAAAAACTGAATGCTAACACCAGCTACTTTTCTCCTCGCTGGTCCTACATGAGGCACATTAATGTTTCCTGCATAATAATTCTTGCTTTAACACATACTCAGACTTTTTGAAGTTGTCATGTTTTAGTGAAATGCGTTAAGAGCTAGTCTCCACAATGTAACTGCATTAGCATACTGCACTTAGCATTTCATAGTAACACCTCTATAAACATCCCACTAAAGGAAATGGGGAGCAGTCATTGAATATTCTTCATTGCCATTTCTCAGTGCAGCTTTGGAATGGTACTCAGCTGCATTTATTTTCAGTGGGCACATCTTCTCTCTCCCACCCTCTAGGGTCTACTTAAAAGTACAGTTTTCAAATGTCTTTTCACTGCACATAGCTTGCGAATCTCCTTCCAATATGATGCTAACAGCATATTTTGTACATGATGTTGTCCAGTGAACACAATACTAACAATTTACTTATCAGGGAATCAAGTAACCTACTTTTTATTACAGCAACACTCTTACATATTTATTGGCTACAGCCAACCTGCTTGCATGCTCATCTTCACTGCTATAGGTAGACATACTGTACAACTGTGGTGGTCAGTGGGTATCACCTTGTACTCATGTTTTGATTACAATGACTGCAACACAGTTGTCTGTATGTTGCTTTGGATTACTGCAGTGGCTACTGAAATGTAAAATGTAAAACTAAAGACAGCTACATGAAGGCACTGGTTTAAAAAAACATGTGGCAGAGCCCATCACATGTAAATAAAACAACCACACTTATAACTCATGGCCAGGTCAATGGTGTAGTGGTAGAGGACTATAGCACACAGCCTGGGACTGAGTAGTGACCAGGGCACTGGATGGACTGGCTGGGGAGGAAGGGAAAAGTTCCTAACTCCCACCTGCCCATCCTGGGGTGGGGGTGGTCGGTCTAGATGCAAAACCGATGTCCTTCATTGACTGGGTAGAATAACTAACACATGGACCATATGTCTGCCCCATCAGCCAAGAAGCAAGCATGTTTCCAGATTCAGCACTTGCATAGAAGCACACAAATGCCTAAGTTGCTGTGCAAAAATGCTCACCTTCAGCAATGTGCTTGTCAAATCCAGCAGGGAAGGAGTTAGGGACAAAAGTGCCTGCTGTCATTAACATCATTAGATGAATTAGCCTATATGATGAGGGAGTAGCTGGACAGACAAGCTGGTAAAAGATGAAGTTGATGATCAGCACGTATGGGCAAGAAAACTGTACAGAAAAAAACTTTTAAGATTCATGCCATGTAAACATTTTGACTGTGTTGACCTATGCAAGCATATTACTCAGAGAAGACTATTCTAATATATCGATTTTCAGTAATATTTTGGACATCTTTTGTATGTTACAGAGCATACAAAAACTATGATTCAAATTTTTATTACTCATCTTCCTACAACAGGTTGGTGGTGGTGCTGCGGTAGCATTGTCGCCTCACAGTAAGACGTTATCTGGTTCAATTCTCAGCTACAGCGTCTTCTGCGTGGAGACATGCGTGAATGGGCATACCTTCATTGAAGGTTGTGCATCAGGGCTGGTAACTCGGCACGTAAAAATCAACTACCAATCATTAGCGGACCGAAGTTCCACTGTGGCGACCCCTAACCGGGAAAAGCCGAAAAATACAACAACAACAACTACAACTTCCTACAACAGGTTAAACAATTAGCCATCTGCAGGTACAGGGATTTTGTCCCTAAACATTCTTCCAGTGGCTGGGATTCAGTAAGTACCCTAGTAAAAGAGAGGGCTGGAATGGAATGGGAGGGGGAAGACGTGTCTATTGTACTACTGTCCCCTAGCCAAAAAATGCAGGTGTGCTTTGATGGTGCCCACAGCACAACATACATGTCTTAGTATGAGCATTCTGTGTAGCAGCCAGAATGCACCTACATGCAAAAGCATTCCAAGGTATACTGTTAATCAAGTCTTCAGCTGTCCCCCACAAACCACTGTGGCAATGCAGAGACAGAAGCATGCAGACTTCACTGGTGCAGGGGCCAGAAGTACAATACCACAGTCGAGGGAGTCAGAGGAAAAGGATAATTAGATATGGCTTGAGGGTAATAGGGGTACAATCATAAAGCCAACATTAAATGACTAAACAATTAAAAAATAATTTGTAATAATTATACAATTACACATTATATAACCTGAACTAAAACTCAGAATTACTATATCATTTAGAACCTTTTGAAATCACAGGTCCTAGTAAAAGTCTGTGACCACACACAACACTAAAGAAGTTCATATTTCAACAAGTACTTGAACCCAAACCCTCTGGATCACTGTTCCTCGGCTGCTCTACTCATACAGCTTAACTGTCCAGATTTTTGCAGAATGTACAGATTTTTCCCTCATATTTTTGGTCTATTCCTCATAAATTTTGTGGTTTTCTGAGAACTGACTGTGATGATCGGAGGACTGAAGTCATGAAATAATGACACATTTGAGTTTCAGACTTCAAATGCTCCAGAAAATGAATGCCAACACATACCCTGTTGCTCTAGCAACTTTCTAAGTTTAAAAGAGCAATATTTAAAATCTGTCCTTATTTTTGAGCCTTTGTCCCCCCATTTTGTTAGGCTTTATCCAGATTTCTTGTACTAAGAGGTTGAGAGGTATGTCTGCTATGCATTACACTAGATATATATAGATATATATATATGTATATATATATATATATATATATATATATATATATATATATGCATATATATATATATATATATATATATATATATATATATATATATATATATATATATATATATATATATATATATATATATATATATATATACACACACACACACACACCCCTAACCGGGAAAAGCCGAAAGACACAACAACAACAACACACACACACACACACACACACACACACACACACACACACACACACACACACACATATATTATACACATACTTATATGTACGTATACTGTATTTACATATTCACATATGTCTACCGATACACACACACACACACACACACACACACACACACACACACACACACACACGTGCATATGTAAACTTAAGGGAGTGGAGACTTGTGACTGCTGACTCACTGTGAGTAACAGAACTATTACAGAAATGTTTCTACACTTTTAAATAAGAAACAGATGGCATCTGAATTCCTTAAACATTACTGGTCTGTACGGGCAATCATTTGTAATGACAGGTAAGCACTTCCTGGTTTTGAACAACCTGGTAAACTACAATATACTTACCTTTCAGCTGCATGTGTAATGTTTTTGCATTAGTATGTTAAAATGCAGTCAGACTGGTAATGACCAAAAATTACTACTGTCTGAGGATTGCTCAATACCATATGCGTAGAAAGACAAAGAAAAGTCATAAAGATCTTTGACCTGTTCCCAAAAAGTAACCACATACATAATAAACCAGAGCAAATGTCACTTATTGGCATATCTGGCAGCAATTCCACACGAAAAGCAAATGTATGACTAATTACCATTTCTTTGATGCTGCCTTTTTCCATGATAAGGGTGATATTCCATGAGAAGGTAACAGTGGAAAGGCCTAATCACTGCATGTTATAAAGTCCTTTTTTCTTCAGGTACTTGCTATAAATAATGAAGCTATTTGCATGTTTATTTACAAACCCGTGTTTTCTTTTTTTTTTAATTATTTGTATTAGTATACCTGAAATGTTTTAGAAATCTTCCGTTTTTTTTTTTTTGACTGAGCCTGCCTATTCCAAAAACGAACATCTACAGTGGTGTTCTAAAGAAGAAAAAATGCCTAAAAGACTGTTTTTTTTTTTTTTTTTGGCAAGTTAGACTGTTCAGTTTATCCGATGAGTGTATCAATCTAAGACCATTCAAAACAATACATATTTGACAACTAACAGCCTTGAATACCAGGATGGATGACAGAGGTGTAGTCATTTCCAAAGAGATCTGGAATTTTAGTTTCCCTGTCATCGAGAAGTGGGTTCTTGGTTGGTGGCCCAGTAGACCCCTTATCCATGGACATCATGGCTAGATTAACAACATGATTTTTATAAAGATATTTACAGTAATCCATAGAGTAATCTCTCTTCTTTAATACTATACATGCATGCATACAAACATTTCAAGGATGGGCATTAATGCCCTTCTAGCTACAAAATATACCAAAACACTTGTTCCCATGATAAGTATACAGGCCGTTCTTAAAAATACCTGAACTAGTGCTTGCTTTAATATACTTTGGTAGTCTGTTCCATGCATCAGCTACTCTGTCAGAGAACCAATTAGTACACTTCCTCATTCATATAGAATCTTCTACATAGGGTGTCTGATGATTCTCTAGTACATTTTGATAACCCCAAACATTCCCAGACGTAGTTGTCTCTGAATGCCTTATAGAACTGAATAAGATCTCCTCTTGGATATCTATGAGACACTGTACAAGTTCACATATTTTAGTCTTTCATATCTTAAAATTTCACATCCATGGATCCCCTTGGTATATTTCTGCTGTGCTGTTTCCAGTTTACTCATGCTTGTTTTCTTATAAGGTTTTCATATTGTTATTCTATACTCAGGTTTGGGTCTAATGTAACAAACAAACAATGACTGCATCATTTTTGATTTCCTGTACTTTATGAATCTTTTTACACAACCTACAGTTCTATAACTATCATTAACCAATTGGTTGATACGATCATAGCTGAATCTACCCATATACCCAGGTCCTTAAATGAGTCTACAGTTTCAATCACTGTGTGCTGTACTAAATATTCACCTTTCAATTTAAGTCTCCCAAATCTCATATGTTTAGTTTTTGATGTATTTATCGGCATATTATTATCCTGTGCCCAAATAGTCAATTTAGTCAAGTTCTTTTGCAGATACATCTTATCTGTAACAAGTGTAATCAGTTTACCCAATTTCAGGTCATCTGCATATAGACTATGGCCACTTGCCGCAGACTCTTGTTCTGAAAATAAGTACAGGGTCTAAACGAAGGACACAAAACCTTAAGCCAACTTCATTAAGTCTTGGGAAGGGACCTGGAAAGCAGAAAGAGATGAAGGCACACCCAACCCATGCGGAGTCAAAGTGGCAGAAGTTCATTGCCTGGATGCCATGGACCTAGACCTTGGAGTGGCCATCTTTCAGGTACTTGTATGTGGGAGGATGCTGACAACCTCAAAATTTGAATTAGGGATGCCCTAACATGCCAGTATTGAGGGGATACCACCTCAAAAAACAAGATATAGGCATTGGAACCATACATCCACAGGGAGCCATCTAGAATGGTTTTTGATTGATAGATTTCAGTTCATGGGACATACTCTCATCTGAGAACATGGCAGTCTCCTGGGGAGGTGGGGGGCAATACCAGGGCACTCCGTCCAATATGTAAATGTCAGGGTTGGGTGCTGTGACCGTTCCTCACTGGACCCTATGTCTTTGAGTCTAGGAGGGCTTCAGTGTCAGCTAGAATATCACCCTCTTCTTTTACACCTTTCTCAAGTGGGTAGTTTATTTTCTCCTTTTTTTGTGAAGTATCCAGAGTAGACTGGGTCAGTGCCATAGCAACACTGACCAAGGTGCACAGCCTTCTCTGGTTCAGATAGTCTTGGAGAGTCTTAATGGTTTTCTGGCTGAAGCACTCATAGTGAGGGGCAGTTAGGGACATTATGCTTAGGCCCCAAATAAACACTGAGTTTGGAAGTCTTAAAATGGGCCTACTTCCTGCATACATTTCACCTAGAAACACTTACCTTCTAACACCTATACCAGATGCCTGAAAAAAATTACAATAGCTATAAATATGCCTAGTATAAATCAAATAAAATATTTCTCCGGTGTGGTACTTCTCAGAAAACTCTGCAAGTCAGGCAGAACTGATGAAGTGATAAATGTCAGCATAATACACATCAATGTGCATTTGTACTGCAACAAGAAGTAAAGACGGTGTGGGCAGACATTCTTCTTACACCACTGATGCACTGATATCTAGGTGAGACGGCATCTGCCTAGCCAGGAAGGAGATGGGTGCAAGGGTCTGGATGTCTGGCCAGACATCAGGCATTTTGCCACATATGTTCCCTGATGTTGCCATTCCATGTTCCTCATAAGGTTACACATGATAAATACATAATTCCACATAAAGGCTTCACTGATTACCACAGACTGTATACTGCAAATTATTTTCTTAAAGATGTGGCATGAACAATGCAGCTAACACTTCTGCATCCTTTTCAGATAAGTCTTTTTGCCACAATTCTTGAGATATACTGGTTCAGTATCACGTACTTTCTCTGTTGTGGCTAGCACATGGCAGCATCCATTTTCTGGACTTTAATATATCAGTGTGCCTGACAGATGCATTAACATATCAATGCATATGTTTATGGATTTTAAATTGCGTATTTCTTGCCAAAGATACCTACCCTACATTTATGGCACCCTGGGACACTTACATCTAGTCTCATCAACACCCATGTTCAATAATTAAAACTTCAATTCATAGGTGACTTTTGGGATGGAAGAGAGCAGCCCCTCCAGAAGATAATGGACTAGTACTTCAGGTGAAGTAATGCCAACAGAGATATTAGAACACTGGAGTGTCTGGAGTACATCACCCCCCCCCCCATTTTCAACATTGAGTTAGGGTATCACATCAATCGCCATCACCTCATTCAATTCAGTGCCACTCTCTTACTTTCTTTAACAGACAGTCCTTATTGTAATAGGTCTTACATATCTTTGCTGGGCATCCTTGTTTTATCTTGCCTTCTTCCTGTGTCTCCTACATCTCCTTTACCAAATCATTTTCAGCTTTTACGCACATGTGCCCAAACCACCAAAATTCTGTTCTCTTTGAACTCCTCTGCAATTGGAGATGCTTTGGCTATTGCTCTAATGTCATCATGCCTTTATTTGTCCCACAGTGTGAATCCTACCACTGTCTCAGGGACTTATCTCCATCACCTCTAGCTTCTTCAGCTGCTCTGCCTTCATTGCCCAGGTTTCTGTACCATGCAGTAATACTCATTGCACCACTGTTTTGAACACCTTACTTTTCAGTTTCTTTGGCATTCTTCTGTCACATATACTTTCCCTGATGTTCTGTTCCAGCTGGATTTAGCCCCTCTGTTTCTACCTTTACATTCTTCAGTCAGACTTCCCTTCTCCTCATCCACCACTCTCACATACCTGAAACTATTAACCTGCTCCACTATTTTACTTTTGTCTCAGTTTTCAGCTTCTTCTAATTCCATTTGCGGCTATGACAATTGTCTTGTCTGTACTAAGTTTCACTACATGTGCCTTCAGTTTTGCATTACATTCCTCAATTATTTGCAGAAGTTCTTGTTCAGAGTCTGCTTGTAATGCCATATTGTTTGAATACAGCAGCTTTGTTGATCTGTCTCCTTCAACCTTTTTGCTGGCAGTCATCACTAGTATGAATAGCATTAAGCTCAGAGCTGATCCCTGATGAGCCCCCATTCGCACTGTCATTGGGTTCCTTGTACCATAACAGGACTGCCCAAATCAGCTTTCTTAGGACATTGACATAGGATTTCTCTATGTCTAGGAATGCCCAGTTGGACTCTTTCCTCCTTTCTAGCTTCTTCACTGGTATCTGTCTTATTGCAAACATCAGGTCAGCTGTGTTGCTTCCTTATCTGAATCTGAACTGCTCATCTCCTAACTTAAACAAATACAAAGAGTAGTAAATATTATCAGTCATCCTCTCCTGCACTTTCATACAGTGCAACAGGAGTTTGATATCTCCGTTACTCACAGCTGTGAATGTACACTCAGTTTTTGTACACTGGCACTAGAATGTTCATTCTCCAGTCATAAGGTACACACCTTTGTCTCCATAGTGATATGAGCATCCTCAGGAGTAATTTCTCCCCTAACTTACCAAACATCTTCATCACGTCTGCCATGATTTCATTTCAGCTGCTGTCTTCATAGAGTCATAGACTGATAAACTGTTACTAGGCTAATGACTCAGGGGGCCTTTCTATGCCTAGCCAAGTTTTCCTGAAAGAATAATGATGTCTTGTATCCAAACAGGACATGGAGGACAAGGCATTTATAAGCTACCTCTGCACATAAGGAACATGGGTGCCAGGTCTGGTGTAAATTTTTTATTTCCCACCCACTGGCCTAGGTTGCGCTTAAACTGGGTAACAAACCAACTCAGCTTCACATAGACGGGAAGCCTGTTCCATTGGAAGGATAGTCTGTGGGACACATCTGTCTCTCGAGTATGTTTTAAGTCACAGACAAAATTCGGGTCCTTAGACCTTGTAGTCCTGGTACTGTCTGACTTACAAAAATGCAGGAAATGTATAAATGTGGGGTTTGCAGATGCCTTGTAAGGCAGGCATAGATCACCACTCAGCAATCTATAGGAGAGTGAGTAGAGGGAAAGGGCTTTAAGGTGGTCTACATAAGGCAGGTTTGTTACACCTTACATTATTTTTGAAAGGAACCTATGAAGTCACTCTACTTACTGCATATGTCTGGTCAAGTACAGACCGAAGGGAGCATTGTAATCTATGACTGGTCTGATAACGGCAGAGTACTGTGGGATAATGGCTTTTTTGGACCTAGATGCCATACCCTTACTTATAAGTTGTGCAACATAAAAAGACTTCCTCACCACTGTAGGCACATGGTGGTTGAAGATAAAGCTACTGTTTATGTGCGTACCTAGATTCCCTAACCACTAGGTGGACTCTCAGGGGTGTATTATCAACATGCTAATTAGCCAGAATGGTGGACTTCCCAAAGGGTACAACTATGCATTTCTTAGCATTGAGTTTAAGACCATGACTTTGGCACTATTTGTTAGTCAGAGATTGTTCTACTTGAAGAACTGCAAGTGTCTGCAGGGGAGTCAATGATAACACCCCACTTGCAATCATCTGCATACTTAGCCGGCCATAAACCTTCAGCATTTGATTCCACTTTGGAGAAATGTATGCCAAAAAGGAGCAGGCCCAGAAGTAAACTCTGGGGGACTCCGCTAATGATTGGCCTCTTGGTGGAGGTGATCTCACATATTTTGACCTCCTGGGTCCTATCAGTGAACCAGTTGGCTATCTAGTGGTTGACAAAAGGGTTTATACCTAATTTAGTGAGCTTGTCTATAAAATATAACTGATGTATTGTATCAAAAGCCTTGGTCAAGTCGAGGTAAGCTGTGTACATAGTCTTGCCATAATCTATTGCTTTGGTGCCCCTCTCAAAGAAGTCCACCAGATTTAATAGGCATGACCTTCCTTTAACAAAGCCAAACTGTGACGGATTCAACATTTTCAGTTTGCCTATGTCTTCATTTATCATGTCCATGATGATTTTTTACATGGCCTTAAATATAAGGCTGGTCAGACTTATAGGCCTGTAGTTACCTGGGTTGGTGGCTGGATGTCTTTTATGCAGTGGAATGATTGTAGCAATCTTCCATTCCTTGGGCACAAAACCTGACTGTAGGCTCCAGTTGAACAGTGATTCAACTGGAGCAGAGAGGTCATGTTTCATGCTATTTAGTAAGCATCCTGGGATGTTACTGGGGCCTACTGATGCAGTGTTTTTGACCTTGGAAAGTACATTGAAGACCTGTTCCCTAGTAATATCTGGTGTGCAGTACTTACCTTGGAATATCAAGAGGGATTGGGGAAAGAATTTTGAGCTGAACCTGTCAGGCAAAAGGTTGACAATGGTCTCCGGTTCAGTCTGGGTGATGCCATTTACAATAAGTTCTACACACTGTTGCAGAGTTCCCTTGAGGTTATGGACATAGCTGAAGAAAGTTTTGTGGTTGTCCTTTGCTTTGGAAGCTATATTCTTTTCAAACGTACCCTTTGAAGTATTAATCCTCTTAGCTGCCTGTTTAGGTTAGTTAGGTTAATTTTTGTATGTTGGGCTTTATTCCTTCTACACTTGGCCATGATTTTTTTTTCTATAACTCATTGACATTACAACTCCACCAGGGCAGCTTTTGTTAGTTTGTCTTATTGTTAATACGAGTGGGAAAAGCTTGTTCTATACAGCTATCAAAATGGCTGTACAGGGATTTTGTAAACAGCTCACCATATGCTATAGTGTTTACTGGGTTTGTGGGTGCTTGGAATTTGTCAGAGGTGTTGCTTACTAGACAGAGGTTAGCTTTGGGGTACTTCTTTAAGGTTTTTGATTTCGCTGGCTCCACTAAATCAGATTACCACAACAATGTGTGAAGCACATTAATCCACACGTGTATAAAACAAGTACAACTTTTCATCTCTAGTTGTAAGGAGTTTATATTTTTAGTTTAATCTGAAAAAAGTGACAGTGATTAAAACACAGGATTTTAAAATCTGCTGGGAGATAATCCCTTTTCAGGTCTCCAACAGTACTGATGTTTTCTGTAGCATTACTAATCCTCCCATTTTTATTTATACATATTTTTGCCAGGGTAGTGCACTGATCACAGTTGACCATTTGCAGGCACAACCCGGGTGAATGGTATCACATAGGAGATGAACACAACATAAATACAGAGACAATGACATGCTAAAATATATATTTATGGATGCAAAAATATTCTACAACACTTAGTTCAAGAAGCAGTTAATTTTCTTATGCTTAATAAGAGGCTTATGGGTAAGATGTAGCCATAATGACTGAGATGGCTTATGCTCCAGGGACAGCAGCATATCGTTTATTATATAGGGATATGAAGACAAGTGGCAAGTGAGAATAGTTGCAAGAAATGATACCATGGGGAGAAGACAGAGAAAAGGAGTGACAGACATGCAGAGAGAACAGAAGTAGAAAGGATTAGTGTGAGAGAGACACAAAGAGTACAGGGAAGTAGGATGAATTACAGGCAATAAGTAAAGGGGATGACAAGACAAGATAAGGAAGGATGAAATAGGGATAAAAGGCTGTGTGACATAGCTGCAGGGTTGATGTAACACCACCCAAGTGACTGCAGCTGCACTTTGCTTGGGTGAAGTGGTGTTCCTTGAGTTGTTGTCTGAAGTCAGAGTACTTTTGGACATCTTGGACTCAGAGTGGATTGAAGTCTCATAGGTAGGTACTAGGCTATCGGCCCAAGGGCCTAAGTAAGCCTAGCCAACAAGGTTCCCTGGCTTACGCCACCCAAGAAAGTTATTTTCCTGTGCCACTGTCGAGCAGAGCCACAGAAGTGATCCCCGGGGTGTATTTCCTATTTCCCATCTACTCAGCAAGATTTTTCTTGAAGAATGCTAATGAGAAACTTTGCTTAAAGTAGATGGGTAGCTTTTCTAGAGTATGGGAAGTCTCTGGGGTAGGAATCTATCTCTCCAGCATGTCCTGTTTATTGTGATGACAAGGTTTAGGTCCCTAGAGTGTGTAGCTCAGAGGGATTGGGATTTCTTTAGGTGTAGCATGTCCAACAGCTCTGGGTATGACATGGCTTTATATGTTAGGCAGAGATCACCTCGGAGTAGGCGATATGCCTTGGAGTAAAGCTGGTGTTTTTTGAGACAGTCAGTGCAGGGCATCTGTTTGAGGCCAGTAATCCTCTTTGTGAGGTACTTCTGTGGCCTTTCCAGCTGCTGCAGATGTCTTGTGAGGTACATCCCAAAAGGGGCGTTGTACTCTATAATGGGTCTAATGAGTGTCAAGTAGAGGGGAACAATGACCTCTTTTTTCCTGGATGAGAGCCCTTTTGTGATGAGGTGTGCCATGTAGAAGGACTTCCTGACTACTGTGGTGATGTGATTATCAAAGGAGAGACTACTGTCCACCTGGGTCCCAAGGTCTCTTATCACACATTCAGTGTTAAGTAGACTGCTGCCTATGTGCTAGTTCATGGGTACAGAGTTTTTACCAAAGGGGATGACAATGCACTTTTTGGCATTGAGCTTGAGGCCATGTCTTGGACACCAGGCATCTGTCTCAGTGAGGCTCTTCTGTAGGATGTCCACATCATTTGGGGACTCAACTATGGCTCCTAGTCTGAAGTCATCTGTGAACTTTGTTAGCCAGAGGCCTTCTGTGTTAGCCTGTACTTCAGAGAAGTAGATACCAAACAGGAGAGGTCCCAGGACTGAACCCTGTGGTACTCCACTTGTCACTGGTTTGAAGTCAGATTTGGAGTCTGCAACTTTTACAGTGTGGGTCTATCAGTGAGCCAGTTGGCAACCCATCTTATGACGTAGGGATTTATACCTAGTTTATTAAGTTTAGCTATAATTCCAGAATGGGGGATGGTACTGAAAGCCTTGGCTAGGTCAAGATAGGCTGTGTGAAACACCTTACCCTTGTCTACGGCTTTGGTGACTGCCTCAAAGAAGCTGATCAGGTTCAGGAGGCATGATCTAACTTTCACAAACCCGAACTGGGTGGGGGGGGTCCAGAGTTTGGAGGTTACCAATGTCTTTGTTTATGAGTTCCATGATGATACGTTCCATGGCCTTGCAGACCAGGCTCGTCAGGCTAATAGGGCGATAGTTCTCGGGATCAGTGGTGGCCCCCCCTTTGTGGAGTGGGATAACTGTTGCTGTGCACCATTCAGTGGGCACAAAGCCTGATGTGAGGCTATGACTGAACATGGTGCTTAGGTGGGGAGCCAGTTAGTTCTGAAGTTCGTGTAAAATGCAGCCTGGGATGTTGTCCGGTCCCATGGATGCTGTAATTTTTGGCTTTAGAGAGTGTGGCTTTTTCCTGCATAGTTGTGATTACAGGGACTCTGCATTCTTCCTGTATAGATGTGCGCCCTTTAGGGGGTGAGAGGGGGGGTAAAGTTAGTACTGAACCTGTCAGGATGTTAGCAATATCAGTTGGTTCTGTAATTTTCATGCTGTTGTGCTGTAACTCAGAGCAGATCTGGGTGTTGCCATTGAGATTCTTGACATAGCTATAGAATTGCTTTGTGATTGTCCTTAGAATCAGTGGTGATTTTGTTTTCGTATCTAGCTTTGGAGGATTTTATAAGGGATCTCAGCTTCTCACTGAGGCTGACCAGGGAGCTCCTCCACTCATGGGATTTTACTCTTTTGCAACAATTTCTTCCTTCTGTTGTACAGTTTGTTTATGGCAGGGGACCACCAGATTGGCTTCCTTTTTTTGGAGGATACCATCTTGGTTCTGATTGGGATAACATCAGTGTAAGTGCTTATATTGTGCATTTATGTAGGATTCAGCAGTCGTAACTGTACTGTCCATCTACATGGGTGTCATGAAGTTCACCACTTCTCTCTTAAGAAGCATGAAGTTGGCTTTGGAGAAAATTTTTACCGTGGTTTCCTTAATGAGGGGTGGGGGTGGGATGTGAATATCTAGGGTGATTAGCTTATGGTCGGATCAGACCAAGGAGGAGTTGACTTCAGGTGTGAAAAACCGCTCACTCATGTTGGTAATGACTAGGTCTAGGACATTGTTGCCCCTGGTGGGGGTGTGGATAAGATGATCCAGGGCATTGGAATTTATGAATTCCAGAAAGCGTTGAGCAAAGGAGTTGGTACATAGTGGTAGTAGTTTAGGTGCTAGGATGGAGGATGCATGGTTAGTGCAATTGAGTTTACTTTTTGGAGTTAGGGTGGGTTGAGATTGAGAGAGAGCCCAGAAATTATATGTAAGGGTTTTGGAGAAAGGTTTCTGAGTGGGAAGTGATGATGTCTCAGGAGAAAGGGCTTTGTGAATTAGTGATCCTAGTAGGAGGATAGCTCTCAAATGCACTGGGAGCCATTCAGCTTTGGTGAGAGTTAGACAGTGGTGTTCATTATTGGGGGAGTTGGTAATTAGCTAACAAATTTTATTAAACCATTACAAGTTGTTGTCCTTTGTAAGGTGGTTGCATTTTTCTCTGAGGCTGCAGCTGTAACTGTAAGTCCATATTTGAGCTGAGATAAGAGTATGCCTTTGCCTATGGCAGTTTTGGCTGGCTTGGACAGAACAAGCAATAGCTTGCTCATCCAGAACAGTAACGTGTTGATCTTTATGCATATGTTTTGAATGTGTATTTGAAAGTTAAGACATTGGTCTAGCCAAATGCCAAGATATTTGAAGGATGTGGTAGTTCCTATGGTGGTATTGTTAACATCTTTAATATTAAGGAAAATGGGTGCTTTGGTTATTTTTTGGTTGGTTCTAAACAGCATTGCTTTTGTTTCTGAGGGATTGAGCACAAGTTTCTGGCCTATTAGTCACTGGTTGAGTATTTATAGGTCATCCTGGAGCTTGGTTTGTATAACACAAAACCAACCACTTTGTCCCCTCCCATTATTTTAGGTTTTTATCCAAATTTCTTGCACTGACAGGATGAAAGGTTTGAGGTGGGGGGGGGGGGGCGGGCAAGCAATGCTTGCTCACCCACTCTAAGGGGAGGGGGTGGTCCTAGTCTGCCACTCTGCAACCAGCAAGTGGAGACCTGAAGGTAGAAGAATGGCACAGGAATGGGAGATCTAGGCCAAAACAGTGATGGTTAGCCCTCATTAATGCATGCGAGGAGGGCTTCACATGTCTGGGGTGGGGGGACACAGTATCTCTTGTGGTGATGCATCTGCCTATGTCAGACACTTGTGGTGAGTTAATGCCATTAAAGAGCACCACATTAGATCTCATCTATTAGTGAAGGCAATGTTACACACGTCTCTTCCATGGCTGGCTGAAATTGGAGAATATAAAGGAGTGAATCATCCCTACAGCATGACTTTGCAAAACAGGTCAGCAACGAATTTCAGATATTAAAACTTGCTCAGAACTATTTCTTATTCGCAAAATATGAAACGAGGCATTCAGAATGCTCTAAACGATATTTGCATAAATCAATATATCCGATAATGATAAAAATATTCAAATTACTACGGAAAATGTTTCAAATAAATCCGAATTGCATAAAATGAATAAAATAGAGGAAACAGCTGCATTTTCGCTAAG
This sequence comes from Protopterus annectens, assembly GCF_019279795.1. Taxonomy (NCBI): domain Eukaryota; kingdom Metazoa; phylum Chordata; order Ceratodontiformes; family Protopteridae; genus Protopterus; species Protopterus annectens. Next base: position 938,383,998 of record NC_056747.1, read on the forward strand.
CACATATTTTTTGTATTAATAAAGGTATCCGAGTTATCAGAAGTGTATAAAGTGTTTGCATGTTTGTGCAGTATTACAGTAAAGTTATTTCGCAGAATACAGTCATTACACAACATATTTCACACAGTGAAGTATTTTGAAAAGTTTATTGCATGTTTGAATGTTATTACAAGGTCACAGAATAGTTCATTCATACATAATTACAAGGCCTATATTTTCACTGTGTTTGTACATACTTTGTGGGCATTGCAGATGTATTTCGAAAACCCAGTGCACTTGTGTTTGACAGTAATATTGGTGAGAACTGGAGAGTGTTTCAGCAAGAGTACAACATTTTCATACAGGCTGCATTTTCTGACAAAGATGACCATTTAAATTTATTTACCAGTTCAGGCTTATGACCAGACCCTTCAAAGCGCATCCCACATCCCACCCCCACCCCTCATTAAGGAAACCACGGTAAAAATTTTCTCCAAAGCCAACTTCATGCTTCTTAAGAGAGAAGTGGTGAACTTCATGACACCCATGTAGATGGACAGTACAGTTACGACTGCTGAATCCTACATAAATGCACAATATAAGCACTTACACGAGTGCATGGATCGTGCTATCCCAATCAGAACCAAGATGGTATCCTCGAGATGCCAGCTCCAGACAATGTTCATGTCCTGCAACGTTTTCTTGGCATAGTTAACTATCTAGGCAAGTTCATTCCAGACTTGAGCCAACTATCAGCACCACTCAGAGAGCTGACAAGTAAAAGTGTGGCAACACCAAAGAGCATCTGATGTCCTGCTACTGGAATTGCTAATCCACCAACTCTCAGATACTATGATGTTCACAAGCTAGTTACTCTTTCATGTGATGCTTCGAAATTTGGTCTAGGTGCAGTCATTCTACAAGAGGATAGTACAGTTGTGTACACTTACCATAAATGTAGCTGTTCAAGTGTATTCACTGTTGCAGTCATCATATTTGGGTTATCCCTGCCAGGGTAGCCCGCGGCCGGCCCAAATACCAGAGGCTTAGTACTTCTGCGTCGGTTGCCGTAGCTTCAGAACTGATGTCAGATCGTCAGTAGTATAAAGTAAGCCAGCCGACGCCATTACATCAGTTTTTCTTGCCCTAACTGTCAGGAGCCCCCAAGTGGGAGCCAGGATATGGTGGAAGAACTCCACCAGTAGAAAGTACATACCAAAAAGTTCCTTGTAAGGAGAGAGAGAGAGAGATGAAAAGGGGGGGGGGGGTGGAGGGAGGGAAAACAGGACTGCAACAGTGAATATACTCGAACATCTACATTTATGGTAAGTGTACACAACTGCACTATGTTCTTTGTGTTTCACTGTTGCAGTCATCATATTTGGGTTGATTCCCAAATCTGAGGAAAAGGGTGGAGGCAGTCAAGAAGACTAGGGGCTGGCTAGGATGCCCTGCAAGACTGCAGTGACAAAGCCTGCCCTGGATTTGGAGAAGATAGGCAGGTGGTAATGTTTGGTGAAGGCTTGAACAGATGTCCATGTGGCAGCCTCCAGGATGTCCCTGGTGGGGACTCCTCTGAGGAAAGCTGCAGAGGTGGAGGCTGCTCTGGTACAGGGAGTCCTGACCCCCTTAGGGGGAGGTTTCCCGTGTTGCTTGTAACAGAAATGGATGCAGTGTGCTATCCATTTGGAAATGGTTTGTTTGGGTATGGCTTTGCCCTCTGCCCCTGCAGCAAGGCTGACTAGCAATTGGTCAGTCTTTATGAATTATTTAGTCCTGTCTAGATAGAGTCTGAGCTGTCTGTGCACATCTAGAGAGTGCAGGATCTTTTCCCCCTTGTTTTGTGGGTTAGGGAAAAAGGTGGGCAAATGAATGGATTGGTTGAGAGTCATACTGGACACCACTTTGGGCATGAAGGATGGGTTAGTCCTGAGGGACACCCTGCCAGCATGGCTCTACAGCCATGAGTGCTTGTAGCTCGTATACTCTTCTTGCTGAAGTGATGGCCAGAAGGAAGGCTGTCTTCCAGGAGAGAAACTTTAACTATGCTGAAGATGCTGGTTCAAAGGGGGGCAGGGTGAGCTTTTCCAACACAAAGTTAAGGTCCCAAGCTGGGGTAGGTGCTCTTCTGGGTGGCCTCAAGTTGCTCACCCCTCTTGGGAACTGTTTGATGACAGGGTGTGAGAAAAGTGGGTGTTCAGTGTTGAAATAAGCACAGATAGCAGAGGCATAAATTTAATAGAGGAAAAGGAGAGACCACTGTGTAGCAGATCAGCTAGGTAATCCAGGATGAGAGGTAGGGAGGGCTGTGCCATATCGGCTCCTTAAGCCTGAATCCAGGTGCAGAACCTTTTCCATTTGTCAGCATAAGACTTTCTAGTACTAGGGCGTCTAGCCTCACATATAACATCTAAAACTTATTTACTGAGATTGGCAGCTTGATCAATGTCAGGGAATAAGCCAGGCTGCCAAATTGAGGGTCTGCAATTGGGGATGCATGAATTCTCCTTCCCTCTGGGTCAGGAGGGTTGGGGTCTGAGGGAGATACCATGGTGGCAGTGGGGATAGGCTGCGCAGAAGTGGGTACCAGTGTTGGCGAGGCCAGTCTGGAGCAATCAAAATTGTCCTTGGTTTTTCCTCCCTTATTTTGAGCAGTACCCTGGTAATGAGAGGTAGTGGGGGAAATGCATAGACCGAGAGGTTGATCCAGGGGAAGGATAGGGCATCCACTTTCTAGGCTCTGCAGTGAGGCTCCCTGGTACAGAACTTGCTCAGCTGATGGTTGGAGTGGGAAGCAAAGAAGTTGACCTTTGGGGTGCCCCATTTCTGAGTTATTAGGGTGAAGGTTTGTTGGTCTAGCTGCCACTCGTGTGGGCCCAGAAGATTTCTGCTTAAGTTGTCTGCCAAAGAGTTTAGAGAGCCTGGCAGGAATTGTGCTAACAGGTGTAGTTGCATGGCTGAGGCTGTGTGCCAAAGGGTCATGGCAAGCCTGCATAGAGGGTAGGAGTGTGTTCTTCCCTGATTGTTGATATACCACATCACAGTGTTGTTGTCTGTTTTGATCAGGACAGCCCCTGGGGAGAGAAGGGGCCTGAAAGCTGTCAATGCATGCTGGACAGCTAACATCTCTTTTTGGTTGATATGCAGATGTATTTGCTGTGGGCTCCATTGGCCCTGTATGCACCCGCCATCCAGGTGTGCATACAGGCATAGTCTGATGCGTCTGTGGTGAGGGTCTGGGTGGTGATGGGTGGTGAGAAAAGTAGTCCCTTGTTGTGGGACTTTGCTGCTGCCCACCAGTGGAAATCTTTCCTTAGGCAAGGTATCATTGGTATAAGAGTTTCCAGGTCTTGAGAGTGTTGACACCAAAGGCTTTTTAGGTACCATTGAAGTTTCCTCATATGCAGTCTGGCATACGGAATGAGTAGAATGCAAGACGCCATGAACCCCAGAGCTTGCAGGTTTATCCTTGCGGATAGCTGGGGTCTGGTGGCTTGTTGAGAGAAGTAGGCTGTCAGGTAAGTTTGCTTTTCTGGTGTAAGGAATGCCACCTGGGATGCTGTGTTCAGGCTTGCTCCCAGGAATATAATCCTTTGGGTGGGTACTAGTTTGGATTTATTTTTGTTGATAATGTACCCTAAGGAGGTCAGTAGGGACTTTACAAAGACCAGGTGCTTGAGCAGCTTTTCCTGACTGTCTGCCTGAATTAGGCAGATGTCTAATTATGGGTAAATTTGTAGATTTCCTTGTCTGCAAAAAACAATGGCAGGAGCCAGACATTTTGTGAAAACTCTGGGAGCAGTAGATAAGCCAAAGGGAAGTGCAGAGAACTGAAAGTGCAGAGATCCTGCCCTGAAATGTAGATATTTCCTGCATGATTCCCTGATTGGGATGTGGAGGTAGGCCTCTTTTAGGTCTAGGGTGGCTAGCCAAGCATTCTTGGAAAGCATAGGTAGTAGCTGCTGGAGGGTGAGCATTCTGAATTTTGGTATCACCAGGAAGGTGTTTAGAATGGATAGATCGAGGATGGGGTGTCAGGTGCACTCTTTCCTGGGTACCAGGAAAAGTCTGGGGTAGAAACCTTGGCCTAACTGTTCTGCAGGAAAGTACAGTTTTGTACCTACCATAAATGTAGATGTCCGAGAGGAATGCATCTGCAGTCTTTACAAATGGGTTGTCCTGTCGTCAGGCAGCCCTTGATGGCGATTCAAAGTCTGGGTCTGGCTGGTGTTGCACTTCACCCGGCGTCATCAGTTATTCGGGTATAAAGGCATCAGCCGACACCATTTTCCTCAGTGTTTCTTGCCCCAGATGCCAGGTGCCCTCTTGGATGGCTAAATTTGGATAAATGCCAAAGTTTCCAAATAGTAGAGAGCAAACACAAAAATAAGCATGTATGTACATATATACAAACAAATACACCATAATAGATCCCCAAGCTAGCTGAAGATTGGCAAATACCTAGGAGTACCTCAGAGGGAAGGAGGGTGGGTAATCCTGACTGCAGATGCATTCCTCTCGGACATCTACATTTATGGTAGGTACAAAACTGTACTATGTCCTTCAAGGATGCATCTGCAGTCTTGAATACCATAGCCAAACTAGGGGAGGAGGAAATGAGAAGAGATTATGGTGTAGTTAGGATCCCTTGCAAAACAGCAGTGGCAAAACCATACGGGATCTAGAGTATAGAGGTAAGTTATAATGCTTGGAGGTCCAAGTAGCAGCCTCTATAATGTCCTTGGTAGCCACTCGTGGTAGTGGCTGTAGCCAGTGAGGCCTGATGTTCTCTGGAGTTTTCTTTCCATGGTAGGAGTAACAAAATCTAATGCAATTTCCTATCCATTTGGAGATTGTCTGTTTAGAAATTGGTTTTCCTTCCTTTCCTGCTGCATATGCTACCAGAAGCTGGTCAGTTTTCTATTGTTTTGTCCTGTCCAGGTAGTAGCGTAATTGTCTGTGTACATAAAGGTATGTAAGAGCCTTTCTCCCCTGTTCTGTGGGTTGGGGAAGAATGTAGGAAGGTGGATAGCCTGATTTAAAGATACTCTGGATACCACCTTAGGCATAAATGTAGGATTTGTTCTCATGGACACTCTATCTTGATGAAAGATTAGGAAGGGTTGCACTGCCATTAATGCCTGTAGCTCAGAGACCCTTCTTGCTGAAGTTATTGCCAGCAGGAAAGCAGTCTTCCAGGATAAGTATTGCAATTCTGCTGTTGCTGCTGGTTCGAAAGGAGGAAGAGTCAGTTTTTCTAGCACAAAGTTCAGTCCCATGCTGCCAATGGAGGTTTCCTGGGAGGTTTTACATTTTTAATTCCTCTCAGAAACTGTCTGAGCAGAGGATCTTGAGGCGACAGGAGGATCCAAGCTGTACTCTGCTGAAATAGCTGATGCATGTATCTTGATGGAGGAATAGGACAGGCCTGTATGGAAGAGCTCAAGTACTCCAGGATGTTGGCTATGTTCACCAGTGTCACATCTTGGCCATTTGCATACTCAGAGATGAGATATCTTTTCCATTTGCTGCATAATTCTTTCTTGTTGAAGGTCAATGTTCCAGGCAGTTAGCTGCAGAGTTTTTAGGTTTGGATGCAGAATGTTGTAGTTGTTCTGGGTCAGCAGTAATGGAATCAGGGGCAGTGTCCATATTTGTTCCGGGACATGCTCCTCAGCAGTGGATACCAATGTTGTCTTGGCCAGTCTGGGGCTATCAGAATGATCCTCGGATGTTCCTCTTTGATCTTGAGAAGCACCTTGTGCATCAAAGGAAGTGGTGCTGTCAGGCTTTTCCAACTGAAGGATTGCAGAATTTCTTCAACTGGTGATTGGAAGGGATGCAAACAAGTCTATTTGTGGTAATCCCCATTCTCTTGTGATGGTTTTGAAGATGTCCATCTGTTGTAGTTCTATGTCTGCTAGGATGTTTTCCTTCCCTGGTACATAAAGAAAAGGTCTGAATGCCTGGATTGCCAATTTTACTGCCATCATTTCTTTTAGATTTATGTGAAGATGCAGCTGGTCTTGAGTCCATAGGCCTTGAAAGCACTTGCCCATCATGTGCATCTGTCGTGATGGTTTGTCTTGGTTGACTTTTGCAGAAGGGCAGTCCTGTGTTTGATTGACAGGCCTGAGCCTGGGATCATTGGAATTTTGGTTTCTAGGCTGTGCTTGTGCTGAGACCACAAATTCACTGTAGCTTTCTCATATGCAGCCTGGCAGAGAGGTACCAGTATTATGCAGGATGCCATGAAGCCTAGAGCTTGTAGCACTTTTCTTGCAGTTAGATGGCTCTGCTTTGTTAATGCCAAGTAGAGGAAGTTGCTCTTTCTTTTCTGCAGTTAGAAATGCCATTTGTTTGATGTGTCAGTTCTGCACCCAGAAAGGTTATTCTTTGGGATGGAATCAGCCTTGACTTTGTATTGACTGTATATCCAGGGCTTGCAGCAGGTAGATGACTCTTTGTAAGTCTTCTGTGAGTTTGTTTGTTGTCCGCTTGTATCAGGCAGTCGTCCAGGTAGGGATAGATTTGAATTCCCTGAAGTCTGCAATGGCGATTACTGATGCCAGGCATTTTGATAATGCTCTGATCCTGCAAAGAAATCTAGAGGTATCTTCTGCAAATTGGTTATATGGGGCGTGCAGGTATGCCTCCTTGAGATCTAGAGTTACCAGCCAAGACTCCTTGCCCAGCATGAAGAAGCTGCTGTAGGGTCAGCATTTTGAATTTTGGGACAATGATGTGGTGGACAGACAGGAGAATAGGTCTCCATTTGTTTTTTTTTCTTGGTACAGGAAGAGCCTGTCTCATTCTTAATAATTGAGATATTTGTTTGAGAAGGTGGTAGGTTTGGCATTCCTCTCTTTCCTGGTAGTGTATGGAAATGGAACCTGTAACCTTTGTCTATAGTCTACAAAATCCATTTCTCTTGTAATGCAGAGCCCAGTTTCTTGAAAATAAATTAGCTTTTCCGCTAGGGTGCTTCTAGTTGTTCCCTGGTAACCCTATAGTATAGTCTGCAAATTCCATCTCTCTCTCCCAGTACCAGTTTCTTGAAAATAATGTTTAGCTTCGCCTAAGGGGTGCTTCTAGTTGTTCCCTGGGGTGGTGGCTGTATCCCACCCTGGATTGGTTTCTGCCTCTAGAGCACCTATTCCTGCCTCTTTGTGCCTTAGAGGAAGGAAGGGAGACCAATTCTTGAGGGCCAGTTCCTGCTAAACCTTGGAGGTTGAACTTGTAAGAATTCTTTCACTGTTATCTAAAAGCTTAGATTTGACATTGCCAGTCATGGCTGATCTAAAATGGTTACTAACCTGCTGTATGTTATGTAACATTTCATACTTTTTATCTATAGATTCTTCTGAGGACAGCTTTTTAGTCAACTGGTCAAGCATAAACTCTTGATATTGAATCATATAGTCTGTATGATCTGAGTCATCAGAGGAATCATCTGTGGCTACTGGCTCAGGGTGAGGCTGGGCTCTTAAAGAGATGAGATCCTCTGCCAAAGAAAGCATATGGGAGCTGGTGCTGGGCCTGTGAGGATTTCAGAAGCCGTTCTACCAGGTTAGAAAAGATAGTATTAACTTTCTCTGACATCGCTGAGGAGCAGATAGAAGTCGCCATAGTATTCGGTAGTAATCTCTGGATTCGACCGACCGAATGGTCGGCTGATGCCTTTATACCCTAATACGAATAACTGCATGGCGTTGGGTGAAGTCGCGACACCAGCGAAGCCAGGACAACCCATTTGTAAAGACTGCAGATGCATCCTTGAAGGACATCGTGCTCTATTGCCCTCATAGAGAGCAGGGAAAGGACTTGCTTTTTCGCCTCTGCCCACATGTTTGGAGGAAGATCTAGGAACCCTTTAGGATTGGGAAAGTGTGGAAATAAAATCTGTATCCCTGGGACACTATGTTGAGGACCAAGTGGTTGTTGGTAATGGTGGCCCAGGTGCTTGCATGGAAGGAGAGTTTTCCTCCTAAGGGTAAGTGCAAGTGGGCAGAGGGAGGAGGTGGAAGTGGAGAGTCATTGTGAGTTCTTACCATGAGGGGGTGGCTTTGCATTCCCTGGTTTTGAAGTGGAGGAACTCCATTGCTTTGATCTCTGAGGGTCTGGGCTGGACTGACCTGGAGGAGGCAGGAAAGGACTGGAGAGGCAATGCCTACTGAACCTGGGTGGCTGGACCTGTAGGAAATCTGTAACTGTCTGCTTAGATTTAGCTTTTTCTTCCATCTTTTTTAAGACCTCCTCTGCCTTGGTGCCAAATAAGTTGTCTTTGTGCAAGGTTGCATCCAATAATTTAGATATGACATGGTCTGGCAAGGGCTGTTCCTTAAGCCAAGCATGCCTTCTAAGGATAGAACTGGTGACTACTGCCCTGCAAGAAGCTTCTAGGGCATCAAAACCACAGTGTAAGGTGTGCTTAGTTACCTGACTTGCAGAATGCATTAACTCTTATAACTCTTTATTTTCTGCACAAGCAGGAAAGGATGATATTTTTTGTTTGAGGAGTTCCATGGTATGTTGCTGAAATTTTAGCATATGGAACTGACAGTTTAGTGCTCTGACAGCAAGAGTAGCAGAGGTGTATACTTTTTTACCCCATTTGTCTAGCGCTCGGGAATCCCTATCTGAGGGGGTGGGATTCTTAGCAGAAGTTGCTTTAATTCCTTTAGGCCCTCAGGATCAGCAGTACATTTTTTTGAAAATAAACTTGTGCGTCAGGGACTCTGCAATACCTGTCAGGTTTTCTGGGTGCAGGAGGGAGGGTGTCAGGAGTCAAACTAGATTCCATCAAAACATCATCCACAACATCCAGGACAGGAGGAATGGCCAGGGGTCTGTGCTGTGGAAGATCTAGGAATTATCTGAGTCTCTTTTTAGACCGAGAGTAGTTCTAACATTCCCACTGGAAATGCTCCCTTAAACTATGAAGGGTTTCCCCAAAGAAAAAGTCCTCGGGTGGAGAGGCTGAAGGAACTGCTTCCTCTACATTAGAATCCTCATAAGCAGAGAGGGGTTGCATGTCTTCATATTCAGATGCATCAGAGTCATCAGACTCTTGTTCAGATAAAACTACTGGGGACAGATATCTTTGTTTTGCAAGGGGTAGCTTGGCTTCCTCTGATCAGCATTATAAGGTCTTCAGCCATTTTAAGCATTTGAGACTGAGGCAAGGAAGCAGGTGTCTGAGATTGGGTCGTCGGTTTCTTGGGCGTGGTTCATACCCTGGGCCTTAGATACTTGGTAGTTTTTGAAAGAATGGTAGACGCAAAAGAAGTCATCGGTTTGTGTCGAGAATCGGTAGTGCAAAGTACTTCCTCGGAAGCCGGTACCTGCTCAGCGGCTCCGGAACCATCCAAGTTAGGGACAACCGCAGGATCCTTAGTTGAAGGAGAGTTTTGCGGCATACCGGACTCCAAAAGGGTCTCAGTAGCAGCCTGCAAATCTGCAGAAGTGGGCATCAGGGGCTGCAAAAGCGCCTCACTGAGGACCGGAGAACTGACGACTAGCTTGACGGAAGCGTTGTCTGTAGGTTTGGACATGTGCGGTCTCTCTCTGTCTTTATCCTTATGTTTTTTTGGAAGACTGGAAATCAAGGACTGTGAATGAAAATATCTAGCTACAATAAGGGCCTGACGACGTACAGTTCTGGCATTGAACAAAGCACAAAAGCAACAGCATGGGACGTCGTGGTCTGGGTCTATGCAAGTGACACAGTAAGAATGAAAGTCTCAGTGTGGTATTTGCTTTCCACAGGTGAGAGGATTGTTAACTTTTTCTGACATCGGTTAGAGCAAGAAAAAAGGAACCCCAATGGGGTACTTAGCTTAAGAAGACTTCAGCTTCAATTTGGAAGATGAAACTCAGGTAGCGGCCGACCGGCACTCGTGCGAACTGCTTCTGCTTCGGGCTCCTTGGCAAGAAAGACTGATGTAATGGCATCAGCTGCCTTACTTTATGCTACTGATAACCTGACATCAGTTCTGAAGCGACAGCAACCGACGCAGAAATACTAAGCCTCTGGTATTCGGGCTGGCCGAGGGCTACCCTGGGAGGGATAACCCAAATGTGATGACTGCAACAGTGAAACACAAAGAACATCAACCTGTTGCCTATACATCGAGATCTCTTGCCCAAACTGAAACTCAGTATTCCCACATTGAGAAAGAGCTTTCGGCAATTGTGTTTGTGTTTGCATGTTCGAAGTTCCATGATTACGTTTATGGTAGACCTATCCAGACTGAAACAGACCACCAATCTCTATTCACTCTCTTAAGAAAGCCTATGCATTCAGCTTCAGCCAGACTGCAACGCATAACGCTGAGATTCCAAAAGTATAATTTCACTCTTATCTACAAGAAAGGCAACCTTCTTTATCTTGCTGATACATTATCCAGATCACCAATAAATACCTTCACAGTCAGCTGCAATGGTGGGGAAAAACAGAAGTACACAATGGTGCAGTCAAGTCAGCCATTTTTCCGATTTCTCAGCCTTCTGTTTTCCTCCAAAATGTTCTTCAAATTAATCATCTTATCTACCTGTCATTTCTTTGTTAGTCAGCTTTTTTTCTATATAAAGTGATAGGTACTACAAAGCACATGGTATTACGTTATACTCAGCTGTGTATTATACAGATTTATTTTAGTTTATGTTATTTTCTTTCATCTTTGTTAACAGTGCTAGAGCACTGATCAAAATGGACTGTTTTCAAGCTTAGCTCTGGAACGTATAAGAAGAACAGCTGGACATATAGCTGGATTGTAAACAACGTACCGTCAAACATATAAACTTTAGTAGCATGTGTACAGTACACAAAGCACTGATAACACAGAAGAATCGGCAGACAAAGCACTGATAACAACCAGCTAGTATATACAGTAACAGATAACTATTTTTAGTTTGTACAACAGAGAAACCTCAGTAGCATTTTTCTGCTGTTATGCTTGTGGCATATTTACTGTTTACAACTCAAGTACATCACACCTTGTATCTTATGACTACACTGTACCGATATGTATGTAACTGTCTCGGAGTACATGTCTCATGTACTGCAGCTGTCATTCCTTGGCCTCCAATGCAAAATGTACTCTGCACAGTTGTAGTTTATCAGCTTGGCAAACTAAATTAATCGAACAAACATTTCTTGCCTTTAACATTCCTTTGTGAATCTCTCACACACACTTATCATAGCAGAGCCAACAGACTGCCACATACCTAGAATTAGAGGGGCTATCCCATTCCACTGGATACAGGACCAGCAATATAGCACAAAGCCTATATTACCACTAATGGACTGATGCTCACCTAGTTCTACTCTCATTCTGCATGGCATGTGTCATTGCAACACTTGGGTCATATATATTAATAAAAACAATTATATATATATATATATATATATATATATATATATATATATACATATATATATATATATATATATATATATATATATATATATATATATATATATATATATATATACATATACATATACACACACACACACACACACACACACACACACACACATATAAGCTTATACTTACATAGTTACATGTACTGATTGTACTATATACTTTCTAGTCATGACTTGGCCCAAATGGTAAAAGGCATCAGTGAAAATTAAGACATAATAAAAATTGCAGTTAAAAGACAGTAAAGCAAATAATAAAGAGAAATATATAAACAATGAAATATATCACTTGAACAATTATCTAGACAAGCCAACTGTATCACTATTAAATACTTATAGGTATCACAGTTGTATAACTTAAGTCAGTAAAAGGCATAAGAGCTGCAGAGATCCAAGCAGCGATATTAACCTGGGGAATAATGTACACAAGACATGCGCAAACTCAATAAAGTAATTCAGCCAGGGATAGTAAAATACCCACACAATGCAGCAGCAAGAGCCTCCAAAGAGTCATAATATAGGACCAGGTGACCTGTGCTCAGTTAGTGACTCAGGTGCTGGAGAAGCATGGCAATGAGCAGTTGAAGCTGGCTCAACCATCCCAGGAGAGGAAGAGTGTGACTTGTCTGCTGTGTTGCTGACATTTACAGGAGTGTGAGGTTCATGTCAGTCAGTGCATACAAGTCTTGGTGATGACAGTGCTTGCACTGTGGTGAGTTGCACTGTCAGAGTTGGCATGTATGGAAACACAAATGCATCGTTTGAAGCAAGCAATTACAAAACTCACAGCTAAGAACAGTGGGGATGTAGGTAGAAACCCCCCCCCAAAAAAACAAATATCACCAGTCTGAGCACTCATCTCACATCTCTTAATAGAATGAAAGGGCAGATGGGTTCATACCCAAGGAAAGTATCAAATGGGCTGACTGGGTCTGCAGGGTGACCGAGAGGGATAAGCAATGGTCTTACAGGGTTAGGAACTCAAAAAAGAAAGAAAAAATGTTCACAATACAGCAGACAGAATACGTTAAAAGTCCAAAATGATGAAGGAAATAACCAATATCAGTTGCGGCAGTTGGCTTTACTGTAATGTCAACATGGCTGACGCACTGTGAAGACTCAACATCTCCACACAGTGTTGCCGAGACAACAGAAATAATTATCTGGTGCTACTTGAAAAGCATAACAGCCTACCTACTGCTTTGAAAGAAGATCCCCTATGTATGTCTCTACTTTCTTCCTCATGGAATCCTTGAGTAATGAGGCCCTTCCAGTCTCTGGGTTGTTCACAATACAAAGAAGCAGTGCGATCATGGGTTAAAATGTTTTGGGGAAAATTTCAGCCGCAATTTTCTTTAATTAATAACAATTCGACATGACTTAAAAAGCCTCAGAAATTAAAATAACGCCACTCTTGCAACTTTAAAACTCCATATCAATATATTAATAAATTATTAATTGTGGCTGATCAATACTGCATTAAAAATGAATACAACAGTCACAGCATGCTGGCACTCTATACCTTTAGTGCAGGAAAAAGAAACTCTTCAGAGCAAAAGAGGCAATTATTTAAGATATGCTACTCCTGTCTAACACAAAACTACTGGTAGAACTGTAAGGCACAAACTGCATTTACAAAACAAATTAGGAGATAATTCAAGAGAAATAAAAATGTATATACTCTACTGTGAATACCTTAGAGGACATGCTGTGCTATACATAGGAAGGATTGAGATAAAGTTAAGAAAATCCTCCAACTGGAAAACCCCAGGACCAGATGCAGTACCTAATTTCTTGCTAAAAGTATCGACACCTTTGCACGAAGATTTAGCCAATAGTAAGAACAATTTATATGCGCACCCCAAACAGACACCAACCTGATTAACAACAGGAAAAACAAGGCCCCTAGTTAAGAGTGACCCTGAAAGTTATCCTAAAAATTATAGACCAATAACTTGCCTTCCGACGACATATAAACTATATACTGGAATTGATGTCAACAGAGTTTATTGTCATTTAGAAGAAAATTAAATCATGGCAATAGAACAAAAGGGTAATAAAAGAAAGTCATATGGAACAAAGGATCATCTGTTGCTAAACAAAGTCATAATGGAGAACTGTAAAAAGGGGAAGAATCTAAGTATGGCATGGATTGACTACAAAAAAGCATTTGATAGTATCCCACATTCATGAATAAAAGAGTGCTTAAAACACTGATCAACTACATCACTGCGACCATGAAACAGTGGTAAACCACTTTGCAATTAAGCCATGATAAAGGTCAAATTATTATTCCAAGGATAGAAATTGAAAGGGGGATATTCCAGGGTGACTCCCTGTCACTGCTGCTATTCTATCTTTCCCTGTCTGCTTGACAGATTAGGCCATGGCTATAACTTGGCTCCTAGAAAACAACAAAATGTAAAGATCTGACATCTTCTCTTTGTCGATGATTTAAAATTGTATAGCTCATCAGATGAGGAACTGAAAGCACAACTGCAAGAGTCAAAACTTTTGCAGATGATATAAGAATGTCATTTGGTCTTGATAAATGTGCAAAAGCAAACTTTAAAGCAGGAAAACTGCAGCACCAGGAAAACACCAGTTTGGGACAAGAATGCGACATAAATGAACTTGAGCAGGAGGGACTGTATAAATATTTGGGAACTGATGAAGGATCAATAATAGGTTCATAGATTAGTACTAAGCTAACTGCCCTTACGAGCCATTTTAAGCTTAGCCAATTATCCCTTGTGATAACCTGAACCCTGCACCTTGTGTTTGTAAGGCAAACACCTTAACCATTAGACCACCCTCCCAAACATGAACAAATGGAAATAAAACTTAGTAAGGAATATTTTAAAAGACTTAAATTAAGCCTGAAAAAGTACAGTTTTGTACCTACCATAAATGTAGATGTTCGAGGATCCCCATTGCTGCAGTCCTTACTATTGGGTATAGTCCGCGTCCAGTCGGCCCGAATACCAGAGTATAAGGCTGACGTCGGTCAGAGCGCATTAGACTGACGTCAGTACGTCAGGGTACTAATGCGCATGACCGACGCCATATCCTCAGTCTTTTCTTGCCCCAGATGTCAGAAGACCCTAAAAAGACAAGGCCCAAAATACCTGCACCAAAAATATGTACAATATATACAGGAATATCTACAAAAATATAAGCATGTAACCTCACCTACACAACCACCCCTAAACACAGAGGGGAAGGAGGGAGGGTAAATTGGACTGCAGCAATGGGGATCCTCGAACATCTACATTTATGGTAGGTACAAAACTGTACTATGTTCTTCGTTCCCCATTGCTGCAGTCCTTACTATTGGGTAGAATCCCAAAGCAGAGGCAAGGGAGGCTGGCAAATCATAAAGAAGCAGGAGCTGACAACATGCCTTGCAAAACAGCTGTGGCAAAACCAGCCCTAGACTTAGAGTAGATAGGAAGGTGATAATGCTTAGAGAAAGTATGCACTGAAGTCCAAGTAGCTGCTTCCAAAATATCCTTAGTTGCCACCCCCCTTAGAAATGCTGTAGAAGTGGCAGTAGCCCTAGTGGAATGAGGCCTAATCCCAGCTGGAATCTCCTTGCCATGATGGGAATAACAAAATGCAATGCAAAAGCCAATCCACCTAGAAATAGTTTGTTTTGACACAGGCTTGGCCTGTGAACTCAAAGCAAAAGAAACAAACAACTGCTGAGACTGCCTGAAATCCTTAGTCCTGCTTAAATAATAACGCAATTGCCTGTGTACATCTAAAGTGTGCAAAATCTTTTCCCCTTTTTTTTGGGGGTCTGCATAAAAAGTAGGCAAATGAATAGTTTGGTTTAAAGCCACACTAGAAACCACCTTAGGCATAAAGGAAGGATTAGTACGTAATGATACCCTATCCTTATGGAAAATCAAAATGGCTCTACTGCCATAAGGGCCTGCAACTCAGACACCCTTCTTGCAGAAGTAATAGCCAACAGAAAAGCAGTCTTCCATGACAAGTATTTCAATTCAGCAGTAGCCGCAGGCTCAAAAGGTTGTAGAGTAAGTTTTTCCAACACAAAATTGAGATCCCAAGCAGGAGTAGGAGCTCTCGTGGGGGTCTTATATTCTTTGCCCTCTAAGAAACTGCTTGAACAAAGGATGCGAAAACAATGGTGGGTCACAATCATAGTGAGCTGAAATTGCTGCAGCATGAATCTTAATGGAAGAGAAGGACAAACCTTTGTCCAATAACTCAGTAAGATATTGAAGAGCCACACTCAAATTAGGCTCAGAAACCTGCAAATCCTTTGCTGTACTCCAAAATAAAAATCTCTTCCATTTTTCTGCGTACACTTTCCTTGTACTAGGTCTTCTAGCTTCCATAATCACATTTAAAACTTGTTGAGGAAGTTGAGACCTGCTGTGTTTCAACACAGAATATGCCAGGCTGTTAGATGAAGAGAGTGAAGCTTGACATTGAGCAGATGACCATCCTTCTGAGATAACAGATGAGGAATCAGAGGTAAAGGCCATGGAGGCTTCCTTACCAGACTCCGTAGTAGTGGGTACCAGTGTTGCCGAGGCCAATCTGGAGCTATCAAAATCATCCTTAGCCTGTCTTGTCTGACCTTTAATAGTACCTTTGGAAGAAGAGGCAGAGGAGGAAAGGCATACACATGAAGGTTTTCCAACTGAAAGACAGAGCATCCACTTTCCAAGCTGTGTGATGAAACCCCTTTGTGCAATACTGTGGCAGCTGGTGGTTTAGTGGAGAAAGCGAACAGATCTATGTCTGGAGTTCCCCATGACACTGTCAATTTTGAAATACATGAAGATCCAGTTTCCACTTTCGTGGGGATCCATGATTTGTCTGCTTAACACATCTGCTAAGGAGTTCTGTGCTCGGCAGAAACCTTGCCCTGAAGAGTTAGTTGCAAGCTTAGGCGCAGTCTCCCATAAAATCATTGCTTGCCTGCATAGAGGATAAGAATGTGTTCCCCTTGCTTGTTGATGTACCACATGACAGTTGTGTTGTCTGTTAGAATCAACACCTGCCCTGGAAGAAGTAACTCCTTGAAAGCCACTAATGCAAACTGGACTGCTAACATCTCCTTCATGTTGATATGTAGATGCTGTAGTCTGGCAGGCCACTTGTCTTGTATCCACTTTCCATTTAGATGAGCTCCCAAGCAATGTCCGAGGCATCTGTCGTTAAAATCTGACTCGCCTCTGGCGGGTCACAGAGAGTCCTTGTTTAGGTGACATTCCTGAGCCCACCACAAAATTCTTTTTGAAGGCAAGGTATTATTTGAATGACAGTGTCCAAATCCTGGCAGTGCTGTGTCCATACATTTTGAGATACCATTGTAGCTTCCTCATATGCAGTTTGGCATTGGGAAGCACCAGAATACAAGATGCCATGAACCCTAATGCTTGAAGGACTGTCCTTGCAGTCAGCACGGACTGATGAGATAGTTGATGGAAGTAAAGTGATAGACTCTTTTGTTTGTCCGGGGTTAAAAGGCCATCTGGGCTGCTGTATTCAGTCTCACACCCAGAAAGCACATGTCTTGAGAGGGTACTAGACTGGACTTTATTTCGTTCACAGAATACCCTAGGCATCTTAGCACTGCTATAACATATTCCAGATGCTGTAGAAGGTCTTCTTTTTCTTGAGCCAGAATCAGGCAGTCGTCCAAGTAAGGATAGATTTGAATTCCTTTTAGCCTGAAGTAAGCTATCACTGGAGCCAGAACCTTTGTGAATACTCTGGGCAGTAGATAAGCCAAAGGGCAATGCAGAGAACTGATAATGAAAATTTCCAGCTCGAAACCGCAGATACTTCCTGCAACTTAGCCTTATAGGCACATGAAGGTAAGCTTCCTTGAGATCTAAAGTTACCATCCAGTGATCTTTGCCCAGCAGAGGTAAAAGCTGTTGTAACGTCAACATCTTGAACTTGGGAATGTCCAGAAAAGTGTTGAGGAGAGATAAATCCAAAATTGGTCTCCACGTGTTCCCCTTCTTTGGTACTAGGAACAGGCGAGAATAAAATCCTAGGCCCTTTTCTGATACAGGGACTGGCTGAATGGCCCCATCTGGAGTAACTGAGAAACTTGCTTGTGAGCCTCTTTTCTTTGTGGAGGAGGAGCGTCTGGCATGCCTCTGAAAGGGGCATTGTATGGAAATAAAATCTGTAACCGTGGTGAATGATATCCAACACCCATTTGTCTTGAGTAATTAAATCCCAAATTTCTTTGAAAGAGACAGTCTTCCTCCCAAAGGAGCTGCCAGGCGAGAATCTACTGGCAGCTGAAAAGACAGGTCATTGGGTCTGTTTACTGAAAGGACTGACCTACCCTCACCAGAAGTCTGAGCAGGTGAACCCTTTTTCCCCAATAAGGGAAACCCTTGGTGGAGGAGCCAGTTGTCCAAGTAGGGAAACACCTGGAATCCCTGACGTCTCAGATGAGCTGTGACCACTGCCATGCATTTGGTGAACACTCTGGGGGCTGAAGTGAGGCCAAAGGGCAGTGCTCTAAATTGGTAATGACTGGTCCCTAGCCGAAGCGGAGAAACCTTCTGGAGCGTGTGAATCTTTATGTGATAGTACACATCCTGAAGGTCTATAGAGCACATCCAGTTGTCCTTGCCCAGAAAGGGCAGAATGGACTGAAGCGTGACCATCCGGAATCTTGCCTTCTTGACAAATCTGTTTAGATTGCTCAGGTCTAATATTGGTCTCAATCTCCCGTCCTTTGGGGACCAAAAGAATCTCGAGTAGACGCCGGATCCTACCTGGTCTGCTGGCACAGTCTGGACGGCTCTTTTCTAGGAGCTTTGAAACCTCCTGTTCTGCCAAATCCCTTTGACCGGGTGAGATGTCTGGAAGGGATTGTAGAGGTACGGAAACCTTCGAAGGGATTTTGTAACCCTCGGATATGATCGACTGTACCCAACTCTCTTGAGATAGGGATTGCCAGGCTACTGGGTACAGCGAAATCCTTCCCGACTGCCTCCAAGGGTGGACAGTCGGGCAACACCTCAGGGATGCTGAAAGGGCTTCTCAGGAAGAGACTCCCTGTTGCCCTGGTTCTGAGGACCCCCTGCCTCTAGGGCGGCGTCTATTATTGTTACCCCTCTGCCTCTGGGGGTAAACTGACCACGGCGTCCGGTGTAGCTCCTTGGGCTTTTGAACCACATCTTCCCCTTCTGACCCTTGGGATATGGTCTAGAAGGAGTGGAAAACTGGACTCCAACGGCAGAAAGAGTTTTACCATCCTGCTCACACCTGGTCAAGGTATCCTTCACCTGAGGTCGAACAAAGCCGAACCATCAAAGGGGGTATTAGTGAAGGACGCCTTTAAAGGGTCCGCAAAATTACAAAGCCGCATCCAGGCTTGGCCTAAGAGCAACTCCTGTGCCTGCGCTTTCGCTCCATCGGCCGCATAGGATATGAGCCGCATGGAGGAGTTAGATATGGAATTCAGGATTGCAAGCTGCGAGGCAATCTTTCCTGAGCCCCAGCAGCAGAAGGATCCTGGACTACTTCACCCAGTTCTTTGAGAATATCTCGTTGAAGCCTGGTGAAGTGACAAAGATAATTCAGCGAACGCATAGCAAAAGTCGCTGAAGAAAACATCCGCTTTCCATACCCGTCCATGGTCCTAGAGTCCTTGTTAGGAGGATGGACAGGTACTGAAGGATCCGCCAGTTCCTTCTTAGTGGCCGCCGCCACCACCATAGCATCCACAGAGACACCCTTGGAAAGGAACTGTTTGTCCGTAGGGGCCGTGATGAATTTGGATGATCTCCTGGGGACAGGTTCCACAGAATCTGGAGCCGCCCAAGCCTTCCGAGCCACTACCTGCATCAGTGGGTCGAAAGGCAGAGACCCAGGAGGTGGAGGGTCGGGATCCAAAAGCCTCCAGGTATACCGACTCATCCTCGGAGGGGTCAATGGAGGGCCAATTCCCCCTCTGTTTGAGGAGCTCAAGGATGTCTGAAAAGGAGACATCCTCAGAGGGGGACCGTGGGGAACCCTCCGACTCATCTAAGTCGGTATCAGATGTAGTAGACCCAGGGGAGTCCGTGTGTTTCCTCTTACACGTCCTCTTCCGAGGGTGTTCCCCTGCAGGATCAGGAGAAACCTCGGAAGAGGAGGAAATTCCCAATGGGGAAACCTGGGGCGATGGATCCCTGGGCCTGAGAGCAAGAGGCTGGCAAGAGGCGTCTGCAGGCACTGAAGAGGGAGGAGCTACAGGGATGGACCATTGACCAGGCTCAGAGGCCAGGGCACTCCTCATCACCTCAAAGGCTCCCCTCCCCGGGAGGCCGGAATATCCCCGTTCTGAGGAAACAGGAATGCCCGGCTCCACTGAGAGGGAAGGCTCCGAGGCCGATGTCGGCGCCGAGCTTACCAAAGCCGAAGCCCTGAGAGGGAGAGCGGGGTCGGACAAGGGTCCGATGCCACTAGCCCCCTCGGAGCCGACAAGGGAAACCCGACGACCGGATCCCTCCAAGGAAGGTCTCAAGGAGGACATCGGAGCCAAAGGATGTATCGGCTCCGGCACCGAAACAGTCGCTGTCCCGAGAAGCTCCGGCTCCGAACTCTGAAGTGGAGTCGGAGGAGGAAGTTCAAGGGGTGAGGCTATAGCCGAAGTCTGTTGAGACGGGCTATGGAGCATTTGGGCCAGTGCCTGAGACTTCAACAGCCTGCTTACCACCCTCTCCAAGTCGTGGTCAGACAGCCTGGAAGATCTCGAAGATCGGCTCCGATGGCTCCGCTCAGACAAAAGGGGAGACCCCGGAGCCGAATGGATACTCAGTAATGAAGGGGACCGAGATCTCTTCGGGGCGGGAGCCATCGGAGCCGAAGTCCCCTGAACACCAGATGGAGCCGAAGGTTTCTCGGCTCCGATGCTGGATAAGGTGTCGGCTCCAGCCGGAGCAGACAAGGCTACAGTAGATAAGGTATCGGAGCCAGCCGGCACCGAACCCACTACTTTCGAGGCAGATACATCGGTTCCAGCCGAGCCGATCTCGGCTCCGACGGAGCCGGAGCCACCGGAGGAGGCTTGGAAACTGAAGCCTGAGCCTTCAGTGGCTTAGAAGGTTTCCCAGACCCTGCTTTTGAGGGAGAACATTCTGGCTTAAGTAAGCCACGGAGGATAAGTTTATTCCTCCTCTCCTGCAGGACTCTCTGGCTAAAAGAGTGACACAAAGCACAGGAGTCCTGCAGGTGCAAAGGTCCCAGGCAATAAACACAAGAAGTGTGACCGTCTGTCAGAGACATTTTCTGACAGCACGAGTCACACTTCTTGAAGCCTGAGACCTTGCCTTCCTAGACATATCCTAGGAGGAAGAAACACACACAAACCCCAACAAACACACAAAATTAATCCCTACACAAACACACAGGAAGGGATTAAGAACTGGGTTTTAGGCCTAACTAAACTTTACACTAAAAGTTTAAAAGGTATAAAAGTTTTAAAAAACAAGGCAATAGGGTGGGCTGTAAAACTACTACAGACTATACTATGACAAAAAGGGAAAAATAAAACCCTAACTAAGCTTCTCTTTCTTTGACAAGAAATTCACTTACCTCTGCTGGTAAAGGAGACCTCTTTCGCTAAGCGGCAAACGAGATCTAAGGTAGTTCCACCTTGCATCATGGGATATAGGGTTGCCTTGAGCTGGTAAAAGGAGTTCCTAAGCTAAAAGTGTTTAGTCGGAGCCGAGGATCGGCTCCGAACCCATCCAGCAAGAATGAAGGCGAGATTGACAACTTAACATACTCCAATTACAAACAGATTAAGTATACATAACAGTTTACTGTACAATTAAAAACATACATAACAGTTTAGTGTACAATTAAAAACAATCATTAATTGGCTAACACTACAAGTTCACATATATTCTAAATTGCAAAGAAAAACAAACAAAAAAAAAGTTGTTTTTTTCTTTTACACCTGTGTGTGTGGTGTAAGTATCTGTTTTATAACTGTGTGGTGGGTGGAAGGGATATCTAGAGGTGTAATGAGATGCCAGTGAAATAAATGTGGGAGATAAGATACTGAGATTGTATGATATAGTTGCAAGTTTAGAAAGAAAAAGATATAGTTGCAAGTTTAGAAAGAAAAAGATATATATATATATATATATATATATATATATATATATATATATATATATATATATATATATATATATAATATAATTGCAAGTATAGAAAACTTCTGGAAGAACCTCATGCTGATGAGGATCGAACGAAGGAATGGTTACGGAGAGCAAATTCAAACCAAAAGATGAAAGGCTAATATTGGTGGCCCAAGATAGTGGGCTACATACACATTGGTTTACAAAGTCCATTGAACATGCGAGAGAAACAGACAAATGTAGGTTTTGTAAAACAGAACTGGAAACAGTTGCACACATCGTTGCTAATTGTGACATACTAATGGCAGAAGGACTGTACACTGAAAGGCATAATAATGTAGCAAGACTGTTGCACTAGGGATTGTACAAACATTATGGTACTGAAGTGGCTGAAAAACACTGGAAACATGAGCCACAAAGCATCACAGAAAATGATGAAGTCTACATCACATGTGATCACCCATTACCAACAATTCAAAAGACATATGCAAGAAAACCAGATATAGCGGTCCATGAAATGAAGACAAAAGTAGCATTGATCACTGAAATAGCTACACCCAGTGACTACAGCATCTTGCATACAGAGAGACACAAAGTCATAAAATATCAGGATTTGCTGGCAGAAATGAGACAATGTGTAAGAAAGATAGCCAGACAGCTCCAATAGTAGTAGGAGCAACAGGTCTTATAAAAAAAGAATCTACAATTGTATTTAGCTATGTTAACAACACACGTAACTCCGTATGAATTGAAGGACTCATTATACTGCGGGTGCTGCGAACAGTACATTTGGCTGACATCAAAGACTGAAACAATACTAATTTCATGAACTTTAACCTTGACTTAGAAATGGGATCCATTCCAGTCACGGTATTAGAAACCCAAAAGACTTGGATAAATTAAAAAACAAAAATGTCACTGCTGTGCTCAAACACTAAATGGAGTGCCATTACTCTTCTCATACATTAAACAGTGTAATCGGTATGTTCAGACATTAAATACAACAACATTCGCATTCTCATACATTAGTGCCATTGCTGTGCTCAGACTTTAATTCTCTTATACTGAAGAGTCACTGCTGTGCTCAAACATTACAGTGACATTACCATTAATGCCATTGTTGTGCTCAAACACTAAATGCAGTGCCACTACTTTTCACAAACAGTTACTGCTGTGCTCAAACATTACAAACAGTGACATTACCATTTTCTTATATTGAAAAGTATTACTGCTGTACTCCTACATTAAATACAGTGCCAGTATCATCCTCATGCATTCAGTAATGCCACTGTTGTGCTCAAACATCACATTCGTATTGCTCTCATACATTAACCAGTCACATTACAATGCACATACATTAACCATAGTGCTATTGTTTTGCTCAGATGTTAAATAAAGTGCCCTTACTGTGATCAAAACTATTTTAATCTTCATAAAGAAGGGTTATCAGGAAAGATTGCTATTTGTCATAGATGCTAAATAAAAAACACAGCCATCAAAGGCAAGCCAATGTGTTTATAATGAATTGAACAATACGGCAAACAGGCAATCTGACAGATTGGTAGATGACTGCAGGAGTGTGAGACACATTGCTAGGAAACTTCTGTACTGCCTAACTTTTTATCTGCAGACATGCACTTAAAGCTGTACATGAATCAATTTAAACTGTACAGTTGTGTTTATAGGTTGGAAAACACAAACATTTACTTAATGCACTAGTCTGCATGATAAAATCTATCTTTAAAAAGTCAGTTCCATTTACAGCGTCATGTAATTTGTAACAAAAACAAAATTCTTGAGTAAGAACAGTCTATTAAGTGTGATATACTGTTTTAGAATGTATGCAAGGGGGATTACAGGGACTGACAAGAAAAATGTTAACAATGATACTGGAGAAACTCCCATGTTCTCCTTATTAAGTGGTATTACAGCAGCACAACCAGTTAGCCAGGAATTGTCTGCCACAACCTAAGTTTGTACTGCATGTTAGTTAAAAATTTACCTGTGACTTTTGCTGCTTTTTTGGTAATGGGTTCTTCTCTAGGTATTTAACTCTATTTATTAACAGTTTGTATCTACAGAAAATATGGTACTGAATCTCACACCATTTTGTTTTTAAACCTTTTGTCTCCTGAAAATATTAGACAGCAAAGGAAAGAGTAGTTTACAAAAAAATACATAAATAAATAAAATAACCAGAGAAAAACACAAAAAACAGCTCTTGTTTCCTTCTTAGTTCAGTCTAATAATGCTAACAATGAAAAGGTCTACTCTAAACTAAATAATACATAAAAGAGAGATTACAAGAAAAATTAAACACTTTAGGTATCGTCACAAAGGTGGAGATGGGGCATTGCCCTAGGAAGGAAGGGTACATTAATGGGTCAATACCACTGTGACAACTTGGTCAACATGGGGAAGAATGGCAGATAAAGCCCTTTCATTGGCTATGTCACTGATCAGAAATTTTAACCAGTGAATCCCATATTCAGATGGCACCACATACAACAGATATTTTCTGATCTGGAACAAGATCCAAATAAAGCACTTATCACTGAAAAAAGGTGGAAATTCATTTGAATCATATACAGAGGAACTCAAATATGTACACAATGCATTATGGCTGAAACACTACAAAATACACTTTTGTTGGTTTTGCTATTTTCTGGTAAATGTGAAACTGCATTAGATAAGTTTCTTGCTTGCAAAGTCTGTCTCTTGTTAAAAAATACTGTCTCAAGCCTTTTGATGGGATAATGCAAGTGAGCTGATTACATGTACATGGCCTTCATCTAAAAATACTCTGTTAGTACAGAAACAGATGCCAAGGAATTCTGAAAATGAACCAAGAGAATGTGTTGGCAGAACACGCACAGACAGGAGAGCTGTATGCTCTGTGCAGTTAAAGCAGAAATTGCAGTACCTCTTCTCTCTCACTCAAAACACAGCAATTTCACTGAATAATATAAGATTGCTATTTATCCAGCTAGCCTAAGGGCATTACATTGGCTTGGAAGGAAAAATACGGACATCAAAATATGTACAGAATGGTAGCTCGCTTACCTTGTACTGCAATGATCTGGGGTTCAGTTATGACTTCTAGTCAACTGTCTTGGTGCAGTCTGCACATTTTCATTTTACCTAGATATTCTAGTTGCTTCCCAGCTTCCTAACACACACAACACATACATAAAAATAAATTATATACATAGTATATACACACACATTATATATATATATATATATATATATATATATATATATATATATATATATATATATATATATAGGTTCACCATTAGAATGCCAGCATACCATTGTATGACTATGAAGTATTCGAACTACAGATGTTCAAATACTTCATATGTGTGCAGGTTACAACAGAGAATTTTACTGTGCATTCGCAAATATGAACGTTTGAAGGGATGTACAGGGATCACTGTACAGTGCAGTTAGGGAATACATCCCTTTCCTCACTGTAGTGCGATCCCAGAGTTGGAATATATAGTTAGGGGGTGTGTAGGGAGTGCAGACCCCCACAGTGCAGTGCAGGGGGCTTGCCCCCCTGCATAAACTGGATGTTAGGTGTGCTAATTAGGGAGTAGCGGCAAGGGTAGCATTGCTGTTAAGTGCCAAAAATGACGTGTCTGACATTTTCGGTATTAACAGCTGATTTTCGAGATTAGGACGGTTAGGTTATGTGTACTTTCGGTGAATTAGTTTGCTGTTAAGTACCTTTTTTTTTTTTGTGACTTTCGAGATTTCAGTAGTAAACCATATATATATGTATATATATATATATATATATATATATATATATATATATAAAATATAAATAATATATAACATAATTTTATATATATAGACAATATATATAAAAATAAATATATATATATATATATATATATATATATATATATGTGTGTGTGTGTGTGTGTACATACATATATATGCATAAAATGTACTGACATCCAAGTGTTTACAAGATAAACACAGGTTTGCTTTCAAAAGAAACAGCAGTCAGTGGAGCAGACTCTTCTCAGTCAACGCCACCAAAGAAAATTATACAAAATGCCAGGGTAATCCTATGGGCTAGGCTTGTAAAGGCTCCAGGGCCATTAGCCTAGTACACACCTATGAACCTAAAAATATCTTCTTTCTTTCAGAGTCCCAAAATCCCATAAACAAAGTGACACAGTGTTTTGGGTGTGTGTGCGTGTGTGTTTACTGGGGGTCTATGACATTTTGTCAAATCTTAAAATAGCGAACACCTCTTCATTGAACACGTACTTAGCGAAGCTACCGAACAGACTTTTCAGCATAAATTTTCCAACTGCAAGGCAATGGTAGGCCACCCTAGCAACTGAGAAGAAAACAATAAAACTTAAGACATACCCAGATGGGGGGCTATGCCTCCACACCTCCTAACTAAACATACAAACTTTGAGATCACACTACAGTGGGGAAAAGGGCAAATTCCAGATGGTGGCCAAACACTGCCTTGCCCTGGGAATAATTTTGCTGAAAACTCTGTTCGACAATCAGTAGCTTCGCTAAAAAGGTGTTCAATGAAGAGGTGTTCACTATTTTAAGATTTGACAAAATGTTATAAATCCGTTTACCGGTTAAAGTTAGAATTAGGTGAGGGGGTAAGTTTACTCTGTGTGCGTGTGTGTGTATGTGTATGTGTATGTGTGTGTGTGTGTGTGTGTGTGTGTGTGTGTGTGTGTGTGTGTGTGTGTGTGTGTGTCTGCATTTATGTGTTTGTAGTGAATGCGTGCAGGTGTCTGAGCTGTCATGTGTAGTCAAAGTGTTACAGAAAGTTCTTCTACGGTAAGGTGTAGGTTTAAGGTTAGCAGGAATTACTAAGGTGGTGCTACAAATATAATGCAGAAGGGATGAGAAGGGCATTTGCTGAGCAGGTAAGGCTATGGAACAAGATGACAAAGATGATGGCATGCAAAACTGGTAAGTAACTTGGCAAGACCAGGGAAATGGTCTAAAACATGACAGCTTAAATTCAATACAAAAATGCAACATTAGTCATTTAGTAAGCAAAACTCAGGAAAGAAGTACTCAGTTTCAGTAGAAGCAGTGGCTACAACAATGAGGAATGGGGTCCAGTGACAATTACACTGCATGTCCCAAGTGCAAGCAAACAACATAAGAGAACAGCAAGCGCTCCAGCAGTGTGTGGAGATACATAGATCCCCGGTTTATTATGTATTATCAAGTCTCGGAAACTCAAACATATGGTCTTGAGTTTTACTTAGGCTGTAACGATGAGACCAGTCAAGTGGAAACATGCATACATACTGACATTTGGCCTGTATAACTCAAAAGAGGTCCCTCCTTCCCCCTGTGCCTACTATAATAGCCTGCTTAATCTTCTTCCCAAGACAGCAGACCGCCTGGGTGTTCCCCCTGCCTGGCCTAGTTTCTTACTTTGACCCTTGCTCATTATTCATCCTGGGGGCTCCTACCTTCTAGGAAGCGTCGGCTGGCTCCCTTATACCTAAGTGTACTGATGTTGGATAGGACGTCCGCCAGCCTGAAGAGAAGGGAGATTTTCACTCTGTTAGTCAGGCCGACCAAGGGCTTACATGGCAGGAAATTCCACAAGTCAGGTTTGCAACAGTGAAACACAAAGAACATCCAGTGAAACTGAGCAGTATGATGACTTGGGAGCCAAAGTAGTAGAATGGACAGGAAAATAACTAACTGAAAGTAAAGTATAACAGTAAGAGGAATTGCCTTAAAGAAAAGATGATAATCAATGAAGTGCCAAAGCATGCATTACTACGACCAAGCCTTTAGCTTATGTGCACTAGGTATAACACCAAGATACAACTGTCCAGCAATGATCCAACTACTGGTGTGTCATCTCAGATGGCTGGAACAGGCAGACATGGTGCAACTTTCAGCATGGAGAGATAGCTGTCAGCAAGTAGTTAATACAAAGTGTACTTCAGTAGAGCAAATCTAGGGAGAGCATACATTCTTTGATGTGAGGTCCT
Source organism: Protopterus annectens (assembly GCF_019279795.1). NCBI lineage: Eukaryota > Metazoa > Chordata > Ceratodontiformes > Protopteridae > Protopterus > Protopterus annectens. Next base: position 938,411,564 of record NC_056747.1, read on the forward strand.
ACAGATGAGAGAGCAGGAAAAGGATCTGGAAGTTTCAGTCCCCAATAGGCCAACTCATCCAATGCACAGAGGTCAGAGGGAAAGATAAATGGAGCAACCAAGGATAAGATGTAGGGGAGTGGACAGAAAAGGTCATGAGATGTGCCGAGGTTTTCCTCACATCTTACAGGGCAGTAGGAAAGCAGTATCTGCAGTACTTTCCCTAGTTCTGGCAGCCATGTTTTGATAGCGAGGAGATCATCTGAATGGTGAGGAGAATGGAGGGGCTTGAGTATGACTAAAGGCACAGGCGAGCTTGGGGTCCTCACAGTGGAATACAGGGAAAAGGGAGGATTCTACACGAGTGTATGGCATTTCCAAGGTTACATAGATAGATAACAGTTAAAAGGGAAAAGACAAAGGGGGTGAATTAAACAGCTGAACAGCCACTGAAAAAGGAATGCTTCAACACTAACTTAAGGAAACGCTGCTTCAGAGAGAGCACTAGGATACTGTGACATTGCCACAGGCAGTGACAGAAGGTAGAACACTGAAGGATTCAAAGATACATGGCATGGGACATGGACAGCAGTCAGTGTAGCTGCATTAAATGCAACTGTATGTCTCTAGCTGACATAACAGACTGTAGGTTTTCTTCCATAACCATCTTTGTATGCCCACTTGTCAGTACACATTGGAAGCAAATGAAGTGGAGTGCAGAACTGTGTAGAATGTATGGCCAGAGGGTACCTCTCTTCAGCTTTTAAAGTGTGGTTGGCAATCTGCAAAAGTGCATGAACGCCAAGACAAAGTACTCATTTTTACAAAGTTTTATAGGTGCTGCTGAGCTACACAACAGCAGTTTGAAAATAAGCATTAGCAACAACTGTTAAATACTGCAAGTAAATAAGGCAAAAGGTATCTCAGTTCAGTAACAGGGTGTGTTTTTACTGTGTTTTGCTTCATGCTGATAACGTACAGGCATGCTTGCTACTCTATAATCTACAAGCAGGGTTTTCTATTTAACTTGCTCATGAACACTACTGAGGTAGTGTGTTTGTACTGAACTTACCTATGAATATGACTGTGTCACTACCGAGGCATTTAACTTGCCCATGAATATGACTGCATCACTACTGAGGCAGGGTGTTTGGATTTAACCTGCCCATGCAACTGATATGACAGTAGAAAAGAAACAATGGCAACATACCTAGGGATGCATATTTAGCTAATAATTACCCAGGGCCCAGGGCCCAGAAAAATGTACAACCTGGTTGTTAAATTCCTGTGTAAGAAAAAGATATGCAGCCAAAGACAGAAGAGGCAAAACATATACACACTGAAAAAATAAACAGCAAAAACTAGATGAAAAACAGCAAAAAAAAAAAAAAAAAAAATCAAAGGGCTATATCCTAAGATCAGTCTGAGATGTAAGGATGCAGCAAGATTTTCTATTAGCTTAGCAGCTCTCCTTGGTACTGTAAACACATACAAATCTGCAGCAAGTTAAGTTCTGATGCCCTCTAACTCAGGTTCTTCTGAAAAATGGACAAATGAAGTTTGTGTTTCAGCTCAATATCCAATGCATACAAAACCATCATCACCATTTAAGTCTTTAATGCACATTATATCCTGAAAATGAATGGGAATAACTGATGGCTATGTTTTTTTTTAACTTTCCAACAAAAAAAAAGTTGTTTACTACTTTTATGACTGGCTGGAAGGCTGGAAGGTTTTTGTAGTAAAGAAGGATATTTCTGTATTCAATCATGTACTTAGATGATGCAGTAAACCAACAAAACTGAAATTTCTGATGGGAGCATACACCTACTCCAGTATTAAATATACCAATACCAAACTCACAACAATTTATCCTAACTGCTGTCCGAACATACTGTCAATTTCCAATGGATCGGACTGGGGATCCTTCTTTGATTTTACATAAAAACAATATAAAAATATAAATGAAAAAGAACTGTGAACTTTAAAAAGGGCCTCTTCAGTTGGTACCGAATGATCCCACAAGAAGGGCACAAGTAGTGAAAATGGCAGCTGATTATCACGCCATTAGCCTTGGGTACATTTCAGCTATAACCAACTGTACCTTGCATACATTTAGCTATGATTAAATGAGGGGGCACAAAACACTGAGGCATAAAAAAAACAAAGGCAGGAAGAATCCATGCTGTTCTATTAATAAAACAAGCACTTTTCATCTCCTACATTTGAGTTAAGTATGGGAATTTACTGACTTCTTGGCTTTTACAGTACTCTGAATGCAAATACCATTACTCAAGAAGGCTGGAACATTGCCTGCATTCATCTTAATTGGATATCTGGAGAGTCTGCTGCTAAGGGTAAAAAAATGTAACTATTTACTTCCACTGGGTCCCCTGACCTACAGCCTATGTAAATAACATTTTAAGCAGGTCTGGAATTTAAGTGGAGGCAGACAGAAGAAATTCATTTCCTGACTGGACCAGCTTCAGATAAGCCTTGTTCTACCTCCCCTAAGATGACATGAGGGGAAAATAGATTGTGGATTATTTGATGGAAGTAAAGAAGAAAGAAGAGATGCTGAATGAGCATTTGTTTTTCTTTTGCTGGGAGGCAATGCAAACATCATATACAGTGTTTTAAGTTTGGCTGCATGTATGATTAAAACAGTCGCTGTAATACAATTTCAGATCCACACATAATTGTAATGTACTTCTGAAATCTGCTTTTGCTGTTCACATGCTAGATATTCTGCTTCAGGTCCCACACCCACTCCAACTAGCTTTAGACAAGAAGCCTGAGGAAAATAAATTAGATTTAATGGTACTGCCTGTGCCTTACAAGGCTGGCCATAATGTAGAAATACATTGTAGAAAATGTAAGAATGGTATTCTTACACCCCATTTTTTGATCAGCAGCACCTTTATTTATTACCCTACTAGACCTGTGGCCTCCTTTCAAAGAAGACCTGAGGGATTCTTACTGACTGGGGGAAATTTTGCCATGGCACTGAGAAACTTCCCCTGCTTTTTTCTTCTTTTTAATAAATGTCACTGGACCTTTTAAATTCACCTGCCTGAGCTAGCAACAACTCAGGAGGATGGGACCTTGGTTTAACATTGCATTAAAAGGATGGCACACTTGGGACAGAGCACCTCTACCCCCATGCTGCACTGCAGTGTCAGTAATGGAAAAATAAACCCAAGCACCTAGAGTGGAGTAGAACCCACATTATTCTGATCTTAAGCATTAAAGGCTAGTGCCACTGACAATGAATTCCATTTCTACAGACATGACAATTGATAATAGTGTTCAACTATCCAGCTGCAGGCTGCCATGGACTGGTACTTACGCAGTTATGCAAGATTTTAAGGGAAGTGTTCATGCCAGGCTTTGAAGTTTAGATTATAATGAAACTAACAAATCATAAAATATCAAGTCTACCGATTCACTGTAAATTTTTTTTCTAAAATAATAATCATCTTCCAGCAACTGTAACAGAACTCGAATATGTATCCATCATATAAAATCAGGCACATATTCCAGGATTAACAGCACATTTTACATCACTAAGATGAAGATTTTTTCACTAAAGTGACAATACATAAAACAACAACTCCCTTGATTCACTCACATGATAAATTATGTGCGTGTCTTAAGATTGAAAAAAATCAAAAACTTTGCTCACTTATGGGTCCTGGGTTAATTCTGCAGTCTGAACATACGTGCCAAAAGGCATACTGCCCCACCCCAACTGTATTTGGTTCTGTGTGGGACAGCTGCCTACCAGCTGAGGCATCTTTCCATCTCTATTTATCAGATTTTGACTTCATGGGTAAGGCACACATGTATCAAAAAGAGCGAAACGGGGCCTCAAACCTGGCAAAATAAATGTAGGTGAAGTCTGCCTCCTATGGTATCAGGTGCTTAGACTTATTCGCCTGGTGAATGGGAAGTTTTTAAAATCTTTATAGGGATCCCTGTGCTATGGTCATCTCCACTTCTCAGGGCTTTGTTGAAAAGCTCTTCCAGGCCAAAGCAGCAAGACAGAAAATGCTATCAGACCCTTCAAATGATCATGCTTTGCTAGAGAATGTAAACGTTTAGGTCAAGACCTGTAGTAGTAGAAGTAGTAGTAGTAGTAGAACAAGATTTGCCCCACATGAGTTAATGCTTTTTTAGTCCGCCCCCCTCCAAAATGTTGGGTAAGACTTTAAGAAATGTCTCCACTATCATAAATGATTTTTAGGTATCAACAAATATTTCAGTGAAGCTGAACATGCAGGTGTTTTATACACAGAGTGCATATCTTTGCAGAATACGTGTTTTGACATGTTTTACTCAGCTTCTTTGTGAATTTCTGAGCTAACCACTCTCAGGCCATTTGGGTAGATGTTGTTTTGACAACATTATGAGATGGACTTGTCAATACAGAAAGATAAATAAGACGAATCAGAAGCCACTGCTTTGGTAAATCCAAGCTTGGTTTTGGAAAAGTGAAGTTGAGTGTACTTATGAATAACTAAAAAGCATTCTAATGGAAGGTACTGCTGCTGGGGGGGTAAAAAAACTGCCAAGACTGACTGTATTAGTAAAGCTTAGATTATATTCCATATAAATTAACTGTCAGGATGGAAACTTTGGAAAAAAGTTTAGTCTTTCAATGCTTCAATAATTTAAAGTAATGTAAACCTTGAATGTCATTTGTAGACTCAGATTCTAAGCAATAAGAATTAGGCTCACAACTTCAGAAATACAGGTAAAACAAAAGGGATTGACAGTTTAGACTTAACCAAGTAGCAAAACAAATGCCCGAATTTGTTTCAAAATTATGTCTTGGGTTTTAAAAGAGCATACTGTTTATTGAAGAAGCATTTGTCCCATGCAAATAATAGGCCTCCGTTCACTCTTGTTAAAATGGAGAACTACGACAGCAGCAACAACACAGATACCTTAGCAACAGTTCGTAAACGTATGAATCTTTGTTACCAAGTTTCCAAGTTGTTTTCTTTTTTTATGTTTCTTTTGATACCCACTTTTAACAAAAGACTTTTGAGTCAGTCAGGACTAAACTTTAACCTCCAATTAATATTATTTTTCATTTACCACACTGAAGGAGAATATTCTACTCTGGGGAAGTCTGGGAGTTTCTCTTACCCAGATGATGTAAGTAAATGATCTACGAATGCGGATGAAGGCCTGGGTGAAAATGCTATTTCTTCTGTGTGGTGTGGGATTAGATAGGTTCATAGGTTGGTACTGGGCTATCTGCCCGAAGGCATATATTAGCCCAGCCACGTTGTGCGGTATTCACCGCCCCTTTAGTAGTTCCCTAGACCCTTGTACTAGCAGCTAGTACCCTTGGTCCCTATCTAGTAGTGCTGTTGGTGTGATCCCCGGTGTGAACTTTCTGTTACCCCTCCACTCATCAAGGTTCCTCTTGAAGAGGAATAGTGAGGGGCTCTGTCTTATGTAGATCGGGACCCTGTTCCATAGTAAGGGAAATCTCTGCGAAGGGAATCTATCCCTCCAGCATGTTCTATTCATTGTTGTGTTGAGGTTTACATCCCTAGAGCGTGTAGCTCGAGTAGACTTGGTTTTGCGAAGATGGAGCATGTTCAACAATTCTGGGCTGGACATGGCTCTGTATGTTGGACAGAGATCGCCTCTGAGAAAGCGGTATGCAACAGAGAACAGTCTTAGCTTTTTCAATTGTGCTGCATAGGGCAACTGTTTGAGGCCAGTAATCCTCTTGGTTAGGTACCTTTGTGGTCTCTCCAGCTGCTGGAGATGTCTAGCCAGGTACATTCCAATTGGTGCATTGTACTCAGTAATGGGTCTGATGAGGGAAGAGTAGAGGGGCACCATTACATCCTTAGATCTTGATGCAAACCTTTTCGTGATCAGATGGGTCACATAGAAGGATTTTCTAACCACTTTGGCAACATGGTTATCAAAGGAAAGCTGACTATCTACTTGGGTCCCTAGATCCCTTATTTCTTCTTCAGATTTCAGGGGATTACCTCCTATGTTGTAGTTTGCGGGTACTCTGTTTTTCCAAAGGGGATTACTACGCATTTTTTTGCATTTAGCTTGAGACCATGGCTTTGACACCATGCACCAGTCTCATTTAGGCCCTTCTGGAGGATCTCCATGTCGGCCGGAGACTCTATTATAGCACCCAGTTTGCAGTTGTCCGCAAACTTAGTCAGCCACAGCCCTTCCGTGCTTGCCTGTACTTCTGAGAAGTATATGCCAAACAGGAGGGGCCCCAGGACAGTGTAAGGCACATCACTCATTACTGGTCTGGATTTGAACATAGATCCCGCTACTCTTTTTGGGATCTGTCTGAGAGCCAGTTTACGATCCATCTTGTGATATAAGGGTTTATGCCCAGGCTGGTGAGCTTATCAAAAATACCTGAATGGGGAATGGTGTCAAATGCTTTAGCAAGGTCAAGGTAAGCCGTGTTTACTTCCTTTCCCTTATCTATAGCCTGAGTAACTGTCTCTAAGAAATCCACCAGGTTCAGGAGGCATGATCTGCCCTTGACGAAGCTGAACTGTGTGGGGTCCAGCGACTGGAGGTTCTCAATCTCTCCATTTAAGAGTTCCATAATGATTCGCTCCATAGCCTTACAGATCAGACTGGTCAGGCTTATTGGTCGGTAGTTCCCAGGGTCAGTTGTGGCCCCACCTTTGTGTAGCGGGACCACCACTGCCGTGCTCCATTCTATGGGCACATATCCTGTGGAGAGGCTGAGACTGAACAGGGTATTAAGATGCAGGGTTAATTCCTTTTGGAGCTTGCGTATGACACAGCCTGGGACACCATCTGGTCCCATGGAGGCAGTGGTTTTAGCTTTAGATAGAGGCTTGTTAACCAACATATCAGTAATAATTGGACTTGCACAATCCCCTAGAATGATAATAGACCCTGTAGGTGGTGGTGGTGGTGGGGGAATTTGCACTGAACCTGTCAGCCAAGATGTTGGCAATGTCAGAAGGGTCAGTGTATTTTGTTCCATTTTGTACTAGCTCAGAACAGACCTGAGCGTTGCCATTTAGGTTTTTGACGTAGCCATAGAAGGCCTTATGGTTATCCCTGGCATCCTTGGCAACTTTCTTTTCAAAATTAGCTTTAGTTGACTTGATGAGGGCCCTCAATTTCCTACTAATGCTGATCAGGGATGATTTTTCTACTTGAGATTTGACCTTTTTTTGTATATGTCTCCTCCTTTTATTGTAAAGTTTGCTTATGGCCGGGGTCCACCAGACTGGTTTCTTCTTGCTTGAGGAAGGAGTCTTGGTTTTATTTGGGATAGCACAGCCCATGCAATCCTGAAGATGCATATAGAGTGCCTTGGTGTAGGATTCCGCATCCTGGATATCATTATCCTTCTGCAAGGGAATAGTGAAGCTTTCCACTTCAGATGCAAGTAGTTTGAAGTTTACTTTGGAAAGGTTTTTGACTATGGTTTCTTTGATTGGGGGAGGTGGAGGAGTGAGGATGTCCAGGGTTATCAGTTTGTGGTCGATGATGAGTTAAAATTAGAAGTTATGTACCTACCATAACGTTCCATGTTAGTTGTCTTCTTCTCGCCTTCATTCTTGCTGGAATGGTTCGGAGCCGATCCTCGGCTCCGACTCGGCCACTCTAAAAGCTCGAGAGCTAGTTCCACCGGCTCGAGGCTCCCCTATATCCCACAATGCTAGGCGGTAACTCCTCAGATCTCATTTGAAAGCTAAGCCCAGCAAGGAAATTCCATAAAAGGAACAAAACAAACTCCTCTAGGTCTGTCCAGGCTAGGGGGAAGGAGGGTGGGACGCAAGAAAGAAGGCGAGAAGACAACTAACATGGAACGTTATGGTAGGTACATAACTTCTAAATGTTAAGTTGTCTATCTCGCCTTCATTCTTGCTGGATGGGACCGCGTCCCTAGCACCTTGTCCCGGGTGGCCTATCGGAACAGACTCTTGAGTACAGTGGAACCAAAGTTGGCTCGGTCCCTAGAGGCCAAGTCCAACTTATAATGAGAAATGAAGGTATGGGGAGAAGCCCAAGTAGCTGCAGAACAAATCAAATCAATAGGCAGCCTATCCTGAAAAGCTATAGATGTGGATAAAGCTCTAGTTGAATGAGCCCTGGGTTTGGATGGCAACTGTTGATGTCTGATCTCATACACAAGGGTAATCAACGAAGTAAGCCATCTAGAGATAGATACTTTAGAAACTGGAAGGCCCATTCTACCTTCTGCATAAGAAACAAACAGTTGGTCAGACTTCCTGAATTGTTTGGTCCTGTCTAAATAGTACCTAAGTTGGCGATGAACGTCTAAGCAATGTAATTTTTGTTCTGACCTGTTCGAATAATTAGGGAAGAACACAGGAAGTTCAATGGTTTGATTCAAATTTGCCAGTGAAGCTACCTTAGGCAAAAAGGACGGGTTAGTACGTAAGGACACCCTATCCTTATGAAACAAAAGATAAGGGGGTCGACTACACAGAGCATGGAGTTCAGAGACTCTTCTAGCTGAAGTGATAGCTACTAAAAAGAGTGTTTTCCAAGATAGTAACTTCACTGAACATGAAGCCGCAGGTTCAAAGGGGGGAAGAATTAAGGACGCTAGAACCAAGTTGAGATCCCATTGAGGAGGAGGATCCCTGATAGGTGGTTTGAGGAGAAAAACTCCCTTTAAAAAGGCTTTGCAGAGTTTGTGAGACATAATGGAGGACTCTGAAACTCCAACATGAAAGTTCGATATTGCTGCCAATTGAACTTTGATGGTAGACGGAGATGAACCTGAGTGGAAAAGTTCGGCTAGAAAGTCTAAAACTGATTGAATGGAAGCAGTGACAGGATCTATATTCTTTGACTGCGCCCAACAGTAAAAACGTTTCCACTTACTATGATAAATCTTCCGAGTGGAAGATTTATGAGAGGCTATCAAAATATCTCGAACTGAGTGAGATATTAGAGGAAGCCTGGCTAGAGTTGGAATTGGAGGAACTACGCTGTGAGGTTCAGAGAAGGGAGGGAGTGGTGCAACTGACCCGACTGATGGGTCAAGAGGTCTGGAACTGGGTCCAGATGCCAAGGTTGTTCCAACAGATAACGGTGGAGAAATGGGAACCAAACCTGTCGAGGCCAGTAAGGGGCAATGAGGATCATGGAAGCTTTCTGAGCGATGGCTTTCTGTATTAGTTGAGATATCAGTGGGAAGGGAGGAAAAGCATACAGAAGTCCCCGGGGCCAATCGTGTACTAGAGTGTCTCTGCTGGGGTGGCCTGGTTGGGGAAAGAGGGTGAAAAAATCGTCGCACTTGCTGTTTTGGGAAGTAGCGAAAAGGTCACAGCAAGGCCGGCCCCACTTTCAAAAAACTTTCTCCAACACTGAATTCTTCAGAGACCACTCGTGAGGCATGAGAATAGCTCTGCTCAATTTGTCCGCAATCACATTGGACTTCCCGGGAATGTGCGTTGCTAACAGAAAATGCAGAGAAGAAATCGCCCATTGCCACAGTCTGAGTGCCTCTCGACATAGGGGGTAAGATCTGGTTTCTCCTTGTTTGTTGATGTACCACACTGCAGACATATTGTCTGTCTGAATTGCTATAGTTCCCTTGGGAAGAGAGTCTTGTAAGGCTTGCAACGCTAGAAGCACTGCTCTCATCTCTAGGACATTTATGTGCAAGTGGCACTCGAAAGGTTGCCACATGCCTTGGACCGTCCTGCCCTGGTAATGCCCCCCCCACCCGATCAGGGAGGCGTCCGTTGTCACTGTAGCAACCAGAGGGGAAGGGACAAAAGGTCTCCCTAGGAAGAGCTGGGGAGATGTGATCCACCAAGAGAAATGATTCTTGCACAAATGTGATATCCGAATAGGATGGGACATTGAAAGTCATTGGAAAGACCATTGTGTGAAGAGCATCCATTGTAAGATTCTCATATGGAAGCGAGCTAATGGTAGAAGAGGGATGGCCGCCGCCATAATCCCTAAGACCTTCAGGATCAATCTGGCTTTGACTTTGTTGCTCTGCAAGACAAGAGAGACCTGTCTGTGTATGTCTGCTATTCTCTGCTCTGTGAGTCTGGCTGACATGTTGACGGTGTCTAGATTTGCACCTATGAAGGTAAGAACACGACAAGGCAACAAGACAGACTTTTCGTAATTTATTGAAATGCCTAGTGTTTGACATGTGTGAAAAGTGTAGTCTCTGGCAAGAAGCAAAAGATGCTTGGTGGGGGCTGTAAGGAGCCAGTCGTCTAAATACGGAAACACTTGGAATCCTTGTCGTCTCAGATGAGAGGCGACCACTGCCATGCATTTGGTAAACACTCGGGGGGCTGTAGTGAGTCCAAAGGGCAGGGCCCTGAATTGGAAATGACTGGCTCCCAGCTTGAAGCGGAGGAATCTCCTGGAGCGTCGACTCATTCTGATGTGACAGCACGCATCCTGGAGATCTATTGAGCACATCCAGTTGTCCCGCCCCAAAAGGGGTAGAATGGACTGCAGCGTGACCATCCGGAACTTTGTTTTCTTGACAAACTTGTTCAAGTTGCTGAGATCCAAAATGGGTCTCCAGTCCCCTGTTTTCTTTGGAACCAAAAAGAATTTGGAGTAGATTCCGGATCCTTGTTGGTCTGCTGGAACTGGTTGAATGGCTCTTTTTGCAAGCAGCTTTGAAATTTCTAGTGCTGCTTGCTCCCTTTGACTGGGTGGAACGTCTGGAAGGGATTTTTTGGATTGCTTTGGAATGAGAAGGAATGGGATTCTGTAGCCTTCAGAAATGATAGACTGTACCCACTTGTCTTGAGTTAGGGATAGCCAGGCTTCTGGGTACAGAGATAATCTTCCCCCGACTGCCTCCGAAGGTGGACAGTTGGGCAACACCTCAGGGATGCTGAAAGGGCTTGTCGGAAAAGGTTTCTTGACTGCCCTGATTCTGTGGGCCCCCTCTGCCTCTAGGACGGCGTCTACCATTATTGTTCCCCCCTCTGCCTCTAGAGGGGAACCGACTCTGTGCGTCAGGCAAATCTCCCTGAGATTGTTTGCGGAACCACATCTTTCCCCCCTTCTGGCCTTTGGGGTAAGGCCTAGAAGGAGTAGAAAAACGGACTCCGATGGCAGAGAGAGTTTTGCCATCAGTCTCGCACCTAGTCAGAGTTTCCTTCACTTGAGGACCAAAGAGGGATGATCCATCAAAAAGGGAGTTAGTGAAGGACACTTTGAAAGGGTCCGCAAAGTTACATAGCCGCATCCAGGCGTGCCGACGTAAGGCCACACCTGTACCTGCTGCTCTACTCGCTCCATCAGCTGCATATGAAAGGAGGCGCATGGAGGAGTTAGATACAGAATTAAGGGTCGCCAGCTGAGAGTTCATCCTATCCTGAAAACCCACAGCTGTTGGGTCCTTTAACATTTCGCTCGCTTCCTTGAGCAAATCCCTCTGAAGACGAGTGAAATGACACAGGTAATTCAGCGAGCGCATAGTAAAGGTCGCTGACGAGAACATCCGCTTCCCGTACCTGTCCACAGACCTAGACTCCTTGTTAGGAGGATGAACAGGCACCAAAGGATCAGCTAACTCCTTCTTGGTGGCCGGAGCCACCACCATAGCATCTACAGAGACGCCTTTGGTTAAAAATTCTTTGTCCTTGGGGGCAGTGATAAATTTTGATGGTCTCCTGGGGGTGGGTTCCACTGAGTCAGGAGCCTTCCAGGCCTTCTTTGCCACCACTTGCATGAGGGGGTCAAAGGGAGGGGACACCCAGGAGGTGGAAGGGCGAGAGCCAAACGCCTCAAGATACACCGATTCATCCTCTGAAGGGTTGAGGGCTGGCCAATTCCCCCTCTGTTTTAAGATTTTGAGGATGTCTGCAAAAGAGACATCTTCAGAGGGGGAACGAGGGGAACCTTCAGAATCCTCTAAATCAGTGTCAGAGGTGACAGACTCAGGGGAGTCAATGTGCTTCCTCTTGCACTGCCTCTTCCTAGGGGGCTCTCCTACCGGGTCAGGAGAGGCCTCTGAAGAGGAGGAGATCCCCACTGGGGATACTTGAGCTGGCTCTCTATGATCCGGGATGAGAGAGTGAGCAGAAATCACCGGAGGCACCGTGGAGGGAGGGGCAAACGGAGCCGACTGTGGAGTTGAACCAGGTTCTAACACGCTCCTCATGACCTCGAAGGCACCCCTGTCAGGCAGAGCCAGAGGTCTCCGCTCTGAAAAGCTGAAAACCTCCCCCGGCACCGACAGTGATGGCTCCGAGGCCGATGTCAGAGCCAAACTCACCAGCGCCGAAGCACCGAGAGGGAGAGTGGGGTCAGACAAGGGTCCGATGCCACTCACCCCCTCGGAGCCGACGAGGGAAGTCCGGCACTGAGATTCTTCCAAGGAAGACATCGGAGCAGACAACGGCACCGAAGACCACGGTATCGGTTCCGACGCCACCACAGTCTCGGGTCCGAGCCGCCCCGGCTCCGAACTCAGAGTCAGAGGAGGAACATTCTGAGTGATGGGATTAGCCCCCGACTGTTGAGTCGGACTTTGAAGCATCTGGGCCAGTGCCTCAGACTTAAGTTGACTCACTACCCTCTGAAGGTCATGATCTGATAGTCTCGACGACCTAGAGGAGTGAGATCTATGGCTCCATTCAGACAGCAATGGTGATGCTGGAGCCAAATGAACGGAGCCGATAGATGGTGACCGGGACCTTTTTCTGGAGGTCGGTTCCGACAATTTGATCAGAGCCGACTCACCGATGTCTTCCTCGGCTCTGGCCGGAGCCGAGGAAATAGTAGGGACATGAGTTCGAGAGTCATCGGCTCCGGCCGGAGCCGATGTTCGAACAGCCTTCGGAGCCCCAGAAGACGACTCAGAGACTGGAGCCGAAGGTCTGGGAGGCTTCGAGGGTTTCCCCGAGGATTGAGTCGGGGGACCCTCAGGCTTCAATAAGCCCCTTAGAATGAGCTTATTTTTATGCTCCTGCAGGACTCTAGGGCTGAAGCCATGGCAGACAGCACATGAGTCCTGCAGGTGCAAAGGTCCCAGGCAGTATACACAAGAAGTGTGACCATCTGTCAGAGACATCTTCTGACAGCACGAGTCACACTTCTTAAAGCCTGAGACCTTTGACTCCTTAGACATCTCTAAGAAGAAAAGTGTAATCACACACTCACACACACCGATTACACTTATTGAAAAATTAAATTAAATTAGTAAAAAAATTTAGAAAAATTAAATCCCTACAAAGCACAGTCACTCCAACTACTAGGAAGGGAGGGACTGGGCCTAAGGCCCAAGGGAAGAACTCTAGTGAGTTTAGAAAGAAGGGGAAAAATGGAAAGGAATGGCAGGAAACTACCTAATTTAGAAAATAATGATGAAAAACTAACTTAAAAGGGGGTCTAAGATTAAACTTAGTCTTAACAACTAACCTGACGAGCCGGTTGAAGAGCACCTCGATCGCTATAGCGGCAAATGAGATCTGAGGAGTTACCGCCTAGCATTGTGGGATATAGGGGAGCCTCGAGCCGGTGGAACTAGCTCTCGAGCTTTTAGAGTGGCCGAGTCGGAGCCAAGGATCGGCTCCGAACCCATCCAGCAAGAATGAAGGCGAGATAGGCAACTTAACATCCTCAGTTTACGTCCCTATTTCAGGCTTGAGTTACCCCTTCACACAATTTACTGAATCCCCCTCAGCACCGTCATTTTTTAAGCTATCCAGCACACAGAAAAATCATTATACATGATCAACATACTTGAGGCATCAATAATCTAAGAAAGAAAGCAGACATCTTACATCTCCCTTTTTCATAAAAATAAATCAATAAATAAATGGCCCTGAGTGGTAGAATTTTATAATGCAGTTCATTTAAGTGTACAGATTTTACACTGACTGTTTGATGAAGTGTTACTAGTTTCCTATCATTTTTGCTGTATGTTTTAAACTTATGTTTCTGAGAAGGTTCCTATATTCCTACTGAAACCAGGAAAAGTTATGTGCTATTTGGTAATCACATTTTATGCTAATTAGAGGCCCAGAGTTTTGGCTGGATGTACCTACTTTTTAAAGGCCTTTATACCCACTTTCATCTGTTGACATGTTCTTGCACCTCCACAGTGCTTTATTTGTTCACTTTCAATGTCTGCTTGAGAGGTACAGATGAGTTATATGCTCTAAATAAATGAACAAATAAATGAATGAATAAATAAACAAATAAAAAGTTCATAGGAGGTTACTAGTCTAATGGCCCTAGGGCCTTTACAAGCTTAGCTGTGTAATAACCAGAGTATCCTTATTGACCATTGTTAGATGGTTGTTGTCAGCACAGCAATTCTGTGATCAGCACAGACTGCCCCTGTCAATGAGGGACATAGGTGCCACACCCGAGCTTATTTCAGAGGGGCGGCAATTGCTGGGAGATGCATGTGTCTCTCCAGAATATTCTGTTAATGTCACAGGTTAGGTTGAGATCCCTGTAGCGATTTATTCTTGTCCCACTTGATTGCGGACGTGCAGCATTTCCATTAGGGCAGGGTCTGAGACTGCTCTGTCACCTCTCAGCAGCCTGTATGATGTAGTTTTTAACATCTAATAAATTTCCCAGACTACCCATCTAAGCTAAGATGTATGGTGATACAGTTTCCTAATTATATACTTACATAAATACATATATATGTGTGTGTGTACACAAACACACACACACACACACACTTTTTCTTCAGTATATTGTGTTAAAGGCATTGGACAAGGCAGTTTTCCATATGATCTATAGTGTTATTTAGTTACAGATAGCATGGAGGGGAATATAACTTTAGGTAGACTTCTCTACATGTTAATGGCTTTCCTAACACTTAACAATAACATACAGCAGTATATACTGTTATATTGCTTATAAGTTTGTTTCAAATGCCTGTATGTGGATATCTGCACTCAGATTACTGCTGTAAACTATATCAAACCCACACAGACATACATACGTACATACATATCTGTATTAAGACCATTAGGCTATACTGTGGCATATACCAATATTTTGGGATGACTGACCTATAGTGACTATACTGAATCTATCTTCACAGCAGCTCATGCACCACAGATAAGTATATGACACCCAGTATTCAGCAATGAGGGTTTCAGCCACTGCTCACATATCTACACGTTTGACCCACAAGTCGAAATTAGTCTAGCTCAAGATGATAACATTTTAGCAGAAGCTAACAAAATCAAAATCAATTAAAGGCACTGTAGAGATAACCACAGAGTCCAGGAATGAAAAAAAGACTTCAGTGATAAAAAGACAGGAACAATATGTCCACGAACCACCAAACATGCTTAACAGAATCAATGCTAGTTGCACAGTACACTTTAAATTTAGATATTTAGGTAATGGATACAAATCTAGGCTCTTTTGGTTAACAAAAAGTAACATGGGATCAATATTATTTTGATACAAGTCTTATTTGATTATAGATTTATATACAGATTTTTAGTTTATAGGCTTTGTGTTTTAAATAAAAGTTGTATAAGAATTATCGTGACTTGAGAATATAAATTTGAATTTGTATTGGGAAGGGTGATTTTTTCAGGCAGCTCCTTTTAAGATTTATATTCATATTTATGTTAATTGACTTTTTTATTGTGTAATTAACCAATTAATGTTTTCATAACATATACAAGTTACAGGTTGAAGAGGTTTGTTGCATCTGATGAAGTCCTAAAGTAAGGACGAAAAACAATGTGATTCTGTTACGCGTTTTAAGTTTGGTGGTTCGTGGACTTATTGTTAATATCTTTTTATCATTAAAGTCTTTTTTTTGATTCCTGGACTCCATGGTTACCTCTGCAGTACCTCTTATTGCACTGTTTCCTTTTTCTTATTATTGGTGATTTTAGGAGAAGCTGACAAACATTTTAAAGAACCTCATAAACAGAATATGATCAGGGCTCACAAATACAACAGTAATACTCTCCTTTTTGCAGTGTTCGATCTTGTGAGTTCACTGAAGACTTCACCACTTATGAGTTCACAGTATCAAAAAAGGAAAGTATCACTGCATTTTCAAATTTGCATATTTACTGTGATTTAAATGTAGAAAGTTCTGCAACTATCATCTGATGGAATGAGATGCACTATTTGCTGCAATGATGACATGCAGGCCCAACCTTGTGGGAACTTTTAGATAAGTGTAGCTTACAAAATTATGACATGGTAAAAACACATCAGTCACCCAATTTGTAAAATGTTATTATGCTTTTTTTTTGAGCCCGCAGCTTGAACTGCCATGACCATCTATATATTTCTGAATGGTTCATTAGCTAATGCTCTACCAATCAGAGGATCACATATTATAGTTGGGTAGGGGAAAACTACATCTTTTAAGTGCAATACTATCCATCAGAGGTGTAGGCTTTTTTCACTTAGGGAAGGACAGGCAAGCCATGATGCAAACAGATGCTATTGCCTCCCTAAACACATTTGCATGTGCACACACACACACACACACACACACACACACACACACACACACACACACACACACAGACACACACACACACACACACACACACACACACACACACCTTACCTCCAGCATTTACTAGGAGTGTCTCAAGCACTGAGACTCTCTTAACCCCAGCTAGCCTCAGAGCTGAAGAAAAGGGGCACTCCTTGGGGCCTGCACTGCCTTCCTTCCCTCCAAGCCAGTTATCTAGCAACCCATAGCCATTCTCCAAGCCAGTTATCTAGCAACCCATAGTCATTCTCAAACCTGATCACTAGCACTGCAATTAGCAATCAAAGTTTTAAGTCTGCAGCAACATTCTACTGCTGTTTCATACAAGAAAATCCTTTGTCTTGCTGTACACCCAAAATCTGAAAGAAGAAAATGGAGATAAAAACTGTAGGGTGACAACATCTGGCAATATATGCAAAGTACAGTTTTGTACCTACCATAAATGTAGATGTCCGATAGGTATGCATCTGCAGTCATAACATATGGGTTGTCCTGCCTCAGGCAGCTTCCAAAGTCTGGGTCTGGCGCTGATGTCACACTTTCCCCGACGTCAGAGCGTCTGGGGTATAAAAGCATCAGCCAATGCCATTTTCCTCAGTTTTTCTTGCCCCAGATGCCAGGTGCCCTCTAGGAAGGCTAAATTTGGATAAATGCTGAAAATTTCCAAACATTTGCAAATTATATACATGTATAAACAAACAAATACACCATAATAGATTCCCCCAGCTAGCGAAAAGAGGGGTAAGTACCCTAGGAATACCACAGAGGGGAAGGAGGTGACTGCAGATGCATACCTATCAGACATCTACATTTATGGTAGGTACAAAACTGTACTATGTCCTTCAAGGATGCATCTGCAGTCATAACATATGGGGAGAATACCATAGCCAATCTGGGGGAGGAGGTGCTAAGAAAAGGATGGTGTAGTTAAGATCCCCTGCAGGACTGCAGTTGCAAACCCTGCTCTGGATCTAGAGTATAAAGGTAGATTGCAATGCTTGGCAAATGTATGCATGGAGCTCCAAGTAGCAGCTTCTAAAATGTCCTTGGTAGCCACCTCTCGTAGGAAGGCTGTAGTGGTGGCTGTGGCCCTTGTGGAGTGAGGCCTGATGTTTTCAGGAACTGTCTTTCCATGAAAGGAGTAGCAAAATCGAATGCAATTTCCTATCCATTTTGAAATTGTCTGTTTGGAAATTGCTCTTCCTTGCACCCCAGTTGCATATGCTACAAAAAGTTGGTCAGTTTTTCTGCTAGTTTTTGTTCTGTCCAAGTAGTAGCATAGTTGTCTGTGTATATCCAGGGTGTGCAAAAGTTTTTCCCCTCTATTCTGTGGATTAGGGAAGAATGTAGGCAAGTGAATAGCTTGGTTCAAGGATACCCTAGATACCACCTTTGGCATAAAAGTAGGATTGGTTCTTAGGGAAATCCTGTCCTGGTGAAAAATAAGAAAAGGCTGCACTGCCATTAATGCTTGTAACTCAGATACTTTTCTTGCTGAAGTGATTGCCAGAAGAAATGCAGTTTTCCAAGATAGAAACTGTAGATCTGCTGATGCTGCTGGTTCAAAAAGAGGAAGTGTCAGTTTCTCCAGCACAAAGTTGAGATCCCAGGCAGGTAGAGGGGGTCTTCTTGGAGGTTTAATATTTTTGATCCCTCTCAGAAATTGTCTGAGGAAAGGGTGCAAGAAGATAGGTGGAAACACATTGTATTCTGCTGAAATTGCTGAAGCATGAAACTTAATGGAAGAATAGGACAGGCCATTGTGGAACAAGTCTGCTAAGTATTCTAGGATATGTGTTATGTTTGCTACTGTGACATCTGAGCCTTTTGATGTGCTCCAAATGAGAAATATCTTCCATTTGGCTGAGTATGTCTTCCTTGTGGAAGGCCTCCGAGCCTCCAGGATAATATCCTTCACCCTCTGAGATAAAACAGTTTGATTGGGATTTAAGGAATTTTCCAGGCGGTTAGCTGCAATGTTTTCAAGTTGGGATGCAGGGTCTTGAAATTGTTCTGTGTCAGAAGAAGAGGCCATAGGGGGAGAGGCCATGATTTTGCCTGAGACACGCTTCTCAATAATGGATACCAGTGTTGTCTTGGCCAGTCCGGAGCTATTAGTATCACTTTTGGCTGTTCCTCTCTGATCTTCAGTAGAACCTTGTACATCAATGGGAGAGGTGGGAAGGCATATACTGTTAGGGCTTTCCAGCTGAAAGAGAGAGAGTCCACCCTCCAGGCTTGTGGGTGGTATGTCCTTGAGCAGAATGTCTTCAGTTGATGGTTGAGTGGGGAGGTGAACAGATCTATCTCGGCATTCCCCATGTCTTTGCTATGAGTTGGAAGATGTCTGGGTGCAGCATCCATTCGTGCATCCATGGTAGTTCTGCTTAAGCTGTCCGCCAGTGCATTTTCTTTCCCTGTAGTTGGATATTGAGATTCAGGCATAGTTCCCACAGATTCATAGCCATCCGGCATAGAGGGTAAGAATGTGTGCCTCCCTGCTTGTTTATGTACCACATGACCGTGGTGTTGTCTGTCCTTATTAACAGGTGTCCTTGTTGGAGGAAGGGTTTGAATGCCTCAATTGCATGCCTCACTGCCAGCATTTCCTTTTGGTTTATGTGCATGCTTAGCTGTCCTTGAGGCCAAAGGCCTTGGATACATTTGCCCTCCATGTGTGCTCCTCATCCTCGGTCTGAGGCGTCCGTGGTGATGGTCTGCCTTGTTTTTGGTTTGTTGAAAGGCAACCCTCTGTTGGACTGGCAGGCCTGAGCCCACCACAGGAATTCCTTTTGAAGGCATGGAATGATTGGTATCATGGTTTCTAAACTGTGACTGTGTTGAGACCATACACTCCTTAGGTACCATTGTAATTTCCTCATATGCAGCCTGGCATGCGGTATTAGAATTATGCAGGATGCCATGTAACCCAGGGCCTGCAGGATTTTCCTTGCAGTAAGCTGAGTTTGTCTTGTCAGAATCATGAAGTAATCTGGAAGTTGTTTTTGTTTTTCTTCTGTGAGAAAGGCCATTTGGGTGGTTGTGTCCAGATCTGCACCTAAAAAGGTTATCCTTTGGGATGGCACTAGTCTTGACTTTTGGATGTTGACTGTGTATCCCAAGGTCTGTAGGTGTATGGCATAGGCCAAGTCCTTTATCAAATTTTTCTTGTTGTCCGCTTGTATTGGGCAGTCGTCCAGGTATGGGTAAATTTGAATTCCTGTAGTCTGCAATGTGCAATTACTGATGCCAGGCATTAGTAGATAAGCCAAAGGGCAATGCTGAGAATTGATAATGCTCTGATCCTGCAAGAAATCTGAGGTGTCTTCTGCAACTTGGTCGAATAGGGACGTGCAGGTATGCCTCCTTGAGATCTAGAGTCACCAGCCAAGACTCCTTGCCCAACATGGAAAGAAGTTGCTGTAGGGTCAGCATTTTGAATTTTGGCACAATGAGATAAGTGTTCAGTGCGGACAGGTCGAGAATAGGCCTCCATTGATTTTCTTTTCTTGGTACAAGGAATAGTCTAGAGTAAAATCCTTGGCCTTGTTCTGAGCATGGTACCTTTTCTATAGCTTTCATCTGAAGTAAATTGCTGATTTGTCTTAAAGCCTCTGCCCTCAGATTTGGTGGAAGGTTTGGCATTCCGCCTCTTTTTGGCAAAGTGTGGAAGTGGAACCTGTATCCTTTGTCTATTATTTGCAGTGTCCATGTATCCTTTGTAATATAATACCAGTTTTTTGAGAATAAAGCCAGCTTTCAGTTGATCCCTGGTAGGCGGAATCACATTGAGCCTGTCCTGGTGTAGTGGTTGTTGCTGTTGCTGTTGCACTACTCCTCTGGTTGGCAGGACTGACCTCTGCCTCTAGGCCTGTTCCTGCCTCTCTGGGCTCTGTCCGAGTCTGGAAAGGACCAATTCTTAGTAGGCCAGTTTCTGCTGAATCTCGGTGGTTGAACTTGCAGGAAATCTTTAACTGTTTGCACAGATATTGCCTTTTCTTCAACCTTTTTTAGGATCTCCTGAGCAGAGGAGCCAAATAAATTTTGTTTCTCCATTGGAGCATCCAGGAGTTTAGCTTTGACATGGTCTGGCAAAGATTGTTCCTTCAGCCAGGCATGCCTACGAATAACTGCCCCAGTCATAGCTGATCTAAATGAAGCCTCCAGTGCATCATAGCCACATTTTAAGAAATGATTACTAACCTGTTGTGAGTTGTGTACCAAATCCTGAAGGGATTTACGATCTAGGGGTTCAGGAGAAGAAAGTTTCTTATTCAGTTCATCTAACAAATACTCCTGGTACTGTATCATATGAAATTGATAGTTTAATGCCCTGACAGAAAGAGTTGCAGAAGTATACACCTTCTTTCCCCATCTCTCTAAAGTTCTAGACTCTCTTTCAGAGGGTAGAGGATTTTTGTTTAGGGCCCTGAGAAATAGTTTCTGGGTCTGCAGAATGGGCTTTATACAGATGGAAATGAGAATCCGGGACCCTGTAGTATCTGTCAGGTTTGGCAGGGGCCGGAGGAAGAGTATCAGGGGCTGTACTGACATCATTGTACACATCATCAATTACATTCAGAACAGGAGGTATAGCTAAGGGCCTATGCTGAGGCAAATGCAAAAAGGTCCTTAATCTTTTTCTAGAATCAGAGAAATCCTGACCTTGCCATTGAAAATGCTCTCTCATGGAGTGTAGAGTTTCACCAAAAGAAAACTCTTCAGGAGGGGAGGCCGAAGGGATAGATTCCTCAGCATCTGAATCCTCATAAGGCGAGTAAGCCCCTTCCTGGTGGTCTGACAACTCAGATCCATCCGTGGAATCATCTGAGTGTGGGTCAGAGGGATCAGTCCTGGGCCTTTTGTCTGGAGGAGGTTGAGAGGCCCTGTATGGGTGAGGTTGTGAACCCCTAATTAAGGAAATAAGGTCCTCAGCAAGGCTGAGGATCTGTGAACTAGAGGAAGGCCTCTGGGAGGTTAATTTGGCAGGCAAAGCTTTTGAAAGTTTGGCAGCTTTAGCCCTAGAAAAGGCCTTAATGGACATGGAAGCAGGGGG
Source organism: Protopterus annectens (assembly GCF_019279795.1). NCBI lineage: Eukaryota > Metazoa > Chordata > Ceratodontiformes > Protopteridae > Protopterus > Protopterus annectens. The sequence goes on from NC_056747.1 coordinate 938,433,115, forward strand.
CCTAGCTGCCCCACGTGCAGGAGTAGAAATGTCCAAAGGTATGGTGTCGGACATTTCCTGAACACTGGTTTCGTAGGAAGTTCTGAAGCCGACTCAGCCGGGCCTTGGTTTCGGAAGAAGGAATCTCCGAGGACTCGGTTGTCGGTCCTTTGACCATGTCGAGTCTCCGGCGGCATTTTATAAGCAAAAGTGGCTCCAAAATTCCTCTGCAAACTCCAACTGGCGTCTAAGAGTTCGTCGGTTGAAGGAAGCACAGGCTAAACAGGCTGGTCTGGGCCTAAGCAAGGAAGGCAGTAGGAATGGAAATCCTTATGAGGTATTTGTTTCCCACAAGTTAAACAATTATTTACTTTGTCTGACATCGGCTGAGGCAAGAAAGAGTCAAGTCTTCTGAATTCACTGGATCTGACCGACCGGCACTTGCGAACAGCTTCTGCTTCGGGCACTGCACAGCAAGAAAGACGGAGGAAAATGGCGTCGGATGATGCTTTTATACCCCAGACGCTCTGACATCGGGGAAAGTGCGACATCAGCCGAGGCCAGACCCAGACTTTGGAATCAAGGGCTGCCTGAGGCAGGACAACCCATATGTTATGACTGCAGATGCATCCTTGAAGGACATCGGAAAATATGTCAAAAAAGTCCTGATCAGTTAACAAAACCATCATTCATTTCCATGCACTCACCTGTTATGAAAGTCAACCTTAAATAACAAAGCTACAATATCTGCCGTCACTGCTGGTGCCTTAATTGGGCCATGACATGACCAAGTGCATAGTCAAGCATACCCCTAGTATGCTACAGCTTACATTCTTAAATGTTATTTATTTTTTGGATCCTGACTCTGCAATCATGTCTATGACTACTCAGCCAGGGCTCTCTCCTTTACCTCCATCAAAAAAGAAAAAAGAAAAAAAATTAACTGTAGGGTGAACCACTTACTAGAACAAGCAGCACTCAAAAGATATGCGCTCCACAAACGTACACTGTCTATGCCAGAGTGGGTCTGGGGCAAGCAGGAGTCACATTCTGGAAGAGTTTGTACTTTGGTGTGCAATCTCAGATATCCTGGCTACACCACTGGGCATGACCCACCCCTTGACTTGTTTGGGAATATCTGTAGCACAGAAGGGGTGTGAGGAATAACTGAGGCAAAATGTTTGCATCTTGGGAATCCCTTAAAGGGAGAAACTGCATCCATCCATTTTATGGCAAGACAATTTAGTCTTTACAGGGTCATGGGAATGCCGAACACCATCCTGGCAGTGGGTCTATATTACATTATCGAAGTTTCAAAACTTCGAATCTGATATGGTCGACACCATATAATCTTGAAACATTGAAAATGTAATAAAACACAACAACCTACAAAAACAAACCATTTGAACACTCTAAGTGGGGGAGAAAGCCCCCCTGCACCCCCCCATGTGGGGTGCTGCACCGCCCACACCCCCCACTACTTAAATATACCAACTCCGAGATCGCACTACAGTGCAGAAAAGGGAAATCTTCCCTTTCCGTGCTGTACAGAGATCTCCGTTAAAAGATTCAAAGTTTCAAGACTTCAATCATATGGTGTCAACCATATCAGATTCCAAGTTTTGAAACTTTGATCTGATACAGACCCCCTGGCAGCCAGTAGGTGCAAGGCTTTGCAACCCATTCTGGACATGGTGTTAATCTATTGCAGAATGCACATTTGTCACTCATTCATACACTACACACTCACCTATTAGCAATTTGGAGCAATATGGGGAATACTTATTCACCTACTGCATATCTTTGGGACGTGGGAGTAAACCAGAGTACCTCCCCCACCAAAAAAAAAAAAAATGCAGATGCATGGAGGACACATGCTGCACAGAAGACCTTCTCAGCCAAGGAAGGAAGCAGAGAACCTCTTACTGTGAAGCACCAGTGTTCCTTGGTGTGCCAACTAGGGACAAACTATATATCAAACTAAATCTCTGTAGTGCACTGTACCCCATGATTTTTTTAGAGATTTAAATGTGCAAAAGTCACTGTGGCCTTAGGTGCAGGCAGTGAAAAACAGCAACCCCGAATTACTTAATGTGTGTGTACCCACCATGCTAAGCAGAAATCAGGACCAAGCTGTCTAGTGCCAAGGCTCCGAGGGGTGGAACAGCCAATCCCAGTCCCCTAGATCTGGCGCCGATGCTACCTCTCTGAGATCCCTCCAGATCTGACAAGGTTGGACCCATCTGGATCAGAGAAGGTGTCAGAGTCAAAGAGGGCCAAGTCTTCCTATCCAACACAGACATACTCAGATGTCTCAAGTCCAAAATTTCTGAAATCACTGGACAGATCAGAGTAGGAATCAGAGGCTGGGGTTATGTGGAAGAAAGACACATGTTTCTAATGGGAGCCAGAGCTGGAATAAGACACAAATGTATCTGGGTTCAGAGAAACTTTTGCTTCATGCTATCTACATCTGACTCTGATATGCAAAAGCTCAGAAAGAATAGAGGGAGTAGGACGGAGCAGCAGCCCTCTCCAGGAACCCATGGAGAATGGCCCTAGCAAAGCCAGGTCCAGCTCTGGAAATCACATCCAATTTATAGTTCTTGGTAAATGCACGCACAGAAAACCAAGAAGCTGCTTCAACAATAGAGTTAGTATCCAAATGCTTGAAAAATGTATCAGTACAATCCACAGCCCTAGAAGAAGCATACTTAACAGAAAAAGAAAGGATCTTACCATGGAAGGTATGTATAACAAAAGGAAATCCAAGAAGAAACAGTTTGCATGGAAACAGCCAAACCTAAGGATCTAGGATGAAAGGAAATAAAGAGCTGATCACTTTTGCAAAAAGTCTTAGCCTTACCTAAATAAAATCTGAGTTGTGTTTGCGATTCCAAGGTGTGCAGCACCTTCTCACCAACAGATTGCAGAGAAGGGAAAAAAGTGGACGAATACTCATTCACCACATTGGTATATACACTCATACGCATATACCTATACAGCCTAACACACTAGTCATAGGTGACTTTATAGTGAGGCACACTGATGTCCCACTCACTAGGTTGAATAAGGAGAAAGTTACAGTTAGCTGCCTGTCAGGTGCCAGGATCCACCACATAGTGCACGTACTGAGGTCCCTCAACAACAGGTACAAATATAACTCTGTCATTGTACATGTGGGTGTGAATGACCTGAGACGTACCTCCCTGGACTACTTGAAAAGAGACATGGAGGAGCTCTTGGATTATGTAGCCCAGGTGGGTATGACCCTAGCCCTGAGCAGCATCCTACCATCACCCAGAATGATACCACAGTACAGGCAGAAAATGACTGACTTCAACAATTGGCTGAGTTTCTGGTGTCATTCTAAGGGGATCCAATATCTGTCTGCCTAGGATGACATGAATGACAGATCTCGATGCCTTGCCAGAAATGGCTTTGATCTGTCACCCCTGGGCTTCCAGATACTGGCTAAGGCTCTTGCCACCCCTATAGTGCCTTTTTAGGCAGTGTTCCAAACACCAAATTACTACCATAAGAGCGACAAACAAATGCAATCTGAGAGTCATGCTGCTCAATGCTAGAAGTCTAAATCTCAAAATGCACTCACTCAAAGCACTCCTTAAAATGAAGAACATCGACATTTGTGCTGTAACAGAGACCTGGTTCAAGGCAGCAGAAAGCACCCCTGCACTACCAGGCTATAACTCATTCCACACCTTTCGGCCCCAGAACTTGGACCGAAGCTCCAAAGGCAGTGGTGTTTCCATATTCATAAAGGATGCGCACACCTCCAGACTGGTAGCCCAACATAATGCATCTGAGATACTTCAGGTGCAGCTAATATAGGGTAAGACAGTGATTCAGGTTGTAGCCTGCTATAGGTCTCCAACCATATCCCAAGACTCACACTCCACGTTCCTAAGCACTCTGGAGAATATTAGGGTCCAACCTAACACTCTCATACTGGGTGACTTCAACTACCCCTCCATTAACTGGGAAAACTACTCGTGTACTAATACACTTGCCCAATGCTTTCTGGAATTCATTAATTCCAATGCTCTGGACCAGCTTCTTCTTACCCCCACTACAGGTAGCAACATCCTTGACCTGGTCATTACTAACAAGGGCAACCGTTGATCTACACCAATAGTCAACTCCTCCCTGGTTAGATCCAACCAAAAACTAATCACCTTGGAAATCCACATCCCTCCCCCATCGCAAAGGTAACCACCATGAAAAACTTCTCCAAAGCTAACTTTGGGCTCCTAAAAACAGAGGTGGCTAACTTTACGGCACCCATGCAAATGGAGAACAGTTGCATGACCACCAAATCATACACCAATGCACTGTACGAACACGTACGCAAATGCATGGATCTCGCCATACCCAATAGAACCAAGACGCTCTCCTCAAAAAAAGGAAGCCAATTTGGTGGTCCCCCTGTCATAAACTCTACAACAGAAGGAGGAAACTGATGCAGAATAAGCCCTAGACTGGAAAAACTCCCTTATTATCCTCAACAAAAGGTTGAGATCCCTCATCAAATCCTCTAAAGCTAGTTATGAAAACAGAATTGCAACAGATAGTAAAGACAACCACAAGGCTTTCTATAGTTTTGTAAAGAATCTCCACAGCAATACCCAAATTTGCTCTGTGCTATTGCACAATGGTACCTCCTATACCCAGCCAACAGATATTGCCAATATACTGGCCGACAGATTCAGTGCTGACTTTACCCTCCCCAAAGGACCAATCACAATACCAGTAGATTACCAGGCACCCAGTTTTACTGCTACACAGGTTAAAAAGTACAGTTTTGTACCTACCATAAATGTAGATGTTCGAAGATCCACATTGCTGCAGTCATAACCTGTGGGTAGTCCGCTGTCCTCGGTCGGCCCGAATACCAAAGTGTTAGGCTGGCGTCGGTCATGGTCGCTCAGATCTGACGTCAGTACGCCGTGGTACTAAAGCGCATGACCGACGCCATATCCTCAGTCTTTCTTGCCCCAGATGTCAGAAGGCCTTAAAAAGAAAGGCCATAGCCAAAAATAGAAAAATACCCAATCACCAAAATAGCAACAATAGATACAACACAAACCACACAGCCACCCCAAACTACAGAGGGGAAGGAGGGAGGGTAAATTAGACTGCAGCAATGTGGATCTTGAACATCTACATTTATGGTAGGTACAAAACTGTACTATGTTCTTCATCTCACATTGCTGCAGTCATAACCTGTGGGTAGAATCCCAAAGCAAAGGTAAAGGGAGGTTGGTAAAATCAGATAGCATTAGGAGCTGCTAACATACCCTGTAAAACTGCAGTGGCAAACCCAGCCCTAGATTTGGAATAAAGAGGAAGATGGTAATGTTTAGAAAAAGTGTGCACTGAACTCCAGGTAGCTGCCTCCAAAATATCCTTAGTAGCTACTCCCCTTAAAAAAGCAGTAGAAGTGGCAGTAGCCCTAGTGGAATGAGGTCTGATTCCAGCCGAACCTCCTTACCATGATGAGAATAACAAAAGCAATGCAATGGCCAATCCACTTAGAAATAGTTTGTTTTGAAACAGGTTTTCCTTGAGATCCCAAGGCAAAAGAAATGAATAACTGTTGGGACTGTCTGAACCCTTTAGTTCTGCTCAAATAATAACGTAACTGCCTGTGAATGTCCAAAGAATGCAAAATTTTTTCCCCTTTATTTTGGGGATCAGCATAAAATGTAGGCAGATGAATAGATTGGTTTAAGGCCACATTAGAAAAAACTTTAGGCATAAAAGTAGGATTAGTACGTAGTGAGACCCTATCCTTATGAAATATCAGGAAGGGTTCAACTGCCATTAGAGCCTGTAATTCAGATACCCTTCTAGCAGACGTAATGGCCAACAAAAAAGCAGTCTTCCAAGACAAAAACTTCAACTCTGAAGTAGCTGCAGGTTCAAAAGGAGGTAAAGTGAGCTTTTCCAACACAAAATTGAGATCCCAGGAAGGAGTAGGAGCTCTACGTGGGGTCTTATGTTCTTTGCCCCTCTAAGAAATTGCTTGAACAAAGGGTGAGAGAATAATGGTGGGTCACAGTCATAGTGAGCAGAAATGGCTGCAGCATGAACTTTACAGAGGAGAAAGACAAACCCTTGTCTAATAATTCTGTAAGATACTGAAGTGAAACACTCAAATTAGGCACTGAAACATCAAAGCTCTTTGTTTTGCTCCAAAGAAAAAATCTCCTCCATTTATCAGCATAAACTTTCCTTGTACTAGGCCGTCTGGCCTCCAAAATGACATTCAAAACTTGTTGAGGAAGCTGCGACCCCCCAGGGTCTAAAACAGAATACGCCAGGCTGTCAGATGCAGGGACTGAATCCTGACATTGTGGAAATGATTGCCTGCCTGGGACAAAAGGTGTGGAATTAATGGCAAAGGCCAAGGAGGCTCCCGTACTAAAGTCCTCAGCAGAGGGTACCAGTGCTGCCGTGGCCAATCTGGAGCTATCAGAATCATGCAAGGCTTGTCCTGCCTGACCTTTAGGAGCCTTGGGAAGGAGAGGCAGAGGAGGAAAGGCATAAACGTGAAGGTTGTTCCAACTGAATGATAGAGCATCCACTTTCCAAGCTTTTGGGTGAAACAGCTTTGTGCAAAACTTTGGCAGTTGGTAATTCAGTGGAGAAGCGAACAGATCTATGTCTGGAGTCCTCCAAGCCACCGTCAACTGTTGAAAAACATGAGGATCCAATTTCCACTCATGGGGATCCACCATCTGTCTGCTCAAAACATCTGCTAAGGAGTTTTGTGCTCCTGGCAGAAACCTTGCCTGAAGAGTGAGGTGCAAACTGAGAGCAGTCTCCCACAAAATCATAGCTTGTCTGCAAAGAGGAATGGGTACCCCCTGCTTGTTGATGTACCACATGACTGTTGTGTTGTCTGTCTGAATCAACACTTGTCCTGGGTGAAGTAGATCCTTGAAAGCCATCAGTGCAAATTGGACTGCTAACATCTCCTTCATGTTGATATGCAAATGTTGTAGTCTGGCAGGCCATGTCTTGAACCCATTTTCCATTGAAGTGTGCTCCCAAGCAATGTCTGAGGCATCTGTCGTTAAGATCTGACTACTCTGGTGGGGTCACAGGGAGTCCCTTGTTTAGGTGACATTCCTGAGCCCACCACAAAAATTCCCTTTGGATGCAAGGTATCATCTGAATGACAGTATCCAAATAGTGGCAGTGTTGAGTCCATACGCTTTTGAGATACCATTGTAGCTTCCTCATATGCAGTTTGGCATTGGGAAGCACCAGAATACAAGATGTCATGAACCCCAAGGCTTGAAGGACTGTCCTTGCAGTCAGCCTGGACCGTAGAGACAATTGTTGGAAGTAAAGGGTAAGATTTCTTTGTTTGTCCGGGGTCAAAAATGCCATCTGAGAGGCTGTATTCAGTCTCACACCCAGAAAGCACATGTCCTGAGAGGGTATTAGACTGGACTTTGTTTCGTTCACAGAATACCCTAGGCACCTTAACACTGCCATAACATACTGTAGATGGTGAAGTAACTTGACTTTGTCTTGAGTCAGAATCAGGCAATCGTCCAAATAAGGATAAATTTGTATTCCCCTTAACCTTAAGAAGGCTATCACCGGTGCCAGGACCTTTGTGAACACCCTGGGCAGTAGATAAGCCAAAGGGCAATGCAGAGAACTGATAATGTGAAGTCCCAGCCAAACGCAGGAACCTCCTGCAGCTGGGCCTGATAGGAATGTGAAGATAAGCCTCTTTGAGATCCAGAGTTACCATCCAGTGATCTTTGCCTAATAGAGGCAGAAGTTGTTACAAAGTTAACATCTTGAATTTTGGAATGTCCAGGTATGTGTTGAGAATAGACAAATCCAGAATTGGCCTCCAAGTGTTTCCTTTCTTTGGTACAAGAAACAGGCGAGAATAAAATCCTAGGCCTACTTCTGATGGAGGGACCTCCTGGATAGCCCCCATTTTTAGAAGTAAAGAAATCTGTTTGTGAGCCTCCACCTTTTGCTGAGAAGGAACGCCTGGCATGCCTTTGAAAGGAGGCAAGGTGTGAAAATAAAACTTGTAGCCTCGATCTATAATGTCCAACACCCATTTGTCCTGAGTGACTAAAAGCCAATTTTGCCTGAAAAGTGCCAACTTTCCTCCCAGAGGAGCTGCCAGACAGGAGGGATCTGGCAGCTGGAGATACAGGTCATTGGGTCTGTTTACGAAAAGGCTGGCCCCTGCCCTCACCTGAAGATTGTGCAGGGGAACTCCACGTCCTAGGCCTGAAAGAACCTTGAGCATGAGCTCTGCCCCTAGATCTGCCCCTAGACTGCAAATCAGAAGGATAAGCCCATCCCTTAGTAGGCCAATTTCTGCTAAACTTAGGGGGCTGCACCTGTAAAAAAATCCTTAACTGTTTGGATAGACTTAGCTTTGTCTTCCATTTTCTTCAAAACTGACTCCACAGGAGAACCAAACAGAACTTAAGACTGAAGGAGCATCCAAAATTGAGCTTTAACATGCTCTGACAAGTTCTGATCCTTAAGCCAGGAATAACTGATCCAGTGGCAGCCACCCTGGAAGAGGCCTGAAGAGCATCAAAACCACACTGCAAAGAATGCTTACCCACCTGATCAGAGGCATGAACTAAATCCTGCAATTTCTTACACTCAATGCCCTCTGCCAAAGCATCTACCTTAGATTTCAACTGACTTAGGAGAAAATTCTGGTACTTCAGCATATGAAACTGGCAATTCAAAGCCCTCATTGCTAGAGTGGAAGAGGTATACACTTTTTTACCCCACCTATCCAAAGCTCTAGAATCTTTATCCATAGGAACTGGATTCTTTACAACAGAAGCCCTGACACCCTTAGGTCCCTGGCTAATAGTTCTCCTCTTATACAAATATTTATGAGCCTCAGGCACTCTGTAATACCTGTCTGGCTTGACGGGGCAGGAGGCAAAGAATCAGGATTAAGGGAAGCTTCAGAGAAAACATCCTGAACAACATCCAAAACAGGGGTATAGCCAAGGGCCTATGCTGTGGTAAAACAAAAATTCCTAAGTCTCTTTCTAGAATCTGAGAAATCCTGACCTTCCCACTTAAAATGCTCTCTCATGGAATGCAGGGTTTCAGAAAAGAAAAATCCTCTGGGGGAAGCAGAAGGACTAGAATCCTCTGCATCTGAATCAGAATAAGGAGGAAAATCCTGAATGTCTTCAGCAGAAGACTCCGAGTAATCTGAGGAATGCTCCAATCCTTCCACCTCTGGCTCCACCCTAGGCCTCTTATCTGGAGGGGGCAAAGAACCCCTGATTAAGGTAATTAAATCTTCTGCCATTTTCAGCATATGCTTTTTAGGTACAGAACCTGCAGAACTAGGGCTGACGCCAGAGGAAGACAAACCAGGCCTGACCTTGGAAGGTACCTTAGAGACAGAAGTAGAAGGCCTAACCACCTTATGCAAAGAAGGAACTACAGAGACCTGAGAGGCCCCCTCAGCCTGACCCGACTCCTGAGAGGCCACATCCTGCAAATCTAAAGGCTCCCCCTGAGACTCAGCTGAAACCTCGGCTGGATCCACAGATTCCACCGTAGTTTCTAAAGAACCGGCGTCCGTAACGGATGACTCATCCTGCTTGGACTTTATCGATTTTTCCGAGGATCCGACGGCATATTGTAATTACACACAAGCCTAGCACAATCTAACATTAAATCTAGCACGCTCAGGCCCCAAGCAAGGAATACAAAGAGAGTGGTAATCCCTATGAGGTATCTGTTTCCCACAAGAAATACAATTATTCACTTTCTGACATCCGGATTTAACTGAGGCAAGAAAAGACAAAAATATTCCCCAACGGGGTACTTAGCCCAACTTGGTCTTCGGTCTGAAACTCAGAATACGAAAATTTCAGGACGCTGAACGTCACTTGCAAAACGCTGCTTCTGCTTCGGACCATGCGGCAATAAAGACTGAGGATATGGCGTCGGTCATGCGCTTTAGTACCACGGCGTACTGACGTCAGATCTGAGCGACCATGACCGACGCCAGCCTAACACTTTGGTATTCGGGCCGACCGAGGACAGCGGACTACCCACAGGTTATGACTGCAGCAATGCGAGATGAAGAACATCAGCACTGTCCAAGGCCAAGAATACAGCTTCTATGGGACCTGACAACATCCCTGGCTGTGTTATACATGAACTACTTAGTGAACTGGCACCTCACCTGTGTGCCCTGTTCAATCACAGCCTCACCTCAGGCTTTGTCCCTACTGAATGGCGCACTGCTACAGCCATCCCTCTCCACAAAGGAGGAGTAACTACAGACCCCAGGAGTTATTGTCCCATTAGCCTGATGAGTCTGATATGCAAAGCTATGGAACTTATCATTATGGACCTAATAAACAAGGATATAGGGAATCTACAAACTCTGGATCCTACACAGTTTGGTTTTGTGAAGGTTAGATCATGCCTGCTCAACTTGACTGACTTCTTTGAGTCCATAACCAGAGCTGTGGATGAAGGCAAGGTGGTTCATACAGCCTACCTTGATCTGGCCAAGGCCTTTGATACCATTCCCCACTCAGGAATCATAGAAAAACTCACTAAGCTAGGCATCAACCCCTATATCACTAGGTGGGTTGCAAACTGGCTCACAGATAAAACCCACAGTGTGAAAGTAGCTGACTCCAATTCAAACTGCCGACCAGTCACGAGTGGAGTCCCACAGGGTTTGGTCCTGGGTCCTCTCCTGTTTGGTATCTACTTCGCTGAAGTCCAGGCCAACACGAAGGGACTCTGGCTGACAACGTTCGCGGACGATTGCAAGTTGGGAGCTATTATTAACTCCCCAAGTGATGTTGACATCCTACAAAAAGGCCTCAATGACACCATTGACTGGTGTCAGAACTATAGCCTTAAGCTCAATGCCAAAAAATGTGTCATCACCCCCATAGGAAAAACCCAGTTCCCTTGAATTACCACATTGATGTTAGTCCACTGAACACAGAAAGCGTTATAAGAGATCTAGGAACACAGGTTGACAGCAATCTCTCTTCTGACCTCCACGTTGCCACTGTGGTCCGAAAGTCCTTCTATGTGGCACATCTTATTACTAAGGGTTTTGCATCCAGGAAGAAAGAGGTCAATGTCTCCCTCTACTCTTCCCTCATTAGGCCAATCATAGAGTACAATGCCCCATTTGGCATGTACCTCACTAGACACCTGCACCAACTGGAGAGGGCACAAAAGTACCTCACAAAGAGGATCCTAAGCCTTAAACATTTGTCCTATATGGACAGACTCAAACAACTCCAACTATTCTCTGTCTCATATTGCCTACTTAGAGGCGATCTCTGCTTGAGTTACAAAGCCATGTCTGACCCAGCTCTGTTAGAAATGCTACATCTAAAGAAATCCCAATCCCTCTGCACCACATGCTCCAGACACCTCAACCTCATTACCACAATCAACAGAACATGCTGGAGGAACAGGTTCATAAGCCAGACACTGCACATGCTATGGAATGGACTACCCATACATGTCAAGCAGAGCACCTCACTGGCCCATTTCAAGAGAAATCTTGATGAGTTGATGGGAAATAGAAAATTCAGCCCGGGGATCACTCCAATGGCTCTACTCGACAGAGGCACTAGGAACTAAGGTCGGGTGGCACGATGCCAGGGTATTCCTATGGGCTAGGCTTGTAAAGGCTTCAGGGTCATTAGCCTAGTACGCACCTATGTAGCATGTAGTTCAAAGCTTTCCATGTTCAATAAACAATTTTTCCCATTCCAATCGGTTTTGTTTTTAAAGAGAATTCCATCAGAGTGTAGTTTCTTAATCACATATACGACATCAGTAACACAAAATCCACATCCCACACGTTCACAGGTTCAAATGTTTGATTTTCTAGCTTTTAACCTACTGGCCTTCAGTAAGCTTAAGCGACATACCCCCATGCAAACAATTTCTGTTTTGCATTTACATAACATCATTTTTGAAGGAAGTTAGTGACTGATTTTAGAAAGTAGTGGGGAACTTATTCCGGACGGCCACGGTGGTGCAGCAGTTAACGTTGTCGCCTCACAGCAAGAGGTTCTCCGGTTCGATTCTCGGCTGGGGTGCCTTCTGTGCGGAGTCTGCATGCCCTCCCTGTGGTCGCGTGGGTTTCCTCCAGGTGCTCCGGTTTCCTCCCACATCCCAAAGACATGCAGTAGGTGGATTGGACACTCTAAATTGGCCCTAGGTGTGTGTGTGTGTGTGTGTGTGCCTTCTGTGGAAGGTTGGGTGCCAGGCTGGCAACTCGACACTGTAAAACTCCACTGCCAATCATGAGCGGACAGATGATCCGCTGTGGCGACCCCTAACTGGGAAAAGCCGAAAGAAGAAGAAGTGAGAAACTTATTCCATTATCCTGGAAGGTGATCAGTCACTTTTTTCTATTGCTGATATTTATTTTTGCCAGAAGATTCCCAGTCTAGTGTTTGCTCCCCCAGTAATGTGTTTCAAGGACAGAGTTTCAAACAGGACTAGATCAGACATTGCCTTAGAGCCCAGGCAGACAGCAACTTTTACAAAGCCATAAGAAATAGCATACCATAATATTTCCTGAAGTTTTTTTTTTCTTATCTGTCTATTTTATCATCATGCCGCCGTCCTATAAGCCTGTTGACGTTTTCTATGTTCTGAATGAAACTCTGTCTAGTACTTCCTAAGAAGTTCTGCTCTTAAGTTACAATACTGTTATTTAGAGAGAGCAAAGCACTGGTCAATCCCACACTGAAGTTATAAGCTCCTTTGTGTTAACATAGGTAAACATAAGAGACACTGTATATGTATGTCTCTTCCTTCTGCCCAACACTTGTATTGTTTTTTTTTTTCCCACAATACTCATCAGCATCATGAAACTGACAGGAAAGTTTTCTTTATTATGGTCTAATTCATTTCATATTTTTAGTTCCAAAAACTATGACTTAAGTAGAACACTTCTCTGTGGAAAGTGCATGTCAAACCTGAATTGCAAGTACGAAAAACATACATAGCAATCTGTCAAAGTTAGATACTGTACTTGGTTATTGATAAATGTAATGATATGAAAATATCTCTGGAACAATAAAACAAAACCCAGATGTAGAAAAGAAAAAGAAAAGCTAAGTACAAATGAAAGGGATAAAAATACATTATTAACCACATATTCTGATATTACCTAAGCAGCTTTTGTGTACTTTGTTAAGAAGTCGCACCTTTTAAATAGTAATGGCTCTGTATTTTTAGGTTACTAATTTCATGGGGAGTGGCTATAATGTATGCAATGAATAGCAGTTCACCAGCATATTTTCATGATGAATAACTACCTAGGGAGTGAAATCTGTGAGATTTGGTCACCTGTCAGTCACATAATGCATAATTTCAGTGAAGCAGAGAGAATAAGCATGAATATGTTAAAGAGTCAGATATATACCAGCAGGACAACAAAGTCAATATGACCGGGCACATCAAATTGGTAGCACACAATGTCCCAGAAAATTATAAGACATAGAGCACTTGATACTGCAGAGAAATTAAAATATTGGCTCAGTTTGCAAAACTATTCTGTACATCAGTCTGAGCATGCTGGGTGCAATTCTGTAACTTACCAAGTGCAGGACGCAAGCTGGTCCCATTAGCTAACCTACAGTTTCTGCTGAATTCTGTGACGCAGCTTACTGAAATGCTGTGATACTGTAACAAGTGTTGACAAATGACTCTGTGTGTCTCAACAGTCAGAATCTCCAAGGCCTGAACCCTACCACAGCAGGACAGGTATCCTATTGAGGAAACATTTAAAGATCAAAGCAATGACACAAACAAGATTTTAAATTCGGCCTAAGTTACCTCTTAATACTACCTGAAAACAGTGATGAGGTAACAGGCCAGATAATGGATCTTTCCATCAACGAGAAGGCTATAGTAACTATCACAACTGGCTGATAGGGGGCAAAGAGAACATTTAAAAGGGTTTACCATCAAGGTTTCACTGTATCTATAACAACATTTCCCACACTACTTGGGAAATTTGTACAACAAAATGGCACTTACTAATCTATATCTACATCCATGCTTCGTATGAGACATTAAACCAAAGTGCTATCTGCTTGAGCTGGTGGTAGCTCAGGTGGATGTAAAAATTACCTCTAATATGCCTTTTATCTTTTTGCTGCCTGGGCCTACGTGGACCTGTTTCTTTGTTTACTGGATGCAAAAATTCCCACAGCACCTTTTGAAAAGAGTAGGGCAAGTTCCCTTATGCCCTGGACAAATTTCCCCTAGCAGTATAAATAACACCTCAGATCTTCCCTGAAAATAGGCCACTAGCCTAGTGGGATTAACCCACTCAACAAAGGGTATATAAACTAAATAAATCTACCTAGCTATCTATCTCTTTTTTCACTTTGTAAGACAACTCCAAAAATGAATGCATACATCTTTTGCTAACCTTTGTTCAGTTCCTCTATGCGGACACTTAAATTAGTAACAAGAACAATGAGCAAATCCAAAAATCAAATTAGTTTAAGATATGTTGTGAACCTGCAGCTGTTGTGGGTGCACATCCAGCTCCTAATCTACACAGCTGTGGACATTCTTCATCTAAGCCTTTCTGAATATAACTAGGTACACTTTATATAAATGCCAACTTATCTATTTATTTCTGATTATTTACTAGCAGTACAAGCAAAAGCACACATTTGCACACAATCTCCAACTCGGAAACATTTGCTACAAAAGGCTAAATTGATACGCTACTTAGTACACTTTTTAAAAGTATTCCTACAGAGACAGTGACAGCTTTCATATGTCAATACTGTAACTTAACAGTCACGAAAACAAAACAGCTTGTGCACTTCATCACAGACTTTACTTTGGTACTTCACTCCAACATATTTAATTCCATCTACACAGACATGTTTTTTTTCCACATGCTGCAGGCTTACTAGGAAGATATGAACATTTCATAAAATCAATATGAAGAATAACCATAGTGGTTACAGTTAGTTTTGCTTCAAACTTTATAATTAGTAGGATATGAAAAGAAATTTATTTTGCATGGTTTTGCAGCAAACTGATTCAAGTGTGTGTGTGTGTGGGGGGGCTGCTCTTATATTTTAGAACAGTGTGCTCAAATCAAGAAGGAAATCGGGTGGCATTTTAATGCTTATTTAACATATAATTATGCAATGCTTTTTGTTATTGATAGGGATGGGTGTGTACCTATTGTAAAGTGATGAGATATAGTAGTTAGATGTAATGCTATAGATAGGGCAAGGGCATACAATGAAATGAAAGTGAGTACTTTTACCACTATGCCAAGAGAAATACTTCAAATAGGAGCAAGATACAAGAGTAAACAACAGCAATGTGTCACTGCAATGTTAGCACATGATTAGGTATGCAAACGACATACGTGACCCGGAACAAAAGTCTTGAGTCAGCAAATACTTTTACGTGGACACATGGGCATTGTACAACTAATCATATGAGTGGAATGAGTACAGCAAGACCAGCATCACTAGCAACAATAATATAAGTATTGCATATTATTAGCCCCTGAAGTTGTGGATCTCAGTACCCTGTCCAAAATGCACCTTGTAATTCTCCATTTGGGTGTTTCCTGTTACTGCCTGAAAACCAAGCTCATCTGTCATTCTATTCCCTGCTCTCCATCTGGACAGCAACAGCAGCTCATCCATAACACCATAACAGCACATCATCCACTGCTCCCCTAAACAGGCAAAGCCTCATGATTCCACTCTCCTGCCCCTCATATCCCTCTCCCTCGCTCCATCTCTCCCTCTCTCTCTCTCTCCCTCTCTCAGCAAAGCAGGTTGTGTGTAGCTAGTTTTGCTGCATTTACTCATCTGATTAACAAGAAACGAATTGTAAGAAACCCAGCACAGACTCCACTGTGTCCTCAGAAAGGCTCATTGCAGAAGTTGGAAGCAAACAGAGGTTCTTGCCCTTTTTTCCATGTCATGTTTTCCAGATCATTCTTAACTAATGGGATGAAGAAAGCCAAGCCACTGAAGGGGGCAGTGGAGAATGCCACCTTGGTGCCCTGTGCAGTCTGTCAAGTGCAGTCATGCATAATAATGAGCAGCTATGCTGGCACTTAGTACCCTGATGCACTGCCCATGGAACTGTGAGCTTCACAGTGAGATTAGCAACAGATGGCAACTGTTACCTGAGACTGTAGTTTGAACTTAAACTGTCACTTTGGCAGTTTATCTACTGACTGCAACATTTCATCAGCCAACTTGTGCTGGAACCTTAAAAGATTATGTGCAAAGCTTTTAGTTTAAATTTCCTTTTTCCATAATTATACTTCTTCTTCTTCTTTCGGCTTTTCCCGGTTAGGGGTCGCCACAGCGGATCATCTTTCCGCTCATGATTGGCAGTGGAATTTTATAATGTCAAGTTGCCAGCCCGGCACCCAACCTTCCACAGAAGGCGCACACACTGACACCTAGGGCCAATTTAGAGTGTCCAATCCACCTACAACATGTCTTTATATAGCTAACCACTATAAACTTGTTTTACTTTAGTTACTTCTGTGAAACTATGTTTATTAAGTACAGTAAACTTGTATTTGTATTTACTGAAAACAAAAGGGCTTTTTAAGGGAAACTCAGAAACTACATCTAGGGAGACTCTTTGATAGTCTGGAGGTAGTGACAGCAGCAAAGAATTCTGGAGGTCCTGGGTTGAAGTCCCAAGCAAATACCAATATAGTCTTTCATACTTCATGAGTAAGGTATAGAGAGAGGGGCTGTAGGAAGTAATAAACTGTCAAAAACAAAAAACAAAAAAAACTGCACAGCTACAGTTATCCCACTCCACAACGGGGGATCCACCTTGGATCCCGGGAACTATTGTCCCATCAGTCTGATGAGCCTGATCTGCAAACCATGGAACTTATAAATAAAGACACTGGCAACCTTCAAACACTGGACCCCACCCACTCTGGTTTCGTAAAGGGCCTAACTTGTCTCCTCAACCTGATTGACTTCTCTGAATCAGTCTCCAGAGCCGTGGATAAGGTGGTCCACACAGCCAACCTTTTCCTCGCCATGGCCGTCGACACCATCCCCCACTTTGGAATCATAGATAAACTTACTAAGCTGGGCATTAATCCCTACTTCACTCGATGGGTTGCCAACTGGCTTACTGACAGAACCCACACTGTAAAAGTAGTCGACTCAAAATCCAGCTCCAGACAAGTGGAGTACCTCAGGGTTCAGTCTTGGGACCGCTCTTGTTTGGAATCTACTTCTCTGAAGTACAGGCCAGCACTAAAGGACTCCGACTAACAAAGTTCGCAAATGACTGCAAACTGGAAGCCATTATTGAATCCCCAAATGATGTGGATATTCTACAAAAGGGCCTTACAGAAACAGATGCTTGGTGCCAGAGTCATGGGCTCAAGCTCAATGCCAAGAAATGTACAGTTATCCCCTTTGGGAAAAACCATGGACCCATGAATTATCACATAAGTGGTAGTACACTAAACAGCAAAAGTGTGATAAGGGACTTAGGGACACAGGTGGCCAGTGGTCTCACCTTTGATAACCACATAGCCACAACAGTCAGGAAATCCTTCTATGTTGCATACCTCATCACTAAGGTCTTTTCATCCAGAAAAAAGGAGGTCAGTGTCCCACTGTACTCATCCCTCATTAGACCCATTATAGAGTACAACGCCCCGTTTGGTATGTACCTCACAAGACATCTGCAACAACTGGAAAGGTCACAGAAATACCTCACTAAAAGAATCACAGACCTAAAGCAGATGTCCTATGCTGACCATCTAAAAAAACTCCAGCTATACTCTGTCGCATATCGCCTACTCAGAGGCGATCTCTGCTTAACATACAAGGCCATGTCAAACCCAGTGCTGTTGGACATACTACATTTAAAGAAATCCCAATCCCTCATAGCCACACGCTCCAGGGATCTAAACCTGGTCATCACACTGAACAAAACATGCTGGAGGGATAGGTTCCTGACCCAGAGACTCCCCAAACTCCAGAATAGACTGTCCATACATGTCAAGCTGAGTGCCTCTTTGGCCGTCTTCAAAAGGAACCTTGGCAATTGGATGGGAGATAGGAAATTCACCCCGGGGATCATGTCAGCCGCCCTACTAGACAAGGGACCAGGGAAGTAAATATTCTGGGAAGAAATAGCCAGGGAATTGTTATGGCTAAGCTTGTATAGGCCCGAGGGCAGATAGCCTAGTACCAACATATGAGTAAAACCTTGCCATTCTTTGTGTGGATTCTTTGCTACAGGGGCCACGTGCTTAGATTTCTGCTTTTTAGGAAAATCAGATTTAACAAATCTAGGAGGTTCAGACAACTGCCTAGAAGGTACCAGTCATTTCTTCTCTAGCAAGAACTTGGGGAATTCCCCTAGGCCACTCAGTAATAATCAGCTGTGGTTTCCCCTCCACAACTGCACCAGACATAGGCACAGACTAGCAGACATGCAAGTAAGCAGCTTCACATCAGCCTTCAACTGGGTCATGGCAGAAGGAGCTGACAGCAGCACCAAACAGTCCTAGAGTTCTTCATCCAACCTGATGCAGATGTCCAGTGTTGGCTGGACAGCAACAGGGTCAGTTTGTGCCTCTTTGGCTTTCTTTTTAAGTGATGGGTGAATGGTGTGGTAGGTGGATTTGGGCTGGGCACCCAGAGCCAAACAATTCAATCACTGGCTCTCCAAGTAAATGGAAAGAGATGATAGATGACTGTGGAGTGTCTCAGGGAAAAATACCTGACAAATCTCACACTGTGTATGATCATGGGTAGCACCCAAACAAAAAAGGCAGTGTTCATGTCTATCGTTATGGTGAATCTTCTTCCCACACTCACATTCTCCCTTCCTGAATGACATGTAAATTTAAGATAACAGGATGAATAAAAAAAAAAAAAGGATGAGACCCCAATGAGGCACTTATCTGTAGAAGGGTTGGTAGTGGAACCAACTCAGTGAATGGATTGCAGACTGAATTCAAACATGGCATTTGGACAGATGGCAAAGAAGGATTAGGCTCTATTAAATTACATATGTACCTTACGCCTTGCACGTAGGACATATGTCTGACGAACGGCGCCCGGAAGATGTAAAGGCTTTGGCATGCTGGGTGGACATTCAGTTATCCTCGGCGGGATACACCAGGAGTAAGAAATACTGCAACAGTGATAAAGAAGCATATCTGATTTTTTATTTCACTTACACAAAGAGTAGCAAACAATAAGCTACAACATATGTCATAATTTAATGAAGGATTCAACAGAGCAGCAGATACATTTAGAGAACAATTTCTGGGTGTATTGCATTAAAAGCCTGAAGAAAAATAAACCTGAGACACCTTGTGCTCACTTTACATGTAATGGATCCACAGGTTAGAAATGAATCAAAAATATTTGCTGCCAAAATTTTTTTATTCTTCAAAAAGGAGAGGTTATAGACCTGAGCTCTGACCATTGTTTAGCAGGTCTAGTCACTCCACAGTGATCACTCCACCACTCTGTGTTTCACAGATCTGCCCCATCAATGAATGCAATGATGTATTCTGTGGCACAAGCGACTTGAAGCAATTGAAAAGGTACAGGGATTCCTTATTAAAAAGGACACACATATAAGGCTCAAGACTTCACTTGTTCAGAGGGACCTGAGGAAATGTAACTGTTTTATGTTTCCTGCAGGCTACCTATGTCTCATGTGACAGATAATAACTGATCAGGTTCTGTGTGGGGATCTATGCGAAGAGTGCACCACTGGGTGAGATAATACCCTATCAGGTAGTGGATACTAATAACAGGGATCAATAATGCAAAAAGGAAGTGATAGACACATTAAGCAATGTCTTCCAAGATTAATGAGTAAGCTCCTACTTACAGTCTGAGGAAGTTAGTGGTGAACTTCCTTCAGAAACAAATCTTGAGGTACACACAGGAAGTAGTGAAGTCACAATACTGTTGAGGCAATCAAGCCCCTTGAAGGCCAGAAGGTTGATCACAGAAGACCAAAATGTTTACCCTTTCCAGAAAACAGTAACAGCACTCTGTAGAACACTGCATATTTTCCTGAAGCCTCCATTATTTTATCCATGCAAAGTGTCCAATGATAATTACAGTATTGGCTAAAATTATTCAAAGCTCTGAAAGAATATAAAATAAAAAAAAAGTTCCCATGTAGCAAATTCTATGATCATGTGTGTGTGTGTGTGTGTGTGTGTGTGTGTGTGTGTGTGTGCGTGCGTGTGTGTGCATGTGTGCGCGTGTGTGTGTGTGTGTATGTAGATACATGAAGGTGTATCAAAATATTCTGTTTTGATCAAAAAAGAAACAATTACTGTCCCTATATATTCTTCATCTGAACCATTATTCTGAAAATATAGAGGTTACGTGCAAATCTAAATCAAGAATGTGGCTTTGGGTATCTAAATAAGTTTATTCTGCTGATATCCTCTTGATTTATGTTCAGTACTATCCCCAGGCCCTGGCTTTTCAAAATGTGCTATAAATTGCCTATTTTGGTTAACCATAAACCATCATATACTTGTTGACTGGCACATTCTGTAAATGGTTGCTTTTAGGGCATTATCTAACTAGCTTAGTCATTTTGACCTTTACACTGCAAATCCGATATTAATTTTTCATGCCAGCAAAAACGTATGAAGCATAAGAACAGTGCTTCTGCAGGGAAATAAAGGAAAAGGTTTTGAAACACAACAGTGACTGGTTGTTAGTCTATTATTTTGCACTCTGGATACGGCAAACAAAGAAAAGTGATCATGAGTGGTTGTAATAACAAGCACTTTAATCATGGCTGAACACTATATAAAAATACAGGTTTCAATAATCAATCCTTTTATTTTACCTACACAAATTAAAATGCATACATTCAGTAACCCATGGAGTTAACTGTCTGATGCACTTAAGGGCTCTCTCTATTTTTTATTTCCGTTGCTTTGAGACCTAGCCTTACTGAAGTACCTGAACAATAAAAAAAAGGAAAAGGATGAAAGGATGGGGACAAGAAGTAAGTCAGGAATAAGCTAGGAGGAAGGGAAACGTTTACCAACCCAGTCCCTGGAATTCCATTTGATAAAAAGGGATAATGGGAGGGAAAATGGACTGCAACGGTGACCACACTTCAACATCTATGGTTATGGTTGCCTACACAAGGTGCATTATGCTGTTTAAGTGGATCACTGTTAGTGTTACAAGATTACCAGAGCTGCTCCTATAACAGTGGTGCATAGCTAGCTAACGGTCAGATACAGAGGGTAGTATAGCCTTCAAAGTAGCAGAGGCAAACCTTGTGGCTATGAGGTCCACCTTGCAATGCTTACAGAACATATAAAAAGTAGACCTCGTGGCAGCCTCTAGGGTGTCCTGGGCAACTAACCCCTGTCAAGAAGGCTATAACAGCTGCTGTGGACATTGTTGAATGCAACCTCTCCTTTCTCTGCAATACCTTCTCATGGGTCTTATGATAAAAGATAATACAATGAGCTACCCATCAGAAATAGTCTGTTTGCACACAGGCAATCTTTTTCTTTGTTTTTTTTTCACCTTCATCAAAAGAAAAAAAAAGAGTTATGCACTTGCCATAATTTGGCATCTGTGCTATCCAGTGTCATTAATCATCACAGACGGGTCTAGGATCTGATCTCAGATCAGCGCCAACAACTTCTCAGACAGATCCAGAGCTCAAGTTCCTCCCCTGCCTATAATCCCCTCCTACCTTCTAACCCTCAGTTTGAGTTTGCTAAAATTAGCTGACATGCAGAAAATCTGCAACAGGAGCCAAAAAAAAAAACTTCTCACAAAATACAAGCCACTTCAGCCTCTCCAGAACCCCCAGAAGGAAGGGAGATGTAGGGAGAGAATTTGATGAATGACGGTGGATAGCACAAATGCCAAGTTATGGTAAGCACATAACTCTTTATCTGATGCTATCCGTGTCACTATTCATCACAGATGGGTCAGAGTCCCCAACTACTATGTACCCTGGGTGACCTCAAGGAAGGATATGCCAGAGCACAGAGGAACCAAAGGAAGCCCTATTCCTGGATACCAGGTCCAATTTATAGTTCGAAATGAAAGTGTGAGGATTAGACCAAGTAGCAGCAGCACATCTCACCAAGGGAAAATCTAGCCAAAAAAGATAATGTAGCAACAGACCTAGTAGAGTGGGCCTTCAATGGTCTGGATAGTTCTAGATACAGACTAGCATAAATGAAGGAAATGCAACCAGAAATCCACCTGGAAATAGTCAGTTTAGAAACTGCCTGTCCGTTTCTGTTTTGAGAAAAAGCCACAAAGAGTTGGTCTGACTTTAAGATCCCCAGTCCTCTTTAAATAAAAATTGCCTGTGGATATCTAAACAATGCAAGATAAATTCCTAAATTTCCCTTTATTAGAGTAATTAGGGAAGAAGACCAGTAGTTGAACTGACTAATTGAGATTAGGTTCAGAGGCCACTTTATGGAGAAAGGATGGAAGTTGTTCTAATAGACACCATGTCCTTATGAAAGATTATGAACAGTAGCTTAAGTTTGGAGACCCTCTTGGCAGTAGTAATAGCTACTAAAAAGTTGTCTTCCAGGAAAGAAATTTAAGATCACATGAACCAGCTGGTTCAAAACGTTTTTGTGTTAGGTACTGCAGCACCAAAGTCAAATCCCATGGTGGGGATGGATCCTTAACAGGAGGACTAAGAAAAACTCTTTTCAGAAAGGCTTTGCACAATTTGGAAAAAAAGGTAGGATCTTTATTGACATGGAAATTAGGAGATGGCAGCCAACTAGAGCTTAATGGTAGAAAAACTTTCCCCATCCTGAAAAAGGGAAGAAAAGAGGAGCAACATATAAGGAATAAGGGCTGAAAAGGGATCTAGACTCTGTTGCCTGGCCCAAATGGAAAACCTTTTCCATTTACTGGATGCACTTTCTTTGTAGATGGCTTTTGACAAGCCAAAATAATGCCCCTAACCGGGGAAGGAAGCCTGGACTGTGAAAGGATTACTGGAACTGGTGAAACCATGTGGTTAGACAAAGGGTCACGAGATTTGGAAGTGGAAGACCCCAGGGATGGGAAATGAGATCCGGAATGGGATGTAGTATCAAAGGTGGATACTGCAGATGAGACCTTAGGAAGGAGAACCATGCCTGATGAGGCTAGAAAGGGGCAATTAGGATGACAGAGGTCTTCAGGCAATGAGCGTTCTGTAAAATTTTGGATATTAGGGGAATAGGAGGATAAGCACAGAGGAGACCCGGAGGCCAATCGTGAACAAGAGAGTCCCTGGGTGACTCCCCAGATGGAGGGATTCAAGGCAAAGTAATTACTGCATTTGTGGTTGATTGGGGCAGCAAAGAGGTTGCAACATGGATGATCCCAATGGTTGAAGATTTGCCTTGCCACTGACAGATTCATGGGCCACTTGTGAGGACTCAGCCAACACACTGAAACACCCGCGTACATGAGTTGCAAGGTGCCAGGAAGACATTGCCAGTTCCCACACTCTCATGGCCACTCTGCACAGAGGATAAGACCGTGTTCCCCTTTGCTTGATGATATAACAGACAACCACCGTGTTGTCCGTCTGAATTGCTATAGTCCCCAGAGGGAGGCATTCCTGAAATGCTTGCAACATTAGGAGGCCATTTATGTGCAATTTGGTCTCTTATGAAAGATTACGAACAGTAGCTTAAGTTTGGAGACCCTCTTGGCAGTAGTAATAGCTACTAAAAAGTTGTCTTCCAGGAAAGAAATTTAAGATCACATGAACCAGCTCACCCTAGCAGGGAAGTGTCTGTGGTCACTGTGGCCTTGGGCCGTGAAGACAAAATGGCCTGCCTAGAAATAGGCCCTGAGAGTGAAGCCACCAAGCAAGATGATTCCTGCACAGCTGAGTCAGCTTTATTGTTATCAACATGGGCTGTGACAGAATGGACCACTGGACTGCCAGGGTCCACTGGAGAATTCACAAGTGATACCTGGAGGGAGGAATCAACTGAATGGCAACTGCAACAGAGCCTATTGTTTGAAAATCAAATGAACAGGTGGGCATGCTAGATACAACAAAACAGAAACTAGATCCCAAATGAGCTGGACCCTGCATGGAGGCAGCGCTGCAGCCTCTTGATACTGTGTCCAGCAGAACTCGAATTCCAGATTTTGGCTCGGAACTAGATTTGACTGGGGTAGATTCAATAACGCCTAGATGCTGGAATAGACTGAGGACATATCTGGTCACCAGAGTTAGTTGATGCCTTATGGGAGACATGAGAAGCTAATTGTCTAGGTAGAGGAAAAACCTGGAAACCTTGGAGGTGGAGATGAGCTGCCACCACCGCCATACATTTGGAAAAGACCTGGGTGCCTGTGGTGAGTCCAAAGAACAGGGCTGTGAACTGATAATGACTGGTCCTTAACCTAAAGTGTCTCTCCTGGAGTGCTTGTCGATCTTTATATGAAAGTACGCATCCTTGAGATACACTGAGCATATCCAATCATCCTTGCAGAAGAGAGGCAGAATGGACAGTGACCATCCGGAACTTGGACTTCTTGACAGAAAGGTCTAGCTCACTGAGGTCCAGAATCGGATGCAGGCCCCTGGTCTTTTCTGGCACCAAAAAGAAGTGACAGTAAGTTCAGAACCTTGTTGTCCTGTCGGGACCTCTTGAATGGCTCTTTTTTGAAGGAGGTCTTGCATCTCGAGAAAGGCCAACTCCCTCTGGCGGGATGGTATGCCTGGGTGAAATCTTTGAGTTGGAAGCGGCTGAAAAAAGGGAATAGAGTAACCCCTGGAAATGACTTTTAGTATCCACTGATTGGAGGTGAGACATTTCCAGGCTAGTGGGTGAAGGGAGAGATGACCCCCGACTGCCTCCAGGGCAGGACAGTCAAACAGAGCATCAGGAGTTCTGGAAGGGCTTCTCTGAGAAGGGTTCTCAGGAACCCTGATTTTGCAGACTCCCTCTGCCCCTAGGATGGCATCTACCAGTGAATCTCCTGCCCTGGCCTGTGGAAGAGTATTCTTGCAGAGCATCCTGAAAGTCCTCTAGAACCAAAGATTCTTACTACCCTTCTCAGTCTTAGAAAAGGACCTCTGGGGAGTAGAAAACTTGATCCCTACCTGCAGAAAGAGTCTTTCCTTCCTGCTCGCTATGGGTTAATGTTTCCTTAACAGAAGGTCCAAACAAAGTGGAACCATCAAAGGGGACGATAGTGAAAGATGCTTTAAAGGGTTCCGCAAACCCACAAAGGCAAAGCCAGGGATGCCGTTGGATAGCAATGCCGGTGCCTGCTGCTCAAGAGATGGCCTCCGCAGTACTGGAGATAGTACAGTTGTGTACTTACCATAAATGTAGATGTTCGAGTGTACTCACTGTTGCAGTCATTACAATTGGGTTATCCTGCTGGCAGGCTACCCGCAGTCGGCCCGAGTTCCAAAGTCTAGGTCCGGCATCAGTTGCTGTCGCCTCCTCCCTGACGTCAGTGCTCCAGGGGTATAAAAGATGCAGCCAACGCCATTTTCTTCAGTTTTTCTTGCCCCAGATGTCAGGTGCCCCTAAAATGGTAGGCTAAATTATGCCAATAACCATGCATGCACAAAAAACAACTTTTCCTTCATCTACAAGCAAATACACCACATAGGTTGTATAGAATAGAGAAGTACAGATAAGTCCCAGCAAAGGAAAAGAGGGATGGTGGGAGGTAACCTAGACTGCAACAGTGAATACACTCGAACATCTACATTTATGGTAGGTACCTAACTGTACTATGTTCATCGTGTTTCACTGTTGCAGTCATTACAATTGGGTTGAATCCCAAAGCTAAGGTTGGGAGGCTGGTGCTAAACAGGATTAGGAGAGGCTATCAGGCCCTGCAGAAAGTGCAGTTTTGTACCTACCATAAATGTAGATGTTCAAGTGCTAATACAGCTGCAGTCATAAAAGATGGGTTCTCCTGCCGTCAGGCGGGTCCTCGGTCGGCCGAATTCCAAAGTCTAAGTCCGGCGTCAGTTGTTGTCGCTTCTTCCCTGACGTCAGTGCGACAGGGGTATAAAGGAACCAGCCAACACCATTTTCTTCAGTCTTTCTTGCCCCAGATGTCAGGTGCCCCCAGAAGGAAGGCAATACATAAATTTGTGTACTAAAACAATGCAAAATTATCAAAATACAGTAGTTGCAAGCAAATACACCATAAATGAATACCCCAATCAGGTTGTATGAGGAGGTGTTAGCCAATAGGCCTGTCCCAAGAGGGAAGGAGGAGGAAACCTGGACTGCAGCTGTATTAGCACTCGAACATCTACATTTATGGTAGGTACAAAACTGTACTATGTTCATCGTGCATACAGCTGCAGTCATAACAGATGGGTAGAATCCCAAAGCTAAGAAAGGCACTGTACGAGCATATCCACTCATGCATGAATCGTGCCATCCCAAATAGAACCAAAATGCTCTCATCCAAAAAAAGGAAGCCAATCTGGTGGTCCCCTGCCATAAACAAACTTTACAACAAAAGGAAGAAACTTTTGCAGAAAAGAGGAAAATCCCAGGATGCAAAAAACTCCCTTACTAGCCTCAGTAAGAAACTGAGATGCCTCATAAAATCCTCCAAAGCTAGTTACGAAAATAAAATTGCCAAAGATTCCAAAGACAACCACAAAGCATTCTATAACTATGTCAAGAATCTAAATGGCAATGCTCAGATCTGCTCTGAGCTAAAACAGAATGGCATTAAATATACTGATCCGAAGGATATTGCCAATATCCTGGCAGATCGATTCAGTGCCAACTTCACCCCCTCACCCCCCAAATGGCCCATCTCAATACCAGAAGATTGCCAAATTCCAGTAATAACGGCCACACAGGTACAAAACGCACTCTCTAAAGCCAAGAATACAGCATCCATGGGACCAGATGACATCCCGGGCTGTGTACTACATGAACTACAATATGAACTGGCACCTCACCCAAGTGTCATGTTTAATCATAGCCTCACCTCAGGTTTCATGCCCACTGGCTACAGTTATCCCAACACAAGGGGATCCACCTTGGGATCCGGAAACTACCGTCCCATCAGTCTGACAAGCCTTATCTGCAAGGCCATGGAGCGTATTATCATGGAACTTATAAACAAAGACATTGGCAACCTTCAAACACTGGACCCCACCCAGTTTGGGTTTGTGAAGGGCCGATCTTGTCTCCTGAACCTGACTGACTTCTTTGAATCAGTCTCCAGAGCCATGGACAAGGGTAAGGTGGTCCACACAGCCTATCTAGACCTTGCCAAGGCCTTTGACAACATCCTCCACTCTGGAATCATAGATAAACTTACTAAGTTGGGCATTAATCCCTATGTCACCCAATGGGTTGCTAAATGGCTTACTGATAGAACCCACACTGTAAAAGTAGCCAACTCCAAATCCAGCTCCAGACAAGTGACAAGTGGAGTACCTCAGGGTTCAGTCCAGGGGCCGCTCTGGTTTGGCATCTACTTCTCTGAAGTACAGGTCAACACTAAGGGACTCTGGCTAACAAAGTTTGTAGATGACTGCAAACTGGGAGCCATTATTGAATCCCCAAATGATGTGGATACTCTACAAAAGGGCCTTACAGAAACAGATGCTTGGTGCCAGAGCCATGGGCTCAAGCTCAATGCCAAGAAATGTATTGTTATCCCTTTGGGAAAAACATGTATCCATGAATTACCATATAGGTGGCAGTACACTAAACACAGAAAGTGTGATAAGAGACTTAGGGACACAGGTGGACAGTGGTCTCACCTTCGATAACCACATCGCCACAACAGTCAGGAAATCCTATGTGGCACACCTCATCACGAAGGGCTTTTCATCCAAAAAAGGAGGTCATTGTCCCACTGTACTCATCCCTCATTAGACCCATTATAGAATACAATGCCCCATTTGGTATGTACCTCTCAAGACATCTGCAACAACTGGAAAGGCCTCAGAAATACCTCACTAAAAGAATCACAGGCCTAAAGCAGATGCCCTATGCTGACCGCCTTAAAAAACTCCAGCTATACTCTATCGCATATCGTCTACTCAGAGGCGATCTCTGCTTAACTTACAAGGCCATGTCAAACCCAGAGCTGTTGGACATGCTACACTTAAAGAAATCCCAATCCCTCAGAGCTACACGCTCCAGGGATCTAAACCTTGTCATCACAATAAACAAAACATGCTGGAGGGATAGGTTCCTGACCCAGAGACTCCCCAGACTCTGGAACAGATTGCCCATACATGTAAAGCAGAGTACCTCTTTGGACCTCTTCAAGAGGAACCTTGACAATTGGATGGGAGAAAGGAAATTCACCCCAGGGATCACGTCAGTCGCCCTGCTAGACAGGGGTCCAGGAAAGTAAATAATGTGGGAAGAAATAGCCAGGGAATTGTTATGGCTAGGCTTGTATAGGCCCTAGGGCTGATAGCCTAGTACCAACCTATGAACCTATGAACCTATGTAGGCACTAGGTGGAACTAGGAGGTGCCAGGATGCCCTGCAAGACTGCAGTGGCAAAGCCTGCTCTAGTTTTGGAGTATAATGGTAGGTTGTACTGCTTGGAGAAGGTATGCACAGAACTCCAAGTGGCTGCTTCCAAAATTTCTTTGGTAGGAACTCGTCTGAGGAAAGCTGCAGAGGTAGCTGTGGCCCTGGTGGAGTGAGATCTGATGCCTGTAGGTACAGTTTTGCCGTGAAAAGAATAGCAAAAGCGTATGCAGTGGGCTATCCATTTTGAGATTGTCTGCCTGGAAATTGGCTTTCCTTGAGCTCCTACAGCATAGGACACAAAGAGCTGTTCTGATTTTCTGAAAGGCTTTGTTCTGTCCAAATAATAACACAGTTGTCTGTGGTTGTCCAAGGAATGTAGTAATCTCTCCCCTTTGTTTTGAGGATTAGGATAAAAAGTAGGTAAATGTATGGCCTGATTCAAAGCTACCCTGGATACCACTTTAGGCATAAATGTCGGGTTGGTTCGTAAGGAAACTCTGCCCTGATGGAAGATGATAAAAGGCTGCACAGCCATGAGAGCTTGTAGTTCTGAAACTCTACGAGCTGAGGTAATAGCCAGAAGGAAAGCTGTTTTCCAGGACAAATATTGCAAATCTGATGAGGCAGTTGGCTCAAAGGGAGGCAAGGTCAGTTTTTCCAGAATGAAATTGAGATCCCAAGCAGGTATTGGTTGTTTCCTTGGGGGTCTTAGATTCTTAGCCCCTCTGAGGAACTGTCTTAAGAGAGGGTGAGAGAATAAGGGTGGATCAGTGTTGTATTCTGCAGAAATGGCTGAGGCATGGATTTTGATGGAGGAGAATGAAAGTCCACTGCTTAGCAGCTCAGCTAGATACTGTAGTATTTGAGGTAAATTCAGTTTTCCAGGATCCTGGCCCTTTTTCCCATTCCAGACACAAAACCGTTTCCATTTTGCGGAGTAAGCTTTTCTAGTGGACGGCCTCCTGGCCTCCAAAATGACATCCTGCACCTCCTTGGAGAGTAGGGTCTGTTGTGATGCTAAGGAATCTTCCATGCGGCTAGATTGAGTGTTTTTAGCTGGCTGTGAACAGTTTTGAAGCTGTGCTGAGTCAGGAAAAGAGGCATTAGAGGCAGGGTCCATGGCAGAGAATGCGTCAGGCTCCTCAGGAGTGGGTACCAGTGTTGTCTTGGCCAGTCTGGAGCAATGAGAATCATCTTTGGTCTGTCTGCTCTGGTTTTCAATAGAACTTTGGGCAGCAGAGGAAGAGGTGGGAAGGCATAAACTATCATTGATGTCCAACTGAAAGAGAGAGCGTCCACTCTCCAGGCCTTTGGATGGAAAATCCTTGAGCAGAATTTTGTCAATTGGTGATTTTTGTGGGAGGCAAATAGATCTATGTCTGGCCTTCCCCATGCTTGGATTCTTTCTGTAAAAACTTTTGGATGCAACTTCCATTCATGTGGATCTGTCATATTTCTGCTTAGGTTGTCTGCCAGCGTGTTTTCCTTGCCTGGCAAGTACTGTGCTTGTAGTTCGATTTGTAAGTCCATGGCCATGTTCCAAAGTGACATGGCCAGTCTGCATAGGGGGTATGAATGTGTTCCTCCCTGTTTGTTTATGTACCACATAACTGTGGTGTTGTCCATTCTTATCAATAGTTGACCTGGTTGCAGAAGGTCTTTGAAAGCTATAATAGCATTTATTACTACTAGCATTTTCTTTTGATTGATGTGAAGGTGCCTTTCTTTTTGGGACCATTTGCCCTGAATGCACCGATCTGTCATGCGCCCCAGGCGTAGTCCGAGGCGCCTGTTGTGATGACTTGATTTGCTTGAGGCTTGCTGAATGGAAGACCTGTGTTTGTTTGGCATGCTTGAGCCCACCACAGAAATTCCTTTTGCAGACATGGAATTAGTGGTATTATTGTTTCCAAACTGTGGCTGTGTTGAGACCATAGGTTTTTCAGGTACCATTGAAGTTTCCTCATATGCAGCTTTGCACATGGGATTAGTAAGATGCAAAATGCCATGAATCCCAGAGCCTGCAGGATTTTCCTTGCAGTTAGCCTGGTGCAATTTGCTAGTGTTCTGAAGTATTGAGTTAGTTGCCCCTGCTTCTCTGGCGTGAGGTAGGCCATCTGGGTGTTTGTGTCCAAGTTGGCACCCAGGAAAATTATCTTCCGAGAGGGTATTAGTCTTGATTTCTTTTTGTTGACTGTGTATCCCAGAGAGTTCAACAACATCATTACATAAGCCAGATGTTTCAGAAGAATGTGCTCGCTGTCCACTTGGATCAGGCAGTCGTCCAAATAGGGGTATATTTGTATCCCTTGAAGTCTGCAGTAGGCAATTACTGATGCCAGGCATTTCGTGAATACTCTGGGCACAGTAGATAAGCCAAAGGGCAATGCAGAGAATTGATAATGGGTTGAACCTGCAAGAAATCTGAGGTATCTTCTGCAATTTTGTCTGATTGGGACATGTAGGTATGCCTCCTTGAGGTCCAATGTTACCAGCCAAGACTCCTTGCCCAGCATGGGAAGAAGCTGTTGTAGAGTGAGCATCCTGAATTTTGGTATGAGTATGAATGTGTTTAGGATGGATAGGTCCAAAATAGGTCTCCAATCTTTTCCCTTCCTTGGTACCAGGAATAGTCTGGAATAAAAACCTTGACCTTGCTCGTGCGTAGGTACCTCTTGAATAGCTTTCATGTTTATGAGATCTGTAATTTGCCTTTGTGCCTCTGCCCTTTGATTGTGTGGCAGGTTTGGCATGCCTCTCATTTTTGGAAGGGTGTGAAAATGGAATCTGTAGCCTCTGTTTATAATGTCCAGCATCCATTTGTCTTTTGTGACAATATGCCAATTTTTTGAAAATAATGCTAGTTTTCCTCCTAAGAGGGCTGCCATTTGAGTCTTGCTTGGCATGCAAAGGGGAAAGTCATTGGGGCTTGCTTTCTGAATGATTGTGAGTTATCCTCACCACCTCTTTGTGTAGGAGCTTGCCATTGTCTGCCTCTAAACAATCCTTGGGATTGTCCCCTGCCCCTCGGGCATCTGTATCTACCTCTTTGGGGTCTGTCCGTGGCTGGAAAGGACCAATTTTTGGAAGGCCAATTTCTACTGAAACGTGGGGGTTGTACCTGTAGAAAATCTTTCACAGTTTGCATTGATTTAGCCTTTTCCTCAATTTTCCTTAATACCTCCTCAGCATTAGCACCAAATAATACATCCTTTTGTAGAGGGGAATCTAGTAATTTAGCTTTGACATCATCAGGCAAGGTTTGTTCTTTGAGTCAGGCATGTCTACGTATGACTGATCCTGTAACAGCAGCTCTACATGAGGCCTCTAGAGCATCAAAACCACATTGTAAGGTATGCTTACCCACTTGTTCTGCACTATGCATCAAATCCTGCAACTCCTTCAAGTCTGGTTGTTCAGGTTATGACATTTTACTTTTCAATTGTGATAACAAAAACTGTTGGTATTTTAGCATATGGAACTGACAGTTTAAGGCCCTCATGGTTAAGGTAGCCGAGGTATATACCTTTTTTCCCCACCTTTCTAAGGATCTGGAATCTCTCTCGGAAGGTAATGGATTTTTAGCAGTGGAGGCCTTAATTCCCTTGGGGCCCTGTGAGATGGTTTCTGGGTCAGCAGCATGGCTTTTGTATAGGAACTGGTGTGAGTCAGGAACCCTGTAGTACCCGTCAGGCTTGACTGGGGCTGGAGGCAGAGAATCCGGGTTAAGGCAGGCCTCCGAGTAAACATCATCTAGGATGTCCAAGACAGGAGGTATAGCCAGAGGCCTGTGCTGAGGTAGCAAGAGAAATTCCCTAAGCCTTTTCTTGGAATCTGAGTAATCTTGGCCTTCCCAGTGGAAGTGTTCCCTTAAGGTATGCAAGGTTTCCCCAAATGAGTAATCATCTGGGGGGGGATACAGAAGGAATGGACTCCTCTGCATCAGAGTCTTCAAAAGGGGAGTAAGAATGTTCCTGATCATCAGAGTGCTCTGAAATAATGGAGCCCTGATCAGAGGAGGGGGATTCTTCCTCCACTCTGGGCCTTTTGTCCGGTGGGGGTTGAGAACCCCTGATAAGAGTAATTAAATCCTCAGCCATTTTAAGCATCTGTTTTTTAGGCATGGGGCCTGTAGATATGCCCTGTGTAGCTTGTCTCTTAAAATGCATGGCTGCTTTAGACTTAGTGAAAGCCTTGATGGAAAAAGAAGAGGAAGGTCTGAAGACACCTTGAGTGGAGGTAGACCTGTCCACATTTTGAGGTTCAACTCCAAGAGTGGCTTCGGTATCTGTAGTCGGGGTGTGGGCCGAGGAGCCTGCGACCTCGGGCACAGGAGACACCGCCAATGAAGTGTCGTCGGTACTCAGGGGCTGCATAGGTGCCTCACTGAGAACCGGACCACGTGTAGTCGACTTTGGCGTGGTGTCGGAAGAGGCCGCGGACCTCGTGTGTTGGTCCTTATCTTTGTGTTTTTTTTAGAGAAAACTGGAGTCGGAGTATCCGACGACATAATATAGTTAAATGTTTTTCCAAAATAATGCTGGGCGAACTCTGCCCGATGCTTAATTGTGCATTTGTTGAATGTAGCACAAAAGCGACAGACCGAGATGTCGTGGTCTGGGCCTAAGCAAGGTATACAGAGGGAATGGAAATCCTTATGCGGTATTTGCTTCCCACATGAAATACAATTATTAACTTTGTCTGACATCTGTCTGAGGCAAGAAAAGTTTCCCCAACAGGGTACTTAGCTTTCAAGAAGACTTTGGTTTCAAAATTTTCGTAATTTCAGGAGCTGGCCGACCGGCACTTGCGAACTGCTTCTGCTTCGGGCACCGCGCGGCAAGAAAGACTGAAGAAAATGGGGTCGGCTGGTTCCTTTATACCTCTGTCGCACTGATGTCAGGGAAGAAGCGACAACAACCGACGCCAGACCTAGACTTTGGAATTTGGCCGACCGAGGACCCGCCTGACGGCAGGAGAACCCATCTGTTATGACTGCAGCTGTATGCACGATGAACATCTGCAGTGGCAAAGCCTACCCTGGATTTAGAGTAGAGAGGTAAGTGATAGTGTTTTGTAAAAGTATGCACTGAACTCCAAGTAGCAGCCTCTAAGATGTCTTTGGTTGGTACTCCTCTGAGTAAGGCTGCTGAAGTGGCTGCTGCTCTAGCTGAATGTGGCCTAATGCCCTTAGGCACTGATTTGTCATGCTGTGAACAGCAGAAATGAATGCAGTGGCCTATCCACTTTGAAATAGTCTGCTTTGAGATAGGCTTTCCTTGTGATCCTGCAGCATATGCCACTAGAAGTTGTTCAGTCTTTCTGAAAGCTTTGGTTCTGTCCAAGTAGAAGCGTAGCTACCTGTATATGTCCAAAGAATGCAGAAGTCTCTCACCCTTATTCTGTGGGTTTGGATAAAAGGTAGGCAAATGAATTGTTTGGTTAAGGGCCACACTGGACACTACCCTTAGGCATAAATGTAGGGTTTGTCCTCAAGAGAAACCCTGTCAGGATGGAAAATAAAAGGTTCCACAGCCATGAGTGCCTGTAACTCTGAGACTCATCTAGCGGAGGTTATTGCTAGGAGCAGAGCTGTTTTCCAGGATAAGAATTTTATATCAGCTGCAGTGGCTGGCTCAGAGGCAGTGTGAGTTTTTCCAAGACATAGTTGAGGTCCCATGCAGGTATTGGTGCTCTCCTCAGAGGTCTTATGTTTTTGGCCCCTCTGAGGTACTGCCTTAGTAATGAATGAGAAAAAATAGGTGGTTCTGTATTGTAATGAGCTGAAATGGCAGAGGCATGAATTTTAATTGATGAAAAGGAAAGGCCTTTATCAAGCATGTCAAAAATCTGAGGAATATTTGGAACAATTGTGTCAATACCTTGTACCTGGTTCCAAGCACAGAATCTCTTCCATTTTTCTGCATAAGATTTTCTGGTGCTAGGCCTCCTGACCTCCAAAATAACATCCATCACTGCTTTAGAGAGAGGTGCGTCTTGAATGGCTACATTATCCGCCATGCTGCCAGGTTTAAGGTCCTGAGTTGGCTGTGCAGTATCTGACTGTCTTGTTGAGTCAGTAAGTGAGGAATCTGAGTTAATGTCCAAGCTGGGCATTGAGACAAGCTCTTTAGGATTGGGTGCCAGTGCTGGTGGGGCCAGTCTGGGGAAATCAGTATCATTTTTGGTTTCTCTTGTCTGACCTTGAGGAGTACCTTGGGGAGGAGAGGCAGAGGAGGAAAGGCATATACTGTTAGGTTTTTCCATCTGAAAGATAGAGCATCCCTTTCTATGCTTGCTTGTGATACGTCCTTGTGCAGAATCTCTGTAGTTGGCAGTTGTGAGGGGAGGCAAATAGGTCTATATCCGGGCATCCCCAGTTCCTTGTTATCATGCTGAAGACTTGTGGATCCAATTTCCACTCATGGGGATCCATTAGGTTTCTGCTTAGTTCGTCTGCCAGAGTATTTGTCCTTCCTGGCAGGAATTGTGCTTGCAGATGTACTTGGTAAGTCAATGCTGTCCCCCACAAGTTTATGGCTAGCCTGCAGAGGGGATAGGAATGTGTGCCTCCCTGCTTGTTTATGTACCACATGACTGTAGTATTGTCCGTCTTTATCAGTAGTTGTCCTGGATGAAGTAGATCTTTGAAGGCTGTCAGGGCATTCTGAACAACTAGCATCTCTTTTTGATTGATATGTAGATGCATTTGACTTGCGGACCATGTGCCCTGAATACATCTTCCTGCCATATGGGCCCCCCAGGCATAATCTGATGCATCTGTTGTCAATGTCTGCCTGGCTGTGGGTAAGGTGAATGGCTGTCCCATGTTGTGGTGACAGGCTTTTGCCCACCATCAAAACTCCTGTTGCAGGCAGGGAATGAGGGTAATTATTGCTTCCAGGCTGTGGCAATATTGAGTCCAAACACTTTTTAGATACCATTGAAGTTTCCTCATATGCAGTCTTGCATATGGAATTAGCAGAATGCAGGATGCCATAAAGCCCAAAGCCTGCAGAATTTTCTTGCAGATAACTGTGTCTTTGTTGCCAACATTTTGAAATAAGTAGTCAGTTGTCTGTGTTTGTCTGGCATGAGATAAGCCATCTGGGCAGCTGTATTTAAGCTTGCACCCAGGACTATTATCTCTTGAGAGGGTACGAGTTTTGATTTTTTTTCGTTTACTGTGTACCCTAGACCTGTTAGTAATCTTTTTACAAACGCCAGATGCTGTAGTAGAATGTCCTTGTTCTCTGCTTGAATAAGGCAGTTGTCCAAGTAAGGATATGTTTGTATTCCTCTTTGTCTGCAAAATGTAATTACTGGTGCCAGGCATTTTGTGAAGACCCTAGGCGCAGTAGATAAGCCAAAGGGCAGTGCAGAGAATTGGTAGTGCATTGAGCCACCTATAAATCTGAGGTATCTTCTGCATGATTGTCTGATTGGGACATGCAGGTATGCCTCTTTTAGGTCTAAAGTCACAAGCCAAGCCTTCTTGCCCAGCATGGGCAGAAGCTGCAGCAAGGTCAACATCTTGAATTTTGGAATATCCAGGAATGTGTTTAGGATAGACAGTTCCAGTATTGGTCTCCAGGCTTTGCCCTTTCTGGGCACCCAGAATAGCCTTGAGTAGTATCCTAGCCCCTGCTCTTGCTGTAGTACTTGCTGAATGGCTCTCATGTCCATGAGGGATGAAACTTGTTTTTGTGCCTCTGCCCATTGATTGCGTGGCAGGTCTGGCATACCGTTTGGCCTTGGCAGGGTGTGAAAGTGGAACCTGTAGCCTTGTGATACAATATTTAAGACCCATTTGTTCTAGGTGATCATGTGCCAATTTTGTGAAAAAATGCTAGTTTTCCCCCCAAAGGAGCTGCCAGAAGATAAGTGCTTGGTGCTGGCAGGGGAAAGTCATTGAGACTGTTTCCTGTATGGCTGTGATTTTTCCTCTCCACTTTTGGAGGTAGAAGCACCCCATTGTTTAGGCCTGTATGAGCCTTGGGGCTGTGATCTGCCTCTGGGGTATCTGTATCTGCCTCTTTGTGGCCTGTCTGACACTGGAAAGGACCAATTCTTTGTAGGCCAGTTCCTGCTAAATCTGGGAGGCTGTACCTGCAAGAAATCCTTGACTGTTTGCATAGATTTAGCTTTGTCCTCCATTTTCTTCAACACCTCTTCTGCTTTAACACCAAACAAGGTATCATGCTGTAATGGAGCATCTAATAGTTTTGCTTTAACATGATCGGGCAGATTCTGTTCTTTTAACCAAGCATGCCTCCTAATGACAAAACCTGTAACAGCGGCCCTGCAGGAGGCCTCTAGAGAATCAAAACCACATTGCAAAGTATGCTTTCCTACTTGTTCAGCTGCATGCAATAAATCCTGCATTTCTTTGTTTTCTGCACATTCTGAATTTGTCAACATTTTCTGTTTAAGCAGTGACATAAGATATTGCTGATATTTAAGCATATGAAACTGGCAATTTAAAGCTTTTACAGCCAAGGTAGCAGAAGTATAAATCTTTTTCCCCCATCTGTCCAGGGCCCTTGAATCCCTATCAGAGGGGATATGGTTTTTTGCAGTGGAAGACTTGACCCCTTTGGGACCCTGAGAGACAGTTTCTGGGTCAGCAGCAGGGTCTTTATAAAGAAATTTATGTGAATCAGGAACCCTGTAGTATCTGTCTGGCTTAACAGGAGCTGGTGGTAAAGAGTCAGGAGACAGACCGGACTCTGAAAATATATCATCTACAATGTCTAAAACAGGAGGGATAGCAAGGGGCCTGTGCTGAGGTAATAAAAGGAAGTCTCTGAGCCTTCTCTTGTATTTTGAGTAATCTTGGCTCTCCTAGTGGAAATGATCCCTTATAGTATGCAGGGTCTCCCCAAAAGAATAATCCTCAGGAGGAGAGACTGAAGGGATAGATTCTTCAGCATCAGAATCCTCATAGGGAGAAAGGGAATATTCCTGTTCAGAAGAGGAATCAGAGGAAATGGAAACCTGATCAGAAGATTCATATTCTATCTCTAGAGCTAGGCCTCTTATCAGGTGGGGGATGGGAACCCCTGATCAAAGTAATTAGGTCTTCGGCCATTTTAAGCATCTGTTTTTTTAGGCATGGTGGCCTGTCCAGGAGAATGCTGTACTTGTTTCTTTGTCTTTAGAGCTGCTTTAGTCTTTGCCTTTGAAGCTGAAGTTGGTTTCACATATAACTGTGTAGGCCTGAAAACACCCTCAGAAGCCGATGCCTGCTCAGCAGCTCTGGACCCATCTGAGGGAATAGTTTCCGAGTGTCCAATACCTTGAGTTTTCAGTGGCCTAGTCAGCTCCACGTGGGAGTCGGAAGTGGCTTGTGGCTCTGAGATAGCGGGCGTAAGGGGCTGCAAAAGTGCCTCACTGAGAACCGCAGACAGGCCTAGCGGAAGCCTTGTTGTCGGTTTTGGACCTCAGGACAGCCTTTTCTTTTTCTTTGCACTTTTTATAAACTCCGGTAGTCGGCTGTTCTGACGGCATTATATAATTGAATCTTCTGCCAAAGTAATGAAATGCAAAATCGTACCGACGCTTAACAGTGCTTTGGTTAAATCTAGCACAAAACCGACAACTAGCAACGTCGTGGTCAGGGCCTAGGTAAGGAATACAGTAAGAATGAAAATCCTTATGAGGTATTTGCTTCCCACAAGAAATACAATTATTAACTTTTTCTGACATCAGTCTGGAGCAAGAAAAAAGTTTTCCTAACAGGGTACTTAGCTTTAATGAAGACTTCGGATCTGAAATTCGAATTTGAAAATCTCAGGAGTCGGGTGACCGGCACTTGCGAACTGCTTTTGCTTTGGGCACCGCACGGCAAGAATGATTGAAGAAAATGGCGTTGGCTGCATCTTTTATACCCCTGGCGCACTGACGTCAGGGAGGAGGTGATAGCAACCAACACCGGACCTAGACTTTGGAACACGGGCCGACTGCGGGTAACCTGCCAGCAGGATAACCCAATTGTAATGACTGCAACTGTGAAACACGATGAACATCAGCCTCATCAAAGCATTAGCTAAAGATGTGAGAGTAGACAGCCTTGGAGAGACTAACTTGAGGCTCTCTGAAGACAACAACTCTGACAGGGAAGTGGTAAGCTCTGAAACCAAATCCCTCTGAAGCCGGGTAAAGTGGACCAAGTAATTAGTTGCTATCAGACCAAAAGCAGCTGAGGGAAACACATGCTTTGCAAAATGGTTGATCGCCCGGGACTCCCTGTTTGGGGGATGGGCCAAGGACCTTTGCTCAGCTAGCTCCTTCTTAGCAGCAGCAGTCAAAACAATGGCATCAACAGGGACCCCTTTGCTACAAAAAAGACCTATCCTTAGGAGGACTGAGGAATTTGCCTGCTTTCTTGGGCACAGATTCTACCATGTCTGGCTACTTCCAAGCCCTGCTGGTGATAAGGTCCACAAGCTCGTCAGCAGGGGTCGAAACCCAGGTAGAAGATGGGCCCATCCTGAATGCCTTCAGGAACAAGGACTCCTCTGAAGACATTGATGGGGAAGACCATCTGACTCTCAGCTTGAGAACCTCTGGGATGTCCCTGAAAGACACCTCCTCAGGTGAATGTCTGGGGGACCAGTCATCCTCCTCAAAATGAGTGTCCTTGGTGAGGGACTCTCTAGGGGAGTCCAAATGCCTCCTCTTACAAGTTCTGTTCTGAGGGGGCTCCTCCATGCTGGGCTCAGGGGAGGATTCAGAAGATATGGGTACCCTAAGTGGGGCAGTGCCCTTTTGAAGGTGCACATGAGAGGGCTGACCCTGGATGAGCAATGATGCCTCAGCTCCCAACCCCGAAAAAGGCTGGGGAGGACATTGAGAAGAAGGAGAGGTAATTCCCAAGGTGGAGAATGTTCTGTACACCACCTGGAAGGCTGAAAGACTGGGCGAACCCCCATCCACAGAGGTGGGGCCACCTGGGAAGGGATAAGGGACCCTGACACAGCACATATGCCCCCAGACGATATCAGTCCTGAGATGTCCAGTGCCAAAGCCCCCAAGGGAAGGAAGCAGTCTGAAAAATCCAGACCCAAACCCACCCCAAGGGACTCTTGATGGTATCGAGAGGGGGGGATTATCCAACACCGTTGGCCTCTCACTAGAAACTTCCAGTCCTGACATTCCAAAACCTGCTGGATTGGATGAGGAGAGTGGAGTCTTGTGGACCGGGAGGGTCCCCTAGTCACCTGGGCAGGGGAAGACAGCAAGCCCAACTCTATTTGGGCCTTGAGGAAGCTCTTCATCATCCTATCCACGTCCAAGGGAAGGAGACTTCTGGAGGACCTGGATGAAGCTGAATTGTGGCCAGATCTTGCTGGGGATCTGACCTTGGATCCTGCAGTCCTATGCCTCGAGAAGGAGATTGAGGAACCTTCAATGATAACAGGATACGACAGAGTTGTTGGATCTGACAACCTGGCAGGATCCGATGTCTTGGAAGGCATGATGGATGGATCTAACAAACTGGTTGGATCTGGGGAGAGCTTGCTTCTACTCGGATCCAAAGGCCTCCGATCTTCTGAAGCCTTGGATCCAAGAGTCTGAACCAAAGCTCTTGGAGTGACAGACCTCAGATCCAAAATCGAAAAGGCTGGACTTGGATCTGGGGATCTGCGATCCAACAGCCTCAGCTTTTTCGAAAGAGAGGAAGAAAAGGATCCCAGTGAGGGAGGATGAGGTCTCTTCTTAGGTTCCTGTGAGGGTTTGGACAGGGAGTCCGAAGGCAAAGGACCACCCTACTTCAAACCCTTCAGCAAAGGTTTATTTTGGTACTCTACTAGGGCCCTGGGGTTGAATGAGGCAAAAATATCACATTCAACCTCCAGGTGCACCAACCCTAAACAGTAGGGACACTACTTGTGTAAGTTGGAGCATGGCATCTTCTGACCACACAAGCAGCACCTTTTAAAACCTGAAGGCTTTTCAGCCATGCTAAACTAACAATACCCACACACAAAGATTTTCATTTTTTTTTTTTTTTTTTTTTTTTTAGAAAGACCAGCTAAGAAAAAAAGGCTTGTGTGCCACACACTAGGAGGGGGAGTTCAACTAAGAATTGCAAAACGCAGAAACAACACCTGAAAGGTAAATGGACAGGAAAGAAGTTAAGAAAAAAACAGCACTTAACTATATCCTACATTTGAGTCTGGGACCACATCTGAACGATACAGCATCAAATGAGATCTGGGGGTTAGAAGGTAGTAGGGGATTATGGAAAAGGGAGGAGCTTGAGATCTGGATCTGTCTGAGAAGTTGCCGGCTTGGATCAGAGCGTGAATCCAAGTCCCATCTATAATGAATAATGACACGGATAGCATCAGATCAAATAGTTGCTCTGACATTCTAATGTGTACATTTCTAACTTGGTAATACTTCCATTGCCTATGTACATGTACTATGTACTGGAAGTGCAGGAATTTTTCTCTTTTGTTCTGAGGCACATGGAGTAAGACTGGCAACTAGAACGTCCATTCAATGTTACTTCTGAGTTAACTTTAAGTATAAAGGAACAGGGTCATTCTGTCCTTGTGAAATATGAGAAAGGACTCCTTGCATATTAAGGTCTGAAGTTCTGAAACTCTTTTTTTGTCTGATGTGACTGCCACTAAGCAATCCGTTTTCCAAGACAGGAACCTTAAAAGGTGTTGGTTCAAAAGGAGAAGAGGAAAGATGGTTAGTTTTTCTCATACGAAATTCAGATCCAAGACTGGAGCAAACATCATTGGGGGGGGGGTTATACACAATGCCCTTTAGGAACTATCTGATGGTCTAGATGCCAAAGAAGTGGCAGAGGGCAAGCAGGTGGAGGAACACAAGGGTGGGAGTACTTCACCAGAGGGGAGGGTTCTAGTGCCACATTGGCAGGTTGTTGGCTTGCACTATCCAAGTTGGCACTGCTGCTGAAGCAGGTGCTGGAAGTTGAAGTGGGTTGATATGTGGCTTGCATACAGACCTACTGGAGAAGATTGCAGATTCACTTGACCAGCTGGTCTCTGACACTGGGCCACAGGGAAAGATGTGGCCCACACCACTGGCAACCTTATCCATCATATGATGAAAGATCCCTGAAATTTCCATTTAAGCCAGTACGGGAGACAGAACACCATCTGACCATACACCATCCAATCCCATGAGTGCTCTCTTCTAATTAAGTCTTGCCTTACACCACATCTGTTGCCCAACCCTCACCATCACCATCTGTTCAAGCTCTTTAACTCCATCCATCCCATGTCTCCACATTGTACAGTGTGTGTGTGTGTGTGTGTGTGTGTGTGTGTGTGTGTGTGTGTGTGTGTGTGTGTGTGTGTGTGTGTGTGTATATATATATATATATATATATATATATATATATATGCATATAGTTTCACTCATGTTTGTGTGTACATCACTGTGTCTCTGCTCCTGCTCCCTCTCTTATCCTATTTTGTACTTTCTGTTTTTTCAACCTTCCCCCTCTTCCATTCTTTCTACATAATGAAAAAAATTGAGTCTTCCTCCACAGATTCACACTCCTATATATTGTCCTCGAGTGTGACCCTCTGTTTGCTCTTCCCCTTTTTTCTTTCTTTCTTGTACACCCCTCATTTTCCCTTTTATACA
Source organism: Protopterus annectens (assembly GCF_019279795.1). Lineage (NCBI taxonomy): Eukaryota > Metazoa > Chordata > Ceratodontiformes > Protopteridae > Protopterus > Protopterus annectens. Next base: position 938,475,323 of record NC_056747.1, read on the forward strand.
TCAAACAAGTGCCCACATATGTAGACAAGATAGCAGTGCAGTTGTAAACAGTATGCAGCTACTTTGCTTTCTATGGGTTTTTTTCCTGTCCTGCCGACAAACACACTAACATGTTTAGCTCAGCTAACACAAGTAATACTTTACATTTGAGGCATTTTTTGAGTTCACTTTTTGTGTTTACACAGGATCAATGTGGCACATAACAGCTCTATAGATGGGTCTTGTGCTACTGTGCACGACTTTCATTGCATGATTGTCTACTTGTACAGTTTTATTGCAGAGGTATCTCGACTTGCACAGTTGCAGTGCTGCTCACAAATGTACAACTGAAGCACAGCTAGGTGGACTCGAGCTCTGCATATCTTCATCTGGATATACAGTGTCTGCCTATGTCACTGCATAGGACTACTTAGCCTACAAGGCTTGCACTGAAGTGCAGTGTATTTCTATGAATCCCAGGCAATGTAAGGGACAGCAGACCCTGTAAGGATCTAGGAGTACACAGTGGCAATGACAGTCATCCTCAGCTGTCAGGAGGATCAGTAAAAACAAAGGAAATACTACAGGTACTACCCAAAAAATAAACTTCTGACACTTGAAACATAGCACTTAATGGTTATGGTTTGTGATACTACAAGTTATACGAACGAGCTTATGAAAAGGGTGTATAAACGATTTCATTTGTGACTTTGCTACCTATGACTATCTGTATAACTGTCTCTTGGACAATCATCTTCTGCAGCAAATGCCCATCTGTTAAATATTCATAGGAAGTTACAAGGCTAATGGCCCTAGGGCCCATACAAGTCCAGCCAAGTTCAACCCTTACTTCCACGATCAGCACCTACTGCCCCTGTCCAACAGGGACAAGGATGGAACTCCCAGGGTGAATTTATGGTTACCCATCAAATCGTCCAGATTACGTTTGAAGAGGGGACAATGAGGTGCTCTGTTTGACATGAACTGGGAGTCTGTTCCAAAGGTGTGGTAACCTCTGGGAGACAAATCTGTCCCTCCAGCAGGTTCTATTAATGTCACTCAACAGGTTAAAGTCTTTAGAGCAAGTAACCTGTGTACCAATTGACTTGCGGATTGTGTACCTGTTTTATATTTTACACACACACACACACACACACGCACGCACGCACGCACGCACACACACACACACACACACACACACACACACACACACACACACACACACACACACACACAAACATATAAATGTATATACATTACATACAAACATACAGAAGTATATAAATTCCCACCTGCAGGCAAAAAAATACATGCATAAACAAAGATCTCGGATTCCTCCCACCCACACACACACAAACACAGCATATGTAGAAAATTCCTGTGACACCAGAAGCTACATACATTTCTGTGGGTTTTGGATAATCCTTGAGCAATCCTGCTTCCAGATGTAGCCATTTTACTTCCAGCACATTATGTTCTGTATGATGAAGTCTGTGGGCTCTGCTTAAACATCTGTGCTAAAGTAAGAAACAAAGTCACTCTTCACTAATCTGAACATTATACCTTCTGTACAGCAGCTGTAGTGTGTGTGGATTGGGAAATGGGATTTTCCTCTGCAAAGGGCAGTAAATTATATGACGTACACGCTTAAATAAAAGAAGAAGATTACATAACTGTGTAACCACACACACACATGTGCACTATAAATAGAGTATGCAAGAGTTAGGCACTAGAACATGCATTTTGTTTCTTCCTGCTAGAATTATTGCATTCCATTGCCCTACTTGTGGGATAAAACTGAAAAACGTTTGTGTGCAGTCTCTCTCCCTATCTCTCATTTGTAATAGCCACATCTGTCTTCAGGCAACTGTCTGAGAAAGAAAATATATACTTTTCAAAGAACATTAGTATATCACACTTGACATAACCTGTGCTAAATACTTAAAGGGGAAAAAATAAAGATCTAAAGGTACACAAGAATGACCATATCAAGATGTAAAGAGCAGAATCACCCTTTGATAGTCAACAAGTTTGACTGTGTGAGATTTTCTCTATCCTGTGAGCAAACAGGCTGTCTTCTTTAGGCTTTGTTGTTAATGTTTTTGCTTCTTTTTATATATCCAAGTACTAGGTTTCCTTTTTTCATCCAGGGACTCGTTATGCTGACTGGGGCGATTATTTTCATGCAGCTTTGCATGAAAGATGTCCCTCAATCCTGATGAAGAAGAAACAAGGTCAGTATACCTGGATGTTAAAGCCCTGTATAGTTACACATAGAAGAAACTGTGCTTCATTTTGCTATTAAAAAGCAAAATACTTCTGCAGCTCTTGCCCCCTGCAAAAAAACTGCAAACATAAATACTACTGCCATAAGTTATTTCACTAAGCTACATTCTCAGCGATCTGTCTAATCAATCGTATGTAATTTCACTAATTTAGGTACAGTAAAAACAAGAGCCATTAAAGACATTTGCAGTAATAGCTTGGTGGCTGCAGGTCCACTGCTGACTCACGATGGCTGTGTTGTGAAGCTGCAGACTATTTAATTGAGAATGAGTTCACTTACTTTTACCAATTTTTTTACGCATTAGAGTTGCCATAACTGGACAATAGAAATGTAAGCTCCTGAAAGTGAATGAATTTCTGCACAGATGTGAATAATCACATTTTATCAAATAAAAGGAACTGGACAGAATTTTTGCTAAATTATACTGGAGACAAAAACTGAGGGTTTCAAACGTAACAGAGCTGGCTACAACAACCTTGTTAGAAGTGATGTGGATTCAGCATTGTCACTGTTAGCAGAAGGGTGAAGTAACAAGGTTAAGTTACCTGGCACAAGTAATAGGTCGGGCAACAGAACACACTGGCTATGTTTTCATCTTCTTCTGCCTGGCAGTTCTTCCTTTTCTCTTTTTTTCTCCTCCACCAACTCCAGCACAGATTGCAAAGCTGAAGCTGCTATCCAATTCAAACTTGCTTTTAGACTTTATGGTCAGATGACTATGTATGCCATTCACCTTTTATATTTGCTTCATTGGTGAGTTTGGATATCTGTGTACCTTAATTCAACACACCGTGCATTTTTTCTCACATACCTTTTTGTGGAGCTGAAGTGAAGGTCTCAACTAATCATCATCATCTTCTTTTGGCTGTTCCCGTTAGGGGTCGCCACAGCAGATCATCTGTTTCCATTTCTTCCTGTCCTCTGCATCATGCTCTTTCAGACCAACCGCCTGCATGTCCTCTCTCACCACATCTATCAACCTTATCTTAGGCCTTCCTCTTTTCCTCTTACCTGGCAGCTCCATCCTTAGCATCCTTTTCCCAATATATCCAGCATCCCTCCCTCAGCACATGTCCAAACCAATGCAATCTCGCCTCTCTTGCTTTGTCTCCAAACTGTCCAACCTGAGCTGACCCTCTAATATACTGATTCCTAAATCCTGTCCATCCTAGTCACACCCAGTGCAAATCTTAATATCTTTAACTCTGCCACATCCAGCTCTGGCTCCTGCCTTTTTGTCAATGTCACCGTCCCCAACCCATATAACACAGCTGGTCTCACTACCCTTTTGTAGACCTTCCCTTTCACTCTTACTGGTGCCCGTCTGTCACAAATCACTCATAATGCTCTTCTCCACCCATTCCACCCTGCCTGTACTCTCTTCTTCACCTCTCTTCCACACTCACCATTACTCTGAACTGTTGATCTCAAGTATTTAAACTCATCCACCTTCACCAACTCTACTCCCTGCATCCTCACCATTCCTCTATCCTCCCTCTCATTCACACACATATATTATGTTTTAGCCCTGCTGACCTTCATTCCTCAACTCTCTAAAGCATATCTCCACCTCTTCAGGGTCTCCTCAACCTGGTCCCTACTCTCACTACATATCACAGTGTCATTTGCAAACATCATAGTCCACGGGGCCTCCTGTCTGATCTCATCTGTCAACCTGTCCATCACCACTGCAAATAAGAAAGGGCTCAGAGCTGCTCCATGATGTAATCCCACCTCCACCTTAAATGTATCTGTCACTCCCACCGCAGTCCTCACCAATGTCACACTACCCTCGTACATATCCTGTACCGTTCTTACATACTTCTCTGCCACTCCTGACTTCCTCATACAATACCACAACTCCTCTCTGGGCACCCTGTCATACTTTCTCTACGTCCACAAAGACACAATGCAACTCCTTATGACCTTCTCTGTATTTCTCCAACACTCTCAAAGCAAACGTTGTCTCAACTAATAACCCGACATTTTTTATAGCACAATACTTGCTAGTACTTTACACCCTGTGACCTCCAGTAAATGTTATGCAGCCCCATAAATGAGAATTTGCAGGTACAGAAGTAACAAACATGCACACACAAACAGAATCTAACCATACAGTGGGGGCTTCCTGATCCACCTAGTTTTGTATATGTTGCCAAATACATTTGGCTTTGGCAAACAATAGAGTACAAATGACAGAATATATGCTTTTATATAATATACAGACAAAAAAAGGGTTAACCCATAGACTCTTAATCTTACGTTTTGGGCCTCCACAAACCAAAAATCTACCTACCCTTTTGCATCACTGCTTTTTTATTAGCAATTCTTTCTATGTACATCTGAAGACCTAATCGTTGTTTGTTTATTTATGTGTACTTATGTTTGCATTTGGTAATGGATATACAGCACTGACCTGGACCATGGACCTTTTTCATGCTCAGTCAATGATCACAGTCTGGTTAAAATGACTTACTCAGAGTCACACATTTGCCAAATGGATCCTGAGGGACTCAAGTCCTGGACTGCGGGCGTCATATGATTTACAACTCATAGCCTTACTCCTCTCCCTAACAGCCAGATGACTTTACACAACATTCATATCTCCTGCTGGCAGAATGTTGCAAGTGTTATTACCTCTTTAGCAAAGAAATGTTCCTTACATCACCCCAAGCTTCACGACATGTTTTTTAGTTCTGTACAGGTTCTGATTTTAAAACTGTGTCCTCCATTACACTGAACGTACCCCAATGAATCCATAGATGACATAGGGTGATAGGCACTACAAGGCAAGTAAGTATAAAGATCACGTGTGCCTTTTCATATAGTACCCTCAAGATGACCCCCCCCAGTTCCAGGAGGGGAAAAAGCTAGACCAACGATGAACTTTTAAGTACCCCATCTGATCATCAATGTTTGTCTTCACAGAAGCAAGTCTCGGTTATACAATATTTCTTTCTTCTCTACAGAAGTGTAAACGATGCAAGACTAACATAGGTAGGCTGAGCACTGTGAGGCTGAAACCCACCATCACTGTTGCTCCAGGATCTCCACTACTGGCATTTTCAATCGAGTTTCGGTCAGTACTTCTTTTCCTTCCTGCCAACAATACAGAATATGCCAGCCCATGTTTATGGGAAATACACCAGGAGTTCCCTAGGCAGACTATTAACTCAGTTATCGAGTCCATAGAAGATCAGAAAAAATATCATACTTATTTTACAAACTCACACTACCAACTTCATTCTAGTTCACTTTCTGTCAAAGTCACTTACATTTCTTTCTCTCTGCATAAAATTACTGAACAAATCAATTCTGGCAGAGATTCCACATTTACGGAAGAATGTAAATATATCCCCTTGACTAAAGCGCACGATACATTTAGACACATTGCAGTTAGTCAAATCTATACCCTGCAATATCACTGTCTCCTCCATCTGTGGGCATCACCTGCCTGATGCAATCCAGAAATTCACATCCCATTTCATTCAGAAGGCAGTCTTCATCAGGATTCCCCAAAGGATCAGTCCTGACCCCTTAAAAATCATGAGATATGTTATCCTGCAAGCATGCTACAAGGCAATGAATAAATTGGCTCACACAGCTATAGGACACAGACCCTCTACATCGACAGAATGTGCAAGTAAGGCATATTTCTGTAACGTCTAAGGACATATAAGTGATAAAATCTTCCTTGATATTCTGATCAGGAGGAGCCTTTTTCACACAGAGAATGTCTTTTTTTTTTGAGTGCACTATAAATGAAGACATTTTACGCATTTGTTCTTGCATATGCAATGAAAAGTTACTGTATATTTTTGGGTAGCTGTACTGCTTATGCATATGTACCAGCTATGGTTGTTATGTTGTACCTGCTGTTATCTGCCACTGCTTTGCACCTTAACATTGAGTGTGCTTGGTGACATAATCAGCAAATGTATAAATGCAGAACCTCAGTTTCTTAATCTCTACATTATTCAGTTACAACTTTATTCTTCTCTATATTTAGCCTTAGGTCTGCAGTCATTTTTTTTGGAGATGGTGCTTTGAAAGCTGAATACAATAACCATAGTTACTCAGCCAGACAATGCAATTGCAACATCTTTGGAAATTATGCTCCTGCCTACTACAGCCCTGGTGCTATCTCTAGATCTTTCCTTTGTGATAACAGGTGGTATTCCCTCATCTTACATTCTGCATCAAGCATTCCTCTTCCCTTTGAGCATTTGTTATTTCTGGAATGGAAATTCAGCTATTGCATTTCTAATCACTCATCAAGTTTGCACAGGATCACAGTGCATTTTTTTACACAATCGAGATCATCTACAATATGTGATCTCATATTATTATTTTAAACAACTTCCTGAACAGCATATTTCCAGCCTCCTTTTCAAACTTATTATCAGCAACTCCGTGTTTTAAGGCTAACACTAACATGGTCTACCAATAGGTATTAAGCTGAGTTAATAATACATTCCTAGACCCACATGTACATCAATAAAATCTGCAAATATTTCTATATGGGGTTTACACTCAATGGCTGGGCCTTTTGGAAATTTTCCTACCTACAACCTAGCCTTCCAATTTTAAAGGCAAAGCATTCCTCTTCAAAGCTGGGCAATACCTGATAGAGACAGTGGCAGCATTTATATCAGTTAATGACACCATGTAGCATTTTCTCACAATGACCACAGACTCTCTGCTGTGACTGCAACTGAATTGGAATTATAGAATTTGTTTAAATAACTGAAACTCGGGCATTGGAACAATGTAATCACTCCTGTCACAATGACATTTGAGGAGAACTACCACAATATTGGTAACAGATGCCTAGTGAGAACACTGTTAGTGTATCGATATTCTCAGTTGATGCAGACAATTCTCCAGTGGTATCGGAGGTGGTACTTCACAAGGATGCTTAGCTGTTGCTGATAAATGAGCTAGAACTCACCTCCACAAAGTTAATAGTGATAATGGAAGTGTGCCATCAATCCCTTAGAAATATCCAAAAGAGAAGAATTAGTGAAGAAAACCCCCAGCACTAGCCAGAGGAGGTACTATCCCCCACAGAGTCCTGTGCTGAATCTTCCTGCCTCTTTTCATCTAATGTAGAGGGGGATACCAAGGTGGATGAAGTGCTCAACTGTTTGCAAGCTTTGTCCCAAAGTGCTGAACAAGGCAGGGGTAGCTAGCTTTGTGACATAAACAGAAAGAACTCAGACTGTGAGGCAGGAGACATGAGCCTGGGTAGCCGACCTAAACAAAGCTGAAGCCAGCCAAAGGGGGAGGAGGAATAGCTTAAACACTGGCTTGTCCATATAGGGGCAGGGGCATATATGTGCCTCCCTATGAGCCCTAGTACAGCCAGGGAGTTCTAGCTAAAAAGACAAAGATATCTGTAGTGAGAGCTGTGTGAACATGGCAGCACCTGCATGTAAACTGCACTGTCAAACTAACACCACTGTACTTTATTTATGGTGGTTAGTTGGGGATGGGGAGCATGTGTACACACAGTAGCACCTGCATGTGAAAGTACAGTTTTGTACCTACCATAAATGTAGATGTCCGATAGATATGCAACTGCAGTCATAACATATGGGTTGTCCTGCCTCAGGCAGCCCTCGGTCGGCCGGATTCCAAAGTCTGGGTCCGGCGTCGGCTGGTGTCGCCTCCTCTCCGACGTCAGAACGGCTGGAGTATAAAGGCATTGGCCGACGCCATCTTCTTCAGTGTTTCTTGCCCCAGATGCCAGGTGCCCTCCTAGGAAGGCTAAATTTGGTGAATGGATAAACAATTCCAGACATGCACAACAGTAATAAACAGATACACCATAGGAGATACCCCCAGCTAATAGGAATAGGGGGAGTGGACCCATAAAGAAGGTTGCAGAGGGTAGGAGGGTGGGAAAATTGACTGCAGTTGCATACCTATCGGACATCTACATTTATGGTAGGTACAAAACTGTACTATGTCCTTCAAGAATGCAACTGCAGTCATAACATATGGGTTGAATACCATAGCCAAGCTGGGGGTGGTTGGAACTAAGAAAGTGATGGTGTAGCTAAAATTCCCTGCAGGACTGCCGAAGCAAAGCCTGCTCGGGATCTGGAGTATAAAGGCAGGTTGTAGTGCTTGGTAAATGTATGCACGGAGCTCCATGTAGCAGCCTCTAGAATGTCCTTTGTAGCCACTCCTCTTAGGAAAACTGTGGATGTGGCTATAGCTCTGGTGGAGTGTGGCCTAATATTGGCTGGCACACTTTTTCCATGAAAAGAATAGCAGAATCTGATGCAGTGTCCAATCCATTTGGAAATTGTTTGTTTGGAGATTGCTTTTCCTTGTACTCCAGCAGCATAGGCTACAAGCAGTTGGTCAGACTTTCTGGTGGCCTTAGTTCTGTCCAAGTAGTAGCGTAGTTGCCTGTGTATGTCCAAAGTATGCAGCAGTGCTTCCCCCCTGTTTTGAGGATTGGGGAAGAAAGTAGGCAGGTGAATAGCTTGATTTAGAGACACCCTGGAAATTACTTTTGGCATGAATGAAGGATTGGTTCTTAGAGTGACTCTGTCCTGATGAAAAATGAGAAAAGGAGGTACTGCCATGAGTGCCTGTATCTCCGAGACTCTTCTTGCTGATGTGATTGCCAATAGGAAAACCGTTTTCCATGAGAGAAATTGCATTTCTGAAGTTGCTGCTGGTTCAAAGGGAGGAAGAGTTAATTTTTCCAAGACAAAATTGAGGTCCCATGCAGGTACTGGCGGTTTCCTGGGAGGTTTGATATTCTTTATCCCTCTTAGGAACTGTCTTAGCAAAGGATGCGAAAACACAAGTGGATCACAATTGTATTTTGCTGAGATTGCCGAGGCATGAATCTTTATGGAAGAATTTGAGACACCAGTATGAAACATTTCTGCCAAGTATTCCAATATCTGAGGTATACTCAATACTGTTGTATCCTGACCTCTGTTAGCATTCCAGATGATGAATCTCTTCCACTTAGCTGAATAGGTTTTTCTGGTGGAAGGTCTGCGTGCTTCCAGTAAGATCTCTTGAACTTTTTTGGAAAGAGAGATATCGGAAGGAGTTATGGTAGCCTCCAGGCTGTCAGATGCAATGTTTTCAGGTTTTGATGAACAGTCCTGTAATTGTGTTGTGTTAGAAGCAGAGGCCATAGGGGCAGAGGCCATGGTTTGGTCCGAGTTATGCTCAACAGCAATGGGTACCAGTGCTGCCTTGGCCAGTCTGGAGCTATCAAAATGCCTGTTGGTTGTTCTGCTTTGATCTTCAGTATCACCTTGGTCAGCAGTGGTAGAGGAGGGAATGCATAAATTGTCAGGGAATTCCAGCTGAAGGAGAGAGCATCCGTTTTCCAGGCTAGAGGATGGTGGGTCCTTGTACAGAACTTTTCCAGGTGATGATTCAAGTGAGAAGCAAAGAGATCTATGTCCGATCTTCCCCATGTCCTTGTTACTTGTGAAAAAATGTGAGGATGCAGCATCCATTCGTGTGGACCCAAGAAATTTCTGCTCAGCTTGTCCGCCAGTACATTGTCCTTGCCTGGCACAAACTGGGATTGCAGATGTATCTTCAGACTTAGGGATTTTTCCCAGAGAATCATTGTTAGTCTGCAGAGGGGATAAGAATGAGTGCCTCCCTGCGTGTTTATATACCACATAACAGTGGTGTTGTCTGTCCTTATTAGTAAATGTCCTTGTTGAAGTGATTTTTCGAAAGTCTCGATTGCATGTATCACTGCCAACATCTCTTTTTGGTTTATGTGCAGATGCCTTTCCCTTGGTGTCCATTGACCTTGAATGCATCTGCCCTCCATGTGCGCCCCCCATCCATGGTCTGAGGCATCTGTTGTAATCATTTGACCTGCTTGAGGTTTGTTGAAAGACGTGCCTTTAACTGACTTGTTTGAGCCCACCACAAAAATTCTCTTTGTAGACATGGAATGAGTGGGATTACGTCCTCTAGGCTTTGGCTGTGTTGGGACCATAAGCTTTTTAAATACCATTGCAGCTTTCTCATATGAAGTCTTGCCAAAGGTATCAGAAGAATGCAAGATGCCATGAACCCCAGGGCATGCAGGATTTTCCTTGCAGTCAGCTGGGAGAGCTTTGCTAGGCCTTTGAAGTACTCTGGTAACTGCTGTTGTTTTTCCTCTGTGAGATAAGCCATTTGTGTTTTTGTGTCCAGTTTGGCTCCTAGGAAAATAATCTGTTGGGATGGCAGAAGTCTTGATTTCTGAATGTTGACTGTGTATCCCAAGGCCTGTAGTAATTGAATGACATAGTCCAAGTTTGCTATCAAGGTTTGTTTGTTGTCTGCTTGTATGAGGCAGTCGTCCAGGTAGGGGTAGATTTGAATCCCCTGGAGTCTGCAGTGTGCCACTACTGATGCCAGGCATTTCATGAACACTCTGGGCGCAGTAGATAAGCCAAACAGCAGTGCTGAGAATTGATAATGCTCTGTCCCTGCAAGAAATCTGAGGTATCTTCTGCAGCTTTGTCTGATTGGGACATGCAGGTATGCCTCCTTGAGGTCCAGAGTGACCATCCAAGACCCCTTGCCCAGCATGGGAAGGAGTTGCTGCAAAGTCAGCATTTTGAACTTTGGCACAATGAGATAAGTATGGCTTTTGTGCAGATTAGCATAGCATTTTGGCCTTCCTGCACCAGAATGAATGCTCTAGAGTGAAGTAAGTTTTTCCAGTTCTATCCACTGGAACTTAAAAGTGTTTTGATGTGTCAAAATGGGAAAATCACCATTGTCCTGGATGCTAATGATAAAGAGGTGCAGGGTGTAATAAAAACAAATACATAAATAAAAATGAAAAAGAAAGGGAAGTGATGAGTATTTACCCACCCCAGCACTATGGGTTCCTAGGTGGTTCAGAGAGGATAGTGGGTGAGAATCCGGATTGCAGGAGTGGTTTATCAGGTGATCTGCTGCAGTCATTACATCGGGGAAACTAACAGAGCTGGAAATGCTTACACTGAGAGGACTGTTGAAATCATAATGGAGGAAGATACCATGCCCTTCAAGATGGGTTAAGCAAGCCATGTCCTAGCCATGCAAATAAAATCCCTACTTATACTGCTAGGAAAAATTGTGAGCACAGGACCAAGTAGCTACTTCCATGATATCTTGTGCATTAACCCCTTTCAGGAATGTTACAGTGATCAGGAAAGTCAGGAATGCTGTGGTCCAAGGTGAATTTGTCCTTGTACAAGACAAGGAAAGACCCTTTACAAACGGGGATGTGCAATCATGTCACCATCATAGTGTAGATAATCACTACTAGAAAAGTAGTTTTCTATTAAAGGATTTTGAGATATGCCAAGGCAGCTGGTTCAGAGAGGGCTACAGTGAGTTGTTACATCATGAAATTTAGGTTCCAAGCTAAAGGAAGGACACCTATGTGATCTGGGATGTAGTATGCCCTTTAGAAAACCATTTGACAGGTAGTCTGGAAGTCAAGAACTATCCAAAGAAAAGTCTCTCAGCTATTTTAGCTTGCTTATCTTAACCGAGGAATACTTTAAGCCAGTAAACAAGATTTTGGAGGGATATTGCATGGCAACTGCCATGCACACATACACGTATATATACACACACACACACACACACACACACACACACACCTCTCACAGTGTAGGTCCCATCTTTGGCATCATGAGGAAAATCTTTTCCACTTAACTAGGTATGATTTTTCGGGTACTTCGTCTAGGCACAACTATAATGCTAAGCATGACTCCAGAACACAGGTGTTGCCTAAAGGAAAGAAGAATTATATCCTCTAAGCATCTAAGTTTAGGGTGGTCAAGTTGTGGTGTATGAAGGACACTTCACACTGCATCAAAACATCCATTTGATGAGTCTTTACTCTTGGGTTATCCTGCTGGCAGGCAACCCGCAGTCGGCCAGAATTCCAAAGTCTAGGTCCAGCGTCTGTTGCTTTTTTTTTAAAACCTGTCTCGCTATGTTAAATGGGTTTAGCATAGCGAGACAGCTTTAAAATAAGCAACGGAGATCTCCGTTGCTTATTTTAAAGCTGTCTCACTATGTTAAACCCATTTAACATAGCGAGACAGTGTTTTAAAAGTAGAGTTATACTAATGGAAAAAAGTCTGGGCGACCAGACCTTTTTCCATTAGTATAACTCGATTTACAATGTGCACGCTGGCCAATCAGCGTGCACGTTTTGGGGGGGTCATGGTATAACAGAGATGTTAGCCTTATGGGTGGGCAGGATTGGGGATGAATGCATAGTGACCAGCTGAGCAACCCAAATTAACAGACATGTGAGTTACCCACACACACACACACACACACACACACACACACTATCTACTTATTACTTCGTTATTCAAGAAAACAAAAAACACACTAAATCATCAGCTGCAGGAGAAGGACAAAAATCATTAAACTATTTGCACACATATGAGCACTAAGCTTATGAATGAGCAATTACAATTGTAAACCTAGAGTGCTAATTAGCTGTGCCATTTAATATTACCTGTGCCTATATTTACTTTCACTTTATACTTGAAGGGTCATTATTCTTAAAACAATTTTAATTGTATTCTTTCAGTTTATAGTGATTTGTTTATTTTAAGATACATTCCCTGAAGCCCTCTTTACTTTCTTGTGCACATTAGTGGTTTCAATTCACTTTATTATATTAATCCCACTAGTACCATCAAGTTTTTGATGCAATTATCCTAGCCTCACCCATCTTTTTTAACTTTGATACTTTTATTTAGATACAATGGAGAGGCACCCTGCTATAGACTTTATCCTGTCTCTAATATAATAACACTCATGTGATAATATTAGCCTAGACTCATAACTCCTTTTTAATTTATTTTTTTCCTACAGTCACCTATCTAACCTTTATTGACAAGGTTAGTCCAACTAAACTAATAACCTCCTTTCAAAGGAGACCTGAAGTGGAATTTTTTTTTTTTTTTTTTTTACTACAAGAGGTTGACCAGGATATTGGGGAACTTCCACTAGTCCTTTTTGATAGATGCTGTGGGATTTTATTAGTATTTGGTTTTTTTTTTTTTTTTTCTTTTTTTTATTTTTTGCATTTTTTTTTCTTTTTTTTTTTTTTTTTTTTTTTTTTTTTTTTTTTTTTTTTTTTTTTTTTTTTTTTTTTTTTTTTTTTTTTTTTTTTTTTTTTTTTTTTTTTTTTTTTTTTTTTTTTTTTTTTTTTTTTTTTTTTTTTTTTTTTTTTTTTTTTTTTTTTTTTTTTTTTTTTTTTTTTTTTTTTTTTTTTTTTTTTTTTTTTTTTTTTTTTTTTTTTTTTTTTTTTTTTTTTTTTTTTTTTTTTTTTTTTTTTTTTTTTTTTTTTTTTTTCCCCCCCCCCCCCCCCCCCCCCCCCCCCCCCCCCCCCCCCCCCCCCCCCCCCCCCCCCCCCCCCCCCCCCCCCCCCCCCCCCCCCCCCCCCCCCCCCCCCCCCCCCCCCCCCCCCCCCCCCCCCCCCCCCCCCCCCCCCCCCCCCCCCCCCCCCCCCCCCCCCCCCCCCCCCCCCCCTTGTACAAGACAAGGAAAGACCCTTTACAAATGGGGATGTGCAATCATGTCACCATCATAGTGTAGATAATCACTACTAGAAAAGTAGTTTTCTATTAAAGGATTTTGAGATATGCCAAGGCAGCTGGTTCAGAGAGGGCTACAGTGAGTTGTTACATCATGAAATTTAGGTTCCAAGCTAAAGGAAGGACACCTATGTGATCTGGGATGTAGTATGCCCTTTAGAAAACCATTTGACAGGTAGTCTGGAAGTCAAGAACTATCCAAAGGAAAGTCTCTCAGCTATTTTAGCTTGCTTATCTTAACGGAGGAATACTTTAAGCCAGTAAACAAGATTATGGAGGGATATTGCATGGCAACTGCCATGCACACATACACACACGCACACACACACACACACACACACACACACACACACACACACACACACACACACACACACACACACACACACACACACACACACACACACACACACACACACACACACACACACACACCTCTCACAGTGTAGGTCCCATCTTTGGCATCATGAGGAAAATCTTTTCCACTTAACTAGGTATGATTTTTCTGGTACTTCGTCTAGGCACAACTATAATGCTAAGCATGACTCCAGAGCACAGGTGTTGCCTAAAGGAAAGAAGAATTATATCCTCTAAGCATCTAAGTTTAGGGTGGTCAAGTTGTGGTGTATGAAGGACACTTCACACTGCATCAAAACATCCACTTGATGAGTCAGAAGGATATGGTTTTTACCTGATCATTTTGAATGGGTGGGAGAGCCAAAGTTGCCTTAGTCAGAAAGGGGAAGTCATTATTTCTGGTCTCTCTCTTCCCTTTTTTTCTAGATTACTCTGGGGTGCAATGGAAGCGGAAATAAAGCATGCAGACTCCTCTCCCATTCAGGAGAGATATCCACTGCACAAGCTTTTCTTTAAGGTGGTATGGAGAAGAATTTATTCAGTTGTTTGTTGCCTAGAGAAGCCAAGATGTCTGTGTCCGGAACACCCCATCTGTTCATAACAGACTAAAATCTTTCCATGGAGCATCTTTTCTTGTGGGTCTGCTGAAGTCTTGGCCTGCAGTGGAGTTGTTCCTTGACAGGATGCAAGCAGCTGTTAGCAGAGGGTTGAATTTCTGAGCATGCTCCAAACTCTGCACTGCTAGCCTGAAAAGTTGAACCCCCACCTCTGTTTGTTGATGTAGTAAATGACTGTGGTGTTATTTGTAACCACCTTAAAGGTTTCAAAACTGTTCTGAAGAGTATGCTGACCTGCAAGTATTTCTTTCAAATGTTTGTAGGTCATACTTCCTCTGGACTTTCAACCCCCTAGGTTGTGTGTCCTCTAGGCCTGATCTGAGCATATGTGTTGAGAGTCACCTAAAGGGCATACCCTTGCTGAGCCTGATTTGGTCTATCCATTGTAACAATTCCTTCCTAAAGCAGGGTAAAGCTGGGATTAAGGTCTCCTTTAAAGGTAGCTTTCCTTGTCCCAAAAACTTCTCAGGAAGTACTGCAGTTTTATCATATGCAGCTTGACAAGGTGTACAATAAAGGTTGAAGCCATGTGACCCAGCACAGAGAGGACTTGCCTAGCAGTCCATTGGGGTTTTGGTACTATGGTTTTGAAAAGATTTTTAAGGGTGTCCCATTCTTCTGTAACCAAAAAGACTTAGATACCACAGTGTCTGGGACAGTCCACAGAAAGAGCACACTGACCGGGAATCAAATAAAACTTCTGGAGGTTCAGTGTAAATCCTTAATTGGTCAGGGACTCTAAGCCCCCCTTACTCTGCATGAACTATTCCTGGAGTAAGCAGTTCTCCCTGTAAGAGTAAATGTGGATGCCCTTGATATTGTGGTGTGTTATCACTGGAGCCAGGCATTTGGTGAATACTCTTGACACAGTAACTAAAACAAGGAGCAAAGTGGTAAAGTGGAAATGGTGTCACCCTGCCACAAACCTTGGAAACAGCCTGTGACCTTTGAAGACTGGAATATGTTAAGGTAGGTGTCATTTAGATCTATAGTACATACAAATGCCTGAAGGTTTAACATGGGGAGCAGTGCCTTGTCTGCCAAATTTGGTACTTTTTAGAACTTGTTCAGCATTGAAATGTCTAGAATGAGTCTCCAAAGGCCATCTTTTTCCGGAAACTAGAAAAAGCCTGAAATATAAGCCTTTCTTCTCATGTTTAGTGGAACCTCATCTACAGTGCCTGAGATAACACCTCTTCTACAGTGGGTTTTTTTAATATGCTCCTGGTCTCATTACCTTGGATATTTGCTTTTTTGTGAATTTGAGGAAAAAAATTGCATTTGTATCCCCTGAGGATTACCATTAGGACTTATCTGCCTGAAGTTATTTATAGCCATATTTTAGGGCAAGATGCCAGTTTGCCTCCTATCACTGGCAATAACCAGGAAGGGGCCAAGGAGATGTTTTTGTGGAGGATGGCAGAAGAGAACTATGGCAGTCACGAAGGATGGAAAAGCCTTGCTGGCTCCTTGTTTACCAAAGTCCTCTTGCTGCAACTTTTTCTGAAAGGCCTTCCTACCCATGGGGTATTTTTCTTTGTCTTACCTCCTGTAGAAAGGATCTTGCTTAAAATTGTAATTCCTGTTGTACTTAGGCAGGGGACGATGAGACATTTGCTTAATGGATTCTATTTTCTTTCCTTTACCCTGAGTTTAAGTACATTGTAAACCTGGGGTCCAAAGAGCACCTTTCTATCCAGTGGAGCACAGAATAGCTTTTCTTGGACATATTCAAAAAGGGACTGAGCCAGCAACTGGAAGTGCCTTCTAAGGGATGACCCCATAGCAGCAACCCAGGATGATGCAATCACAGCATCATACCCACATTTAATTTATATGTTTAGCTAACTGCTGGATGGCCTGGAATTGTTTGACCAAAGCTGCCTCCATCTGCCTTTGTTTGGCTATGCATCAATTTACTTACAAGTTTGCTTCCTTGATCTTTTAATTATTCTTTAATTTCATTCTTTTTCCAATAAACACTTTAACGGATTCACAACTGCACATGTAAGCTGGAGCCTATGCTGGAAACAACAGGTATAAGGCAGAGATCTGATCCTGGGCAGGATGTCATTCCATCTCACACATACGCCCCCGACCAGACACACACCCATCCACATATCCCCAACCACAAACCCATCAACACACAGACACACATCCGCACACACCCACACATACCCACATCCACACACGCACATGCACACACAGACATCCACGCGCACACACAGACATCCACGCGCACACACAGACATCCACACGCACACACAGACATCCACACACACACACCCACACACACACACACACATCCACACACACACACACACATACATCCACACACACACACATCCACACATCCACACACACACATCCACACACACACATCCACACACACACACACACACACACACACACACACACACATCCACACACACACACACATCCACACACACACATCCACACACACACATCCACATCCACACATCCACACACACACACACACACACACACACACACACACACACACACACACACACACACACACACACACACACACACACACACACACACACACACACAAGAATTCATGGGGTCACCAGTTCACATCCTAGCATGCCTGTGAGAAACTGAAAGACCTTGGCAAAAATACACATAGACAGTGATGGTACAAATACTCTGTACAGAAGGCAACCCACCAGGAACCCTATGTGAAAACAAAGTGCTGTGATTTTCATCTATTTTGATCCCCATCCTGGGGAGAGTGATATTTTACCTTTGTCCATGTGCTTCACTCAGATATCTATGTTTTGCTGACGGCACACTATTTGAATAACCATTTGACTGATGATATCCATACCTAGTTTACAGAGCCTGTCTAAGTGTATTTCAGTGCATTTTTGATTCACTGAGCTGCAGGGGCGGCTCGTGCTATCAGACTGCTGGACTCCAGCCCTCCCACCTACAAAAACACAAAAGAAAAATCTTTAAAACTAAAAAACAAAACTGAAAAAAAAAAAAAAAAAAAGCACGAGTCCCGACTCCTCTGCGCATGCGCAGAGGCATTTGAAGACCTCAGACTGCCTTTATCAGCAGTCCGGATAGAGAAAGACAGGTACCCAGCAATCACTGCTGCAAGCGCACCCAAGAATCAGTGCAGTGATGACTACACAGAAGAGGAGGTCCGGACTGCTTCGGCTGCAGGCAGACCCAATGAGGAGAGAGGCAAGCTGGCAGACCCAATGAGAGATTGAGGACTAAGAGAGGTGAGCTGCTCTCGCGGGACATATTGCGTGGGCGGGTTTGGTCGCTGGATTGCTCCGTTTTGGGATTGGCTTCATTCAGGAGGTAGGTGCCTGGTCACTGGATTGCTCCGTTTTGCGGACGGGTTTGGTCGCTGGCTGGATTGGTTTCATTCAGGAGGTAGGTGGTCACTGGATTGCTTCGTTCGTCTGTTGAGACATACAGCAGGTAAGTGAAGGGTGTGTGTGTGTGTGTGTGTGTGTGTGTGTGTATGTGTGAGAGTATGTGTGTGTGTGTCTCTCTCTCTCTCTGCCTGGAGGGGCTACGTAGGGTAGGTGCCTGGATGTGTGTGTGTTTTGAATGGATGAGTGAATGTACGTGTGTGTATGTGATGGGGGGCTGTCATACTTCCAAAATCCTGCAATATACTGGGGAGCAATAGACACCAGGGATAGCTGTTTACAATGTGCCAAAACCCTTAAAAAGTACCCTTGGCAGTCACACACACTGATTTCTCTGCAGCCACTAGACACTAGGGATACTACAAAAATATTATAAAGTCTGTGAATGTAAAATAAAAGTTGCAAAGGGGGGGGGGGGTTAACCTTAGACTCTCTACTCGACTGTAGAAAAAAGGAAAGGTGTAGAGAGCATGAGTTTAGATTGGGTATAGAGAAGAGTAAGTGTGGGAAAGAGATAATGCAATGGTGTGGCTGAGGAAATGAGAGAGTTTTAAGTTAGGTATGGGCTTTAGAAGTGTGCTGTGTTAGAAGATTTTACGAGGAGGGATGATTATATAAAGATTGTCAGAAGGTTTTGCTTATGCTACATTAAAATGTCATTATGTCACACAGCCAAGCTGTTTATTGACAAAATGCATGCAGATAGCTGTTTTCTTATAGGTATTGACGTTTCTTTGAATGAGAAGATTAAGAAAACAGAAAAGGAGTCAGTTATGAGTTTGGTAGTGAGACTTTTACAGTTAGCATTGTTATAGAAACATAGGTGGCTAGAAATTATACTGGAATAGCCCGCATATAAATGTGAGAGGGAAGGGAAATTCTGAAAACTGGTCTTAAAAAAATAGCATCTTAAAAATAAACAAGTATAGACGGTGCAAGATACATTCAGTTCTGTGGGTAAAGGACAAAAACCAGAGGGGTAGGAAGGGAAAAGAGGAGAGTGGGGCTATAAAGAAAACAATAACGTTGAGAAGAATGTAATGCTGTACATCATCATGTCTGTCTGCCTACCAATATGTTACACTTTGTCTTAATAGAAGGCATTAGGGAAATAGGAGCTGTACTAGAGAAGGACAATGTAAACACAGCTGGGATGTTGGCAAGATTTGCAATAAGCAACAGTACATTCATAAAGTAGTGAAGTGAACAGCAACAGAGAAAAGAAAAGAAATAGTGACAAATATATAATAACGACATTGTGGGTAATGCTGATTTACCCACGTTGGCGTGGTTTGGTCCCGAGGCGAAGCCCGAGGATCAAACAAAGCCAACCGTGGGTAATACAGCATTACACCCAGAAGTGGTTATTGCTATTATATTACGACATTATTTAAGAAAAGAAACTATTACTTTTCTTAAATAATGGCATAGTATAATGCCTGTTTACTGCCCTTCCGCAGCTGTCTGGCATCCGCGGCAGTTCTGATGTACCGCGTGCCTGCGCAGTACAGAGTTGTGGGCAAAGCAGCGGAGAAAGCAAGATCTCCGTTGCTTTTTACTGTTTCGCTATGGTAAATGGGTTTAACATAGCGAGACAGTTTTGAAATAAGCAACGGAGATGTCCGTTGCTTATTTTAAAACTGTCTCGCTAAGTTAAACCCATATAACATAGCGAAACAGTAAAAAAAGCAAAGGAGATCTTGCTTTCTCCGTTGCTGTATTTTTTAAACCTGTCTCGCTATGTTAGATGGGTTTAGCATAGCGAGACAGCTTTAAAATAAGCAACGGAGATCTCCGTTGCTTATTTTAAAGCTGTCTCACTATGTTAAACCCATTTAACATAGCGAGACAGTGTTTTAAAAGTAGAGTTATACTAATGGAAAAAAGTCTGGGCGACCAGACCTTTTTCCATTAGTATAACTCGATTTACAATGTGCACGCTGGCCAATCAGCGTGTACGTTTTGGGGGGGTCATGGTATAATAGAGATGTTAGCCTTATGGGTGGGCAGGATTGGGGATGAATGCATAGTGACCAGCTGAGCAACCCAAACTAACAGACATGTGAGTTACCCACACACACACACACACACACACACACACACACACACACACTATCTACTTATTACTTTGTTATTCAAGAAAACAAAAAACACACTAAATCATCAGCTGCAGGAGAAGGACAAAATCATTAAACTATTTGCACACATATGAGCACTAAGGTTATGAATGAACAATTACAATTGTAAACCTAGAGTGCTAATTAGCTGTGCCATTTAATATTACCTGTGCCTATATTTACTTTCACTTAATACTTGAAGGGTCATTATTCTTAAAACAATTTTAATTTTATTCTTTCAGTTTATAGTGATTTGTTTATTTTAAGATACATTCCCTGAAGCCCTCTTTACTTTCTTGTGCACATTAGTGGTTTCAATTCACTTTATTATATTAATCCCACTAGTACCATCAAGTTTTTGATGCAATTATCCTAGCCTCACCCATCTTTTTTAACTTTGATACGTTTATTTAGATACAATGGAGAGGCACCATACTATAGACTTTATCCTGTCTCTAATATAATAACACTCGTGATAATATTAGCCTAGACTCATAACTCCCTTTTAATTTAATTTTTTCCTACAGTCACCTATCTAACCTTTATTGACAAGGTTAGTCCAACTAAACTAATAACCTCCTTTCAAAGGAGACCTGAAGTGGAATTTTTTTTTTTTTTTTTACTACAAGAGGTTGACCAGGATATTGGGGAACTTCCACTAGTCCTTTTTGATAGATGCTGTGGGATTTTATTAGTATTTGTTTTCCAGGAAGAGCACTGATCGCTGGGGACCTTTTTCAGACTCCGCCCCAGAGTGGTGTCTGATTAAGTGATTTGCTCAGAATCACATGGTTAGGCAATGTATGCTAAAGGAATCAAACCTTGTACCACCAGACCACAGGAAACAACTTGTTAAACCTACCAATGCTGCACTTGTGTCAACAATATAATCACCTTAAGTGGGAATAGAATACACAGCTTTCTGGTCTTCCAGTACCACAGTTAAGCTACCAGGTGAAAAACTGATACTGCCATTGCCTTTATTTTGATACAGTCTAAACTTTATCCTGACACTATATTATAAAAACCGTTATTCGTACCTGTTAGCCTAGCTTTATGCATCCCATTTAATTCTGCTGTCTTTATTTCTATAAATTGCAATGATATATCCTGTTTACATTATAACAGCACTTCTATATTTCTTTAACTTCCTAGGTAGTAATGTTTTTCAATACGTATCAGTATATGATGTATCTTGCCTCCCAGTTTATAATGTCATTGGTAAAAATCGCACTGTGTCATCATTTTCAATTTCCCCACCTGTATCATATGTCTAACAAGCCTAAATGAGTCTTTTGTTTGTGCTATCACTGCACATTTCCTTGTCCAGAAGATAATGTCCACTAACATGTGGCTTCTACCTAGTAAATCTTCATACCCCTTCCTTTTCCTGAAAGTTATTTCCATCGGCTTTACCTGCAAACATACCCAGGATACATCATATACATCTCATCTTATAAGCAGCATTTGTTGTCTTTCCTGCTTTTATGTTTATGCTGAAAAGATGACTTATTTTTCATTTTTTTTTGTAACACATACATTTGCCACCACCTATAAAACGCATTTTTTCTTCCTATTTCCAGTAACTGTATCATTTAAGTTAAAAATATTTCACCCTGACACCCATTTCTTTCACAATTTTAATATCATTTTTTTCATTATTCCAAGGTAATTATAATGAAGTTTACTGGCAATAAAAATCATTCACGTTTTATAATTATGCTTTCATCATCAGCTTTCTGATTCTAGAGCTCATAGCTTTGATTTTACTTAATTTGAACTAAATTTAAGTTTAATAGCATTATGTTGGTCTTTACTGTACACTGAGCAGCTGTTCAACTTCTTCCTAAGTCTGTCACGCAGCCTACTTTTTTGACTATGCAATTGTGTGGAGGAACATTTTATAGTTTCTGTTGTCTGCACCAGATTTCAGCACATATTGGGACATAGAAAACAGTACAATCACTCAGTTATATAAGCAGTATTAATCAGTGAAAAGCTAAATGCAGCTATAGGGAAGTAAAAATTGGAACAGGTTAAGATTCCTAGTAAACTATGTAATACTTGGCATAGAGTGTAATACCACGGATGTAACACTGTAATGGGGTGAACACTTTTATTAAGAATAATAGGGAAATGTGAATCACCTCAGTGATGGCTATGTAGAAACCATCCATTACATTTGTGTGTAAAAATTTCTCTTAAGTTGTTTTTAGGAATCAAGAGAATGTACTTTCAACATGAAGTCTTGCAGTGATAGCTTTGTTCCCTGGCGATCATCAACTCGGACTTTGTACAACTATTTGCCCTAAAGGCAGTGGCTATTACTTTTAAGGCAAGCCTAATAAGGCTCTGTTAACCCAGAAGCAGGCTACATTATTGCAGCTGTTATACCAAATGCAGCAATGGCTGAGATAGTCTAAAACATTGTGTGATTTTTTTTTTCTCACCCAACATTGAAGTACTTAAACCCGTAGGAGTAAGTAGGGGGTTTCAGCTTCTGCCTCCAATTTGTAGACATTCCAGCAGCAGGAATAGTAGTTACCTGGTGAGATAATGAATGAGTAGAAGTCTTTCTGATCCTCCTCCTGTATGCCTATTTAAGACATCACACTCATAAAAATATATCATTACATCCATTATGTTAATGGACTTGATTAATCCAGGGGAATTAACTGAACTGAAGGCATGAACTGAAATCTTCCCCTCTCCAACATAATTTATATATCTTTTACATTGCTCATGACTTTTACCTGTAATTATTTTTACTAGACATCAGAGTACAAGCACTGCCTAATCCATAACAGCATCTCAGTGACTAAAAATTCAGCTTGTATACAAAATAGATGCACATCAGGGAGTCAATGAAAACTATGTAGATAGTGTAATGTAGTCATCATCTTCTTTCAGCTGTTCCCGTTAGGGGTTGCCACAGCGGATTATTTGTTTCCATTTCTTCCTGTCCTCTGCATCTTGCTCTTGTCACACCAACCACCTGCATGTCCTCTCTCACCACATCCACAAACCTTATCTAAGGCCTTCCTCTTTTCTTGTTACCTGGTAGCTTCATCCTTAGCATCTTTTTCCCAATATACTCAGCATCCCTCCTCAGCACATGTCCAAACCAATTTAATCTTGCCTCTCTGGCTTTGTCTCCAAACCTTCCAAACTGGGCCGACCCTCTAATATACTTATTCCTAATTCTGTCCACCCTCGTCACACCCAGTGCAAATCTTAACATCTTTAACTCTGCCACATCCAGCTCTAACTCCTGCCTTTTTGTCAGTGCCACTGTCTCCAACCCATATAACATAGCTGGTCTCACTACCCTCTTGTAGACCTTCCCTTTCACTCTTACTAGTACTCGTCTGTCACAAATCACTCCTGACACTCTTCTCCACCCACTCCATCCTGCCTGTAGTCGCTTCTTCACCTCTCTTCCACACTCACCATTACTCTGAACTGTTGATCCCAAGTATTTAAACTCATCCACCTTTGCCACCTCTACTCCCTGCATCCTCACCATTCTTCTATCCTCCCTCTCATTCACACACATATATTCTGTCTTAGTCCTGCTGACCTTCATTCCTCTTCTCTCTAGAGCATATCTCCACCTCTCCAGGGTCTCCTCCACCTGTTCCCTACTCTCACTACAGATCACAATGTCATCTGCAAACATCATAGTCCACGGGGACTCATGTCTAATCTCGTCTGTCAACCTGTCCATCACCATTGCAAATAAGAAAGTACTCATGCAGTACAGTAGTTAAAAGTAAAATTAATCCACACATTTTAGATATCACAACCACAGCACTACTGGACATTGATGAAAGTGTGAGTGAGCATAGTAAAAGATGGTATACAAGTTACATAATACTAAACTAAATAAACTAAATATCACCCTTTTGTGTCCAGTTAATGCACTGTGTGTTCTTTTGCAATACAGAATACAATAATGCTGCTACCAAGTTCCAAAAATGAAGGTTCCTTACCTTTCGGACCCATTGACTATATGCTGTGGCTGAGTCAGATGTACATCCTGCACGCTCTAGAAATTTAAAGAAAGACAGAGAGAAAAACCTCACTGAAAGGAGTGCAACATGTCATCATTTTACTGTGCAGAAAAGCATTTCTGCACCAATAAGTCAAACTAATAAAACATGTAGATGCTTCAGGTCTGACTTATTTTTAAAAGAAAAATTATATTTCAGCTATTTAAGTAAAGTTGCAGGAAATACACACACATTGAATCAGCCCTGTCTAGAAAGCTAATGGACAAGCCAAATTTGCAAATAAAATATTTTCCTGTTCTCTTAAACCATATAAAAGACTTAATACTTTCACCCATGCAACATGGTCACTTTATAACTGTAGAAGCTACTTCTCAATACAATTTTTATTGGGCTAGAGAGGAGCTTGTGTACAGAGACAACCCAGTACAGTCATGTATAATCATATTACAACTATTATTCATATAAACACGAGCAATGAGTGAAAAGTACAGTTGTGTACCTACCATAAATGTAGACATTCGAGTGTATTCACTGTTGCAGTCATTACTCTTGGGTTATCCTGCTGGCAGGCAACCCGCAGTCGGCCAGAATTCCAAAGTCTAGGTCCAGCGTCTGTTGCTGTCGCCTCTTTTCTGACGTCAGTGTGCCAGGGGTATAAAAGATGCAGCAGACGCCATTTTCTTCAGTTTTGCTTGCCTCAGATGTCAGATGCCCCAAATAGGTAGGCTGAAAAATATATCAATAAGAAATGCATGCACAAAAAATACATTTCCTTCATCTACAAGCAAATACACCAAAAAGGTTGTATAGGATAGAGAAGTGCAGATAAGTCCCAGCAAAGAGAAGGGGGATGGTGGGTAACCTGGACTGCAGCAGTGAATACACTCGAGCATCAACATTTATGGTAGGTACACAACTGTACTATGCTCATCGTGTTTCACTGTTGCAGTCATTACTCTTAGGTTGAATCCCAAATCTGAGGATGGGTGGCTGGGCTAAATACGATTAGGAGAGGCTATGAGGCCCTGCAGAACTGCAGTGGCAAAGCCTGCTCTGGACTTACAGTAGAGAGGCAAGTGGTAGTGCTTTGTAAAGATGTGCACTGAACTCCAAGTTGCAGCCTCTATGATTTCTTTCGTTGGTACTCCTCTGAGGAAGGCTACTGAAGTGGCTGCTGCTATGGTGGGAATGAGGCCTAATGCCCTTAGGCACTGATTTGCCATGTTGAGAATAGCAGAAACGGATGCAATGGCCTATCCATTTAGAAATAGTCTGTTTTGAGATAGCCTTTCCTTGTGATCCTGCAGCATATGACACTAAAAGTTGCTCAGTCTTTCTGAAAGCTTTAGTTCTGTCCAAGTAGAAGTGTAACTACCTGTGTATGTCCAAAGAATGCAGAATTTTCTCACCCTTGTTCTATGGATTTGTGTAAAAGGTAGACAAGTGAATGGTTTGACTTGAGGGCCACACTGGACACCACCTTAGGCATAAATGTAGGGTTTGTCCTCAGAGAAACCTTGTCTGGATGAAAAATGATGAAAAGTTCCACAGCCATGAGTGCTTGTAACTCTGAGACTCGCCTTGCAGAGGTTATGGCTAGGAGCAGAGATGTTTTCCAGGATAAGAATTTAATATCTGCTGTTGATGCTGGCTCGAAAGGAGGCAGTGCGAGTTTTTCCAAAACATAATTGAGGTCCCAGTCCGGAATTGGTGCTCTCCTTGGAGTCCTAATGTTTTTGGCCCCTCTGAGGTACTGCCTTATTAAAGGTTGAGAAAAAATAGGTGGTTCCGTACTGTAATGTGCAGAAATGGCAGAGGCATGAATCTTAATTGATGAGAAAGAAAGGCCTTTGTTCAGCATCTCAGTTACGTATTGTAAAATCTGAGGAATATTTGGTACAGACGTGTCAATATCTTGTTTCTGGTTCCAAGCACAGAATCTCTTCCATTTTTCTGCATAAGATTTTCTGGTACTGGGCCTCCTGGCCTCCAAGATAACATCCATAACAGCTTTTGAAAGAGGAGTTTTCTGAATGGCTACATTATCCGCCATGCTGCCAGATTTAAGGTCCTGAGTTGGCTGTGGAGGATCCGATTGTTTTGTTGGGTCAGCAAGTGAGAAGTTTGAGGCAATATCCATGCTGGACCTTGAGACAAGCTCTTTAGGATTGGGTACCAGTGCTGGCGTGGCCAGTCTGGTGCAATCAGAATAATTTTTGGCTTCTCTTGTCTGACCTTTAGAAGTACTCTGGGAAGTAGAGGTATTGGGGGAAAAGTATATACTGTTAGATTTTTCCAGCTGAATGACAGGGCATCCACTTTCCATGCTTGCTTGTGGTAAATCCTTGTGCAAGATCTCTGCAATTGACAGTTGCGAGGGGAGGCAAACAGATCTATGTCTGGGCATCCCCATTTCTTTATTATCATCCTGAAGACTTGTGGATCCAGTTTCCATTCGTGGGGATCCATGAGATTTCTGCTTAGTTCGTCTGCCAGAGTATTTGTTTTTCCTGGCAGGAATTGTGCTTGCAGGTGAACTTGAAAAGCCAATGCTGTGTCCCATAAGGTCATTGCTTGTCTGCAGAGGGGGTAGGAATGAGTACCTCCCTGCTTGTTTATGTACCACATGACCATATTGTTGTCTGTCTTTATCAGTAATTGTCCTGGATGAAGCAGGTCCTTGAAAGCCGTCAGGACATTTTGAACAGCTAGCATCTCTTTTTGATTGATGTGAAGATGCATCTGGTTTGCAGGCCATGTGCCCTGAATACATTTTTCTGCCATATGGGCCCCCCCCCAGGCATAATCTGATGCATCCGTTGTCAGTGTCTGTTTGGTTGTGGGTAAACTGAATGGTAGACCATTGTTGTGGTGACAGGCTTCTGCCCACCATCGAAACTCCTGTTGTAGGCAGGGAATGAGTGCAATTACTGTCTCCAGGCTGTGGCAATGCTGAGTCCAAACACTTTTCGGATACCATTGTAGTTTCCTCATATGCAGTCTGGCATATGGAATTAGTAGAATGCAGGATGCCATAAAACCCAAGGCCTGCAGGATTTTCCTTGCAGATAGGTGGGTTTTTGTTGCCAATTTCTTGAAGTAAGTAGTCAGTTGTTTTTGCTTGTCTGGCTTGAGATAAGCCATCTGGGCAGTTGTATTTAAGCTTGCACCCAGGAATATTATCTCTTGAGAGGGCACTAGTTTTGATTTCTTATCGTTTACGGCGTACCCTAGGCCATTTAGTAATCTTTTTACAAATGCCAGATGCTTTAGAAGAGTGCCTTTGTTCTCTGCTTGAATTAGGCAGTCGTCCAAGTAGGGATATATCTGAATTCCTTTTTGTCTGCAAAACGCAATTACAGGTGCCAGGCATTTTGTAAAGACCCCGGGCGCAGTAGATAAGCCAAAGTGCAGTGCAGAGAATTGGTAATGCATTGAGCCAGCTATGAATCAGAGGTATCTTCTGCAAGATTGTCTGATTGGTACATGCAGGTATGTCTCTTTTAGGTCCAAAGTTACGAGCCAAGCCCTCTTGCCCAGCACGGGAAGTAGCTGCTGAGGAGTCAACATCTTGAATTTTGGAACTTCCAGAAACGTATTTAGTATAGACAGGTCCAGAATTGGTCTACAGGTTTTGTCCTTCCTGGGTACTAGGAAAAGTATGGAGTAAAATCCTTGCTCCTGCTCTTGTTATGGTACTTGCTAAATGGCCCTCATGTCCATGAGGGCTGTAATTTGTTTTTGTGCCTCTGCCCATTGATTGTGTGGCAGGTCTGGCATGCCCTTTGACCTTGGTAGAGTGTGAAAATGGAACCTGCAGCCTTGGGACACTATGTTCAGAACCTATTTGTCTTGGGTAACCATTTGCCAATTTTTTGAGAAAAGTGCTAGTTTTCCCCCTAAGGGGGCTGTCAAAAGGAAACTGCTTGGAACTGGTAGAGGAAAGTCATTGGGACTGTTTCCTGTAAGGCTGTGATTTGTCTTCTCCGCTTTTGGAGGTAGGAGCACCCCATTATTTAGGCCTGTATGAGCCTTGGGGCTGAGATTTGCCTCTGGGACACCTGTATCTGCCTCTTTGTGGTCTGTATGAGACTGGAAAGGACCAATGTATGAGACTGGAAAGGACCAATGTTTAGAAGGCCAGTTCCTGCTAAACCTGGGTGGCTGTACCTGTAAGAAATCCTGGACTGTCTGCATGGATTTTGCTTTATCCTCCATTTTTTTCAACACCTCTTCTGCTTTAGAACCAAACAAAGTATCATGCTGTAATGGTGCATCTAATAATTTTGCTTTAACATGATCAGGCAGATTTTGTTCCTTTAACCAAGCATGCCTTCTAATAACAGAACCTGTAACAGCGGCCCTGCAAGAGTCCTCCAGTGAATCATAACCACATTGCAAAGTATGCTTTCCCACTTGTTCAGGTGCATGCAATAAATCCTGCAATTCCTTGTTCTCTGAACATTCAGTATTTGTCAACATTTTCTGTTTAAGTAGTGACATTAAATATTGCTGACATTTAAGCATATGAAATTGACAATTTAAAGCCCTTACAGCCAGAGTGGTAGAAGTGTAAACCTTTTTCCCCCATCTGTCTAGAGCCCTAGAATCCCTATCAGAGGGGACAGAGTTTTTTGCAGTGGAAGCTTTAACCCCCTTGGGACCCCGAGATATAGTTTCTGGGTCAGCAGTGGGGTTTTTATATAGGAATTTATGAGAATCTGGGACCCTGTAGTATCTGTCTGGCTTAGCAGGTGCAGGGGTAAAGAGTCAGGGGACAGTCCGGACTCTGAAAATACATCATCTACAATATCTAGAACAGGTGGAATAGCAAGGGGTCTGTGCTGAGGAAGAAGCAGGAAGTCTCTGTGCCTGTTCTTAGACTCAGAATAGTCTTGGCTCTCCCAGTGGAAATGCCCCCTCATAGTATGCAGCGTTTCCCCAAAGGAATAGTCCTCAGGAGGAGAGGCTGAAGGAATGGATTCTTCAGCATCAGAATCCTCATTGGGAAGCATGGGGTAATCCTGTTCAGAAGAGGAATCAGAGGAAATAGATACCTGATCAGAAGAATCATACTCTGTCTCTTGCCTAGGCCTCTTATCAAAGTAATTAGGTCTTCGGCCAATTTAAGCATCTGTTTTTAGGCATGGAAGTCTGTCCAAGAGAATGCTGTACTTGTTTCTTTGTCTTTAGAGCTGCTTTAGTCTTTGTCTTTGAAGCTGAGGATGGCTTAACATATAGTTGTGTAGGTCAGAAGGCACCCTCAGAAGCCAATGCCTGCTCAGCGGCTCTGGACCCATCTGAGGGATTGATTTCCGAGTGTCCAATACCTTGAGTTGCCAGAGGCCCAGTCGGCTCCACATGGGAGTCGGTAGCGGCCTGTGGCTCTGAGGTAGCGGACGCCAGGGACTGCGAAAGCGCCTCACTGAGAACCGGTGACTGGCCTAGAAGAGGCTTAGTCATCGGTTTTGGACCTCGGATGCCTATCCTTGTCCTTGTGTTTTTTGTAAACTCCGGATGTTGGCTGTTCCATCGGCATTATATAATTAAATCTTTGGCCAAAGTAATGAAATGCAAAATCGAACCGACGCTTGACAGTGCGTTGGTTGAATCTAGCACAAAACCGACAGCTAGCAACGTTGTGATCAGGGCCTAGGCAAGGAATACAGCAAGAGTGAAAATCCTTATGAGGTATTTGCTTCTCACAAGAAATACAATTGTTAACTTTTTCTGACATCGGTCTGGAGCAAAAAAAAAGTTTCCCCAATGGGGTACTTAGCTTTAATGAAGACTTCGGTTCTGAAATTCAAATTTGAAAATCTCAGGAGTCGGCTGACCGTCACTTGCAAACTACTTTTGCTTCGGGCACCGCGAGGCAAGAAAGACTGAAGAAAATGGCGTTGGCTGCATCTTTTATACCCCTGGCGCACTGATGTCAGGGAAGAGGTGACAGCAACCGACGCTGGACCTAGACTTTGGAATTCTGGCCGACTGCGGGTAGCCTGCCAGCAGGATAACCCAAGAGTAATGACTGCAATAGTGAAACACGATGAACATCAACAATGAAACAGTGTTTTCTATACTGGATCAAGCTTCCCACAAGCACCCACATCTCTTTCAAATTCTCACCTTGGCTCAAAGAACTGCATATTCTGACACGCACTGTAACATCTCCATAAATGCCTAAACCCGGAAAAGGCCACTGTATATTGAACAGAAAGACAGGCAGTTATTAAACTGGCTTAGACTTTTCTTTTTTTTTTTTTCCAAATACCTTTATTGAATTATTACTTGTGACATAGGCACATTTACAAACATAACAAACAAAAAATCCCCAAAGCACAAAGCTGAAACCACTAATAGGCAACGGATGTAAAAGCACACGAAACAGATCAAACTATATTAACATAACAAATATTATACTTCACATATATTGCTATATATCATATAACCTAATCAATATTATATATATTGCTATATATCATATAACCTAAGAAATATTACACAAATTATTAAATTCCTGTTTTTTTTTAACCAAGACACATCTTTATTAAACCATAATTTACTATATAGGCAATCATACATTTATATAAATGAAAACAAACCACACCGATACAATCCTAGTCGCAAGCATTTTACATCACATACTATACTGACACACTCCCAGTTGCAAACATTTAGATTTTCCATTTAAAACCAGAGTGAAGACATGGGAACAAACATTATATAAATTCATAAACTGGACACACGCATTCATTTCATAGTAATTAAAAAAATAAACTCTTCATTGCAGGAAGACAATCTTTACCATCTGCCAGCTGTAAGCCTTAGACTGTTCAAAAATTACTTTGAAAAATTACTCCCTGGCATTCCACTCTACTCTCCCACATGGTATTACTGAAGTCTTTTAAAAAAAATTATGAAAAAGTCACCTCAGCTGCAATAGGTTAGTTTATCCATACTTAGGAAATTCTTACAAAGTTGCTTAACTATATCATTGGTGGAATCATGTACAAATGCCAGCAACACCGGTGCTTCAGATACAGATGCCAGCAATGCCAATACATACATGGGCTCAGGAACAGATGCTAGCCGGGCCGGTGCATGGGTTCGGTACAGATGCCAGCAATGCCACTACATAGTTGGGTTCAGGAATAGATGCTAGCCGGGCCAGTGCATGGGTTCAGGTACAGATGCTAGCCGGGCCAGTGCATACATGAATTCAGGAATATATGCTATCCAGGTCAGTGCATAGGTTCAGTACAGATGCCAGCAATGCCAGTAAATACATGGGTTCAGGAACAGATGCTAGCCATGGCAGTAAATAGGTTTGGTACAGATGCCAGCAATGCCAATACATACACGGGTTAAGGAACAGATACTAGCCATCTCGGTGCATAAGTTTGGTACAGATGCTAGCAATACCAGTACATGGGTTCAGGAAAAGATGTTAACAACGCCAGTGTGGGTTCAGGAAGGGATACTCTTGCAACACTTCTCACAGTATCAAATCAAATAGGAATGACAGTCAAGTAGCTACAAAGATTTTTCTCAACTTCTCTAAGGCATCCTGCAGTTGCATCCATGAATGATTCAGGGCTTTCAGGATAGGCTGCAACTTTCTGTAGTTTCATGTAACTTGGTTCAACAATTACCAGTGACAGAAACTATATACAGTTAGGCAGAGAAACAAACATTCCTATACACCGATGACACTGTCTTACCCATTAGGGCACAGTCTCATAAACTTGCCCACAGCAAGATCAAACAGTATTTTCAGCACCTGCCTGAATCACTTAATACACTAAACTCGAGCAAAAGTAGGCGGTTTAACAGTTTCTGTCACACCTCTTGCTTATGGGCAACCTGCATTATAATCAATACTGAATCATAGCTATGTTGTACTAGAAAATTAAAATTAATTAGGTGTCATTAACTGACAACTACTTAATCTCAGAGGAGCACATCATAAATACTATTAAAACAGTGGTTAGATAATAGGATATCTTTAAAGAACTGGAGTGCATCTTATATGTGAAAGCAGGCACAGATTTATTTCATATTTGCTTGTTGTATTATAAATCCATATACAAAAAAAACCACACACACATACATATATATAACATATACATACATACACAGACACACACACACACACACACACACACACACACACACACACACACACACACACACACACACACACACACACACACACACACAAAGGACAGTCATCAGGCCACACTAGAAGAACTCAAGAATGTATAGTACAATATGCGACAGATTTAATAACCGATCCGCATTTAAATCTCACCACAGCATCCTCCTTGTTCAGCACACACCAACTTCAGCATATACTAGACTGGTATATTTCAATTAGAAACCCTAGATCCTCAGGACAGCCTATAATACAATGCAAAATTCACAACTCATTTGGAAATGCGATCCTTAAAAATCAATATGCATAATCTGGAGCACACTTCCAAAGAAAATTGGCTAAGCTCTGTGATATAGAGAGATGAAGTCCTCAATATGACCCAGACAAAATGAGGACAATTACAGGCCCGAGTTGTGCTGGAGTCAGGCAGGGGAGTGTTGAGTAGCCACTGCTGTTTTGCCTGGCCTTGGTGGAGGACATAATGTAGCTCACTACACTGCTGGGATTCTGAAGCTTAGCTACTCCAGGCAAAACATGTTACAGTGTGCGATCAGCAGATGCCAGACAGTTGGTAGCACACTACTGGTATTCTGATGCTGCTCTACTGCTTTTGTGGATTGGACCGAAGCCCTTCCTTCAGCTCTTTATGTGTGGTATACATTGTAGTAAGCTGCTTGTGTTTTACTAGGGGTGACAGAGAGTGCCCCTCCTTAAGAGAGGTGGGAGGAGTGCCACAACAGCCAAAATGAACCTTTTTTTTTTTACTCCTCAACTTAGAAAAACAGCACCACCCACTACATAAGCCATTTATGGGTCTACTGGCACTTACTGGTGAGAGACGCAGAGACAAATAAAAGCTATAAATATACATTGGCACTGCCAGGCTTTATTTATTGGACATATACTTGCCCAAAGGGAAAGGTGCCACAGGCTTTTATGTATGTAAACATGCATGTTAGGTTACGGTGTTTGGGAAAAAATGGCTACCTGGATGATAGCGTCCCATATCTGGCTATCACCCCAGATGGAATGGACCGGCCAACTGATTGTCGGAGAGCTGATAGAAAAAAATGATTAAAATAAAAAATAAAATAAGTGTGGCTTTCTTTCCTAATTCAGTTTCTGTATCAAGAGAACCTGTGCTGCCTGACTGTTTAGGGGCACCTGTAGAAAGAGCAATCACTTCACCTGGTAAGTGGATACTACTACTTACATAAAGAATTAACCTAGATATTTTTTATATATTATCATCATCATCATCATTACTTCCTGCTACTTTTCTTTGTTTAATTCCAACAATACAATAATGCCATAACAGTGGGTTTCAAGACTTATTATATAATCCATCTTGGGAAATGCACAAGTTCATAAAAACACGCACGTTTATTGATCCACAGCAGAAAGAAAAAAAATGGGAAAATAGCTCACTTGGATTTATACTGTATTTACTGTCTAGGAACAGTACATTTACATCAGGCATCGTAGTTTATGTATCCAAACAGCAGCCTTTCCACCGACAAGCTGCCCCTCTGGTTAACAAAGCTGTAGACACTTTCTGGCCTACCCTTCAGCAACCAAGAAAAACCTTCAACTGAGTTTTTTTCTCAGGCCACACCCATAGTCTGCCCGAAATGGGCTGTTGGGCTCCATGAAGCTTGCATGTTTAGAAAAGCCCCCTGCTTTACCCAGCAATGACCCTCCAACTTGCTTCTTGGATTTCTCTGCACAGGTAACCTCTTTCTAATGGCACATTCTACAGTTTTCCATACATGCACATAACTCACTGTTAAATGCAAACTCCATTTTACAATACACCTGATGTCAAAATAAGTTATTTTGTTAAACTGAATCAGTTCAAGAAAGCTATGACTATCTTCATGGTATTTACACATGCATCTGTATTGCTTTTATTTATAATTAGACTAGATTGTCAGTACTACCATCCCACCCAAAGCACCACTACTACTGAAATGCCTAATCATTTACTTGTATGGGTTAGTTAGATATTGTAACTACACATCTCCAGTTTATTTTGAAAAAATAATTGCAGATGTAGAAGCTGAATATGCGGTATATTCCCAATGATGACAAGTGGCCCTTTTACACTTTACTGACAGATCATATACTACATCCAACCATGCCTACAAACACAAAGGCTCCTTTAAGCAAGCACGCACACACACAGACACACACAGACACAAACACAAACACCCACACAGACACAGACACAGACAGACACAGACACAGACAGACACACAGACAGACACACACACAGACACACACACACAGACACACACACACACACACACAGACAGACACACACACAGACAGACACACACACAGACAGACAGACACACAGACAGACAGACACACACACAGACAGACAGACACACACACACACACACACAATCCCTTAGATGGTTTGTCTAAACCGCATTATCTCTGTTTGCATTTCTTCCATTCTTATCCTTTATTTAAGATACACATGTAAGGCAACGGACAACATCAGCTAAAAACATTCCACTGGTCTGGATTGCACAAATGAGAATGGCGGTGACTTAAATTACTTTGTGGTATATTTTGCGCATGCATTTAGTAGCGAGGTTATCAGCCTGATTAGAATAAATTCTGAAAAGTAACAACACTCGCACTGATACAGTATTCATCCAGTTATTGCTATATATGTTAAATATTTACTTATTAATGCTAACACATTACAAACACCGTTAATGCTAATACATTACAAACACTGTGACTGAATTTGACTTTTATGTAAAGTTACATGATGGCCCTATATTCACCCTGATCTACAGTTTATATTAAAATAATATTATAAAATGGACAGCAAATGTCTTGCAGTCTAATTCTTGGAGAAGGTAACTGCCATGGTACAACCTTTGAATATGCATTGCTGACACCAATTTAATATATGATGGTCAGGGGCTACTATCTCATGGTACACACTGCTGACTACCAATTAAATTCTGAGGGGTGAATACCCTTAACAACGTATGGTGAATGTGCACCTTTACCTTGGGTAATAGCAAACACCTGCTGCGTCCAAATCATTTGAACTCAGTACAGCAGCACAGCAGAGTTACAATCGCACACACTATATGACTTCATTTAACTCAAACTCAGCATAATGGCTTCCAATGCAATTTTACCAACAAGGATTGGAACTTGTCATAAGATTAGTTTGAATGCAAACACATACACATAACATTTTCCAAGAGGAGCTAAAAATATCTTTTCAGTACCAACACCCCCTTCCATGTTTTACAATAATGCTGATATCAGCTATAGCACTCTTAATACAACAAAAACACAATTACTGTCCAGTCTTAAAATGAGCCTTTAAGTGTTTGGTAGCAATGCCAGTAGTCACTGTTCAAAGGGGAGAAGCCAAAAATCGTGTTTACACCACTTCAACACAAACATTGTTAAGTTAATAAATTTACAACCAACCATAAGTACTTAAGACTGAAGAATAAAATTCTTTACTTGAAATTAAAAAATAAATAAACTATGCACTTACAGCAAAAATAATAACATGCAATAATAGCAAAAATACTAACAGCATTGGAGAACATGTACAAGGAAATACCAAATAATTGGTTTTAAACATTTACATGACATAAGTAAAATTCCAATAGTCTTCCTAGACCTATCAACTACTAGTAGACAAATATATACTTGACTTCTTCTCACTTGTACGTCCAGCCAGAAGCTGTACAATTTCTCATGCAATGGAACTTCTAGATGGAGCACTCTATAGGAGAGCAGAGTACACACTTCAGAAGAAAGGTTGAAATTAAACTGTCTACCCCCAAATCTCTACCTGCAAGAGTCCCAATCAGTTTTTCAAAGTATTCCCATTTGTCTTACATTTGAATGCAAGGTTTCCTGTTTTAAAAGCAAAATACCTCATGGGTCCAAACGTTGCCCTCTCTTTAAGTGAAGTAAGATTTCAGGGAGCAGCAAGCTTTTTAGAAAAGCAGGTCGACTAACAGTTCTGCTGCATTTTCTACTGGAAGCAACAACCAGTTTTATTAACACAGCTTTTTTTTTTTAATGAAAAAGCAATTAAATTAATATCAGCTTAATGCAGTTTGTATGTTTTACTAAAGGACAAGTGCCGACTCACTCAAACGGTTACATTTTCCTCTGCTTTAGCATAGTACCACTTTTCTGCACTAATTAAACCATATAACTAAAAGGCAATGAGCCTGCACATGACTTTACAACCCTGACATAAAATAGCCTGTCAGCATAACTCTAAATTACCACATCTTTATTTACTTTGCCCTCATAAATACAAATATAATTTCTTTCTCTTCATACACTGACAAATATGACTACAGTAATTAGTCAGTTTGTAGTCTACAGTTAGAGAGACATGGCTGTTGTCCAGCTTCCTGGCATACATGGGTTGCAGTCTCATGACCCATATGACTCAAGTAAGATTAACAAACAAGATCCCCAAGGAGTCAGCTAGGGTTACAGAGCGAAGTGGCATTTTTGATAATTCATCAATCCAATGGGATGGGCTACGTTTACAGCCTACGACTAACAGTTCTTGCTTGAGACCAAGAACAGATAGATAAATGCTCCCAATTGGGAATTAACCCCTGCACTATAAGATGGGTAGCCAACTGGCTCACTGACAGGACACATACTGTCAAAGTGGGTAACTTCACCTCTAGCAAAAAAAAAAGTTACCAGTGGCATGCCACAGGGTTCTGTGTTGGACCCCTTACTGTTCGGAATTTATTTTTTTAGAAGTCCAGGCAAACTTGGACAGCCTGTGGCTGACCAAGTTGGCTGACGATTGCAAACTAGGAGCAATCAGTGAGTCCCCCAACAATGTTAATATACTGCAGACAGGGTTAATACAAACAAATGATTGGTGCTACAGCTAAATCCAAAAAATGCATTATTATTCCCTTTGGGAAAGCTGACATCCCTGCTAATTATATTATACGCAGCACCCCTAAGTGTAGACTCAGTGGTACATGAACTTTGACCACCACTTATCCACAGAAGTAAGGAAATCCTTCTATGTGGCACATCTTTTATAAGTAAAGGCATCACATCTAGATCTAAGGATGTTATAATTCCAGTATACTTGCCTCATCAGACCAATAACGGAGTACAATGCTCCCTTTTGCATGTACCTCACCAGACATATGCAACAACTGGAAAGATCACAGGGGTTTCTCACCAAGAAATTACATGGTACAGAAAACAAATCTTACGCAGAAAGGCTGAAAGCCTTGTCATTGTATTCTGTCTCCTACAGGTTGCTAAGTGGTGACCAGTGCTTGGCTTACAGGACAGTCTCTGACCCAGCCCTGATGGAAATGCTACACATTCGTAAATCAAACTGCACGAAGGTCACTCTCTCTAGGAATCTTAACCTGGCCTCTGATATGAACAGGTCATGGTGGAGAGAGAGATACATCTCCCAGAGACTGCCACTTCTCTGGAACAAGCTTCCAATTCACGTGAAACACAGCCCCTCTCTGACCCTTTTCAAAGTAACCTAGATCAATGAATTGGTGTCCCCAAATTCACTCATAGGGTGGCGCCCATGTCCTGCTTGGAAAATGGAAGTCGATATTAACTACCACTACTACCTCTGCGAACTTCACTCACCTAACCACCACCAACTGCAGTACTAGGCTTGTAAAGGCTCTACGGCCATTAACCTGGTAACCTTCTATGAACCTATGTTAGTCTTAGACATTTGAATATGTAATGCACATTAAGAACTGGATAGGGCATGCCAAAAATAAAATAATATTCTGCAACTGTCAGGATAATGGCATCCCCTGAATACTTAGGCTAAGGATTTCCCCAGTTGCAGCCGGGCTTCAGTCCAAAGGCTTAATGCCAGACAGGTGATGAAGTAGATAAGTGAGGAGGAGCTCCAGCACATGACTGCTGCAGACAGATGTGGTCGGAGCAAAAAACAAACCAAAAAAAACACAGATGCAAAGAAACATGAATGCTGATTACTCATTGCACCGATGCAAACAGAGTTTTGCTACTTGTTCTCATTATACCTTCATCAAAATGGTTGACATCCTGCTCCCTGTACTCTAAAAATGTTCTTTACTCACTTGGATTCAGATTCCAAGAGTTGCTCTCATTATAAGTCTGCCCTGATTCCAAAAGACGTGTTCTCATTGTAAGTGACCTACTTCAGTGCAAGGCCTATTTAAAACCATGCCTACACCGGGAGCAAGATCCCAAAACATCTGCTCTCAGTATAAATGGTAACTTAGACTAAGAGCAAGTCTTTTGGGATTGGGCCCTTTATCACAGAATGGATTTCTGCATATAAGCACTAAAATATTTCAAATGGGAATTTTGTTTTACCCATGCAGCGGTTAGCATTGTTGCCTCACAGCAAGAGGTTCTTCAGTTTGATTCCTGGCTGGAGCACCTTCTGTGAATCTGTTTAATGCTTACAATTCTAATAAGGGCTGTGGAAAGGATCTGAAATGATCAACCACATGGCTTGACATTAACATTCAAAAGTCTTAAAATAGGAGCTACTTCATGGCAATCAACATTAATGGATGCAACTTGAAGATTAAAAGGGGACATAAGATCGTTCATGTGATTATATTGTTATGACTTCTTCTGGATTATTTTATCCAGTTATCATTTAGTGTCATACTACTTAAGAGTTCCCATACGGTTACAGTAGCTTCTTCCAAAAGTGTTAAAGTTGGACATGTAAATAATAGCACATACAAAAATCTATAAAGAACCATTTACTAAGGGATCTGAAGGTGCAAAGTCAATAAAGATGCGATTTTGACAAGTTTGGCCACAAACTTAAGGACCAGATCCCCATCTGACTTTTAGCAATCCCCCAGGAATACAAATCAGAAACATAAGCTGAAGCAATTTCTTGTGTATGTTATTCTTCTGCAGTGATGTAAAGTCACCATTACTTAAGCTTAATGCAATAAATCCTTGCTGTAGGTACTCTGGAGCATCTACCAATCGGTAATTTGTTTTCTGGGCTTTTTCATAACAAGTAATAGTAAAATACAGTTCACAATGATTCCTGGGAATGCATTAAGTTGTATTTCCTGTAGATTCTGTATTAAAGGACTCCACTGAAAATATATTACTGTATGAGTTGTATCCACTATGTACTCTTCCCTTATCAGACCCATTACAGAATACAATGCCCCCTTTGGCATGTACCTTGCCAAGCACATGCAGCAGTTGGAGACACCAAGGAGGTTCCTGACCAGGAAAATCCAGGGTCTCAAACACCTATCCTATACAGATAGGCTAAAAGCCCTGTCCCTCTACTCAGTCTCGTACAGACTGCTCAGAGGTGACCTGTGTTTGGCATACAAGGCCATCTCAGTCTCAGCCTTGACGATGTTGCTGCATATCTGTAAATCAAACTCCATTCACGCAACCTGCACACAAGGTCTCAACCTAGTCTGTGACATTAACAGAACTTGTTGGTGGGATAGATTTGTGTCCCAACGACTCCCTCATCTCTGGAATAGATCTCCTCTCCACATCAAGCAGAGTACCTCACTAGCCCTCTTCAAGAGGAAAATGGACGACTGGATGGGAAACAGAAAATATACCCCTGGGATCCCACCTGTGTCCCTGCTGGACAGGGAAAACAGGTGCTGACTTTGTGGGAACATGGGTGAAATTCTTGGCTAGGCTTAAAAGGGTCTCCGGGCCAATAGCCTAGTGCCGTCCTATGAAGCTATGAATCACAAAGACATAGAATCATTTTTACAAAGAAAACATTGAAAATGCAGGAATGAGCATTCTGAGGTATCAATCAGATCAAGTCCTAGCTAGCAGACAACATTACCCTAGCAATAACATTACATACGCAACTCTGTACAAATACCCTACATAACTACTTCACATAACATGCAATGTTACTAATCCTATACAGATGACCTCTCAAAAGTTACAAATGGGAGTTTCTTTTGGCTTTGGTACCCCAGCCAGATACTGAGCTACCTCAGCAAGATAACCTCCAACAGTGCATTACAGCAACAGTGATCTAAGGAGGAGACCCCCATATCCCTATTCTACTCTCTATAGTAAGTAATGTCTTTCAATTTTTCCTGGTTAGGGGTCGCCACAGTGGAACTCCGGTCTGCTAATGATTGGCAGTGGATTTTTAAGGTGCCGAGTTGCCAGCCTGACACCCAACCTTCAAAGAAGACACACCCACTCACGCACGCACCAATTGCATGCCTTTAAATGTCACTCGACCGCAGGGAGGACATACAGACTCCACACAGGAGGTGCTCCAGCCGAGAATCGAACAGGAGAACCTCTTGCTGTGAGGTGACAACGATAACCGCTTCACCACCATGGCCTCCTCCTACCCCTTTATATTTTCCTTTTCAAATCTATTTGCATTTTAGAATTCCCTAACTATATAACTTATGAAACACCCCACAGCCATATAAATTTTGTGATATGTCCTGTTACTGTATTATGTAAGTTTGTCACCTATGTGACTTTGCACTTTGCAAAAGAGAACATTTTGTAAATATAAACCTCACCTGCATTTTGTGCTTTGTAAACTTGTCACCTAACACATATTGTACTTTGCAAAATAAACTTTTTTTTGTAAATATGAACCTCAACTGTATGCTACTGTACATCCTGCTTTGTTAACTTGGTTTACTTACTTGTGGAGTTAATCAGACTGGAACTTCAATGAAGAGGGGCTATGTACCTATCTCAGATGGACTACTCCAGTCAACAAACAGAAGGAAGGAAAGAAACAAACACACACAAATGAAACTACTCTGATTTAACGAAATTGAGCATTTTAGTCAAAGTACTCTAGCATTTGTGTTTGCTGGCATCAGGCACTTGAGGGCACATTTCAGTGCAACATAATTTATTAAAGGCTGCATAGCAGACCTAGTTTGGTAATAACAACATGGAGATCAAGTCGCCCACTGTGCTATCACTGTGTTATGGAGCTGCCACACAAACAAGATGAACAGCTTTTCAGTGTGCTTGCAGCAGTGGCATTTACCTTGCAGGATATCATAAATCAAACTGGTAAAACTAGTTACAGAACTGGGTGGCCGTGTGTCCCAGAGTTCAGTGCTCACTCACAGCGGTACTAAGTACTCAGCCCAGGTGTTAATCACACTCGTTAGGGTTTCACACCTTTTTCCCTATTAACAGGCAGACTGGTACAATTATTTATTTATTTTACATTTGTTTACTAGGAAAGTCCAACTGGACACAGGTCCATTTTCAGCGGAGGCATGGGGAGAAAAGCTCCATAATACAATATAGTACACGAGAGAAGAGAAAAAAAATAGAACATACTTATAGCAAACATACACAATATGTAAGAAATTAACAATTCTTATAGTAGACTATCATTTTGGTACATAGTAACTTAAAACAGCATTTGTATTATTTTTACAGATATAAGTTTTGTCAAGTAAATATCAACGGGTTCACAAGTTTTCAGAGAACTGTTTATACTTAGCTATACACAGAAACATTCTCTTAGTTTGGGTTAGCCTGGTGAGTGGCATGAACATAGCTAGTCACTTAAATAGTGGGTTTTCAGGAGTTTTTTGAAATGAATAAAGGATGTGGTAGAAGTTATTTGGCTTGGTAGTGTGTTCCAGGTTTTAGCAAAGAGGGATTTACTGGCATCATTTCTATGTTGGATGACAGTTATGAGGTTCTGGTTACTGGATCTTAAGGCTCTAGAGGGAATGTGGGGCTGAATTAGATGCTGAAGTGCTGGGATTTTCTCAGGAAGGTAGTACAGTTTGCGTGCTATAGAGAGTTGATAGAGTAGAAGTATATGAGGCAACTCAAGCCAGTTAAGCTGCTTAAGGGATAGACAGACAGTGGTGAGACCTATATGAGGCTTCAGTAGCAAACTTAGCAACCTTGTTGTAGCAAGATTCCATTTTATTTAGATCGGTTTGGC
Organism: Protopterus annectens; assembly: GCF_019279795.1. NCBI lineage: Eukaryota > Metazoa > Chordata > Ceratodontiformes > Protopteridae > Protopterus > Protopterus annectens. Next base: position 938,517,864 of record NC_056747.1, read on the forward strand.
AAAGATTAGTCAAGATGGGAGAGGCATAGAGGAGGGGGATAGAAGATGAGTCCTTGCAATGGTTGCTTTGGTGTGTTTAGTCATAAACTGTTTGTTACTGTAGAGGAGTCCAAGTTTTTTATTAACTCTCTTGATGGTTTGTGCTATGTGGATGTCGAACCTCAGGTTATTGTCTACTTCTACACCTAGCGGTTTAGTGTGTGTGGCTGGACTAATCTGAATGTTTTCTTTAGAGTACATGGTGAAATAACTATTTAGGGGAAGAGATCTGGCTGGGCTGAAAATAATTAGTTTGTTTTTTTTGGGATTAAGAAGAAGTTTGATGTTAGTGAAGCAAGTTTTGGCTAGGGTGAAGTTATTTTGGGTTAGGGTTTGTAGTTCACTTAGGGTGGGGGCAGCACATATAAGGGTGGTGTCATCTGCGTATTGTACTACTGAGGCAGTGGGTGAGGATGAAGACATCTTGTTAGTAAATAAAGAGAACAAGAAAGGACCAAGGTTGGATCCTTGAGGGGCTCCTATGGTAACTGGTAACAGGGGGGATAGTTGTCCCTGCCATAGGACTGCTGGCTGACGGCCAGATAAGTAGCTGTTGAACTATGATATAGAGGGAGAACTTATATTTAGGGTAGATAGAGTTTCAAGAAGCATACTGTGATTTGCCATGTCAAAGGCTTTTGATAAGTCTAAGAATATGGAAGAAACAAATAGACCCTGGTTTCTGTGGTAGTTAACTACATTGGTGAATGATCGTAATGCTGTGATGGTGCTATGGGAAGGTCTAAGGCCATGCTGGGATATGGAGAGTAGGTTGTTATTTTGGAGGTACTGCATTAGTTGATTATGAACAACTCTTTCTAATATTTTGGATAAAGGTGATAGGATTGCCATTGGGCGATAGTTGGTGAGCTTTAAGGAGTTACCTCCTTTGTGCAGAGGAATAATATGTGATGTTTTCCATGAGGTTGGAACTTTGCATTCTAACAGAGATCTATTTATGAGAATAGAGACAGGATAGGCTATTGTTCCAGCTGATATCTGAAGGAAGTCTGCTGGTAGCATATCAGCTGCTAAAGTGGTTGGTTTAAGTTTCCTAAGGAGTTTAGAAATTATCTTGGTGGGCACGGAGTGAAGGTGAAAACTGGCTTTATTGTTTTTATATTGGGATGGGTTGGTGTAGTTATTGGTGTGGGGCTGCTAATGCTATTTTCGGCATTGGCAAGGGTCTGGACTGTTTCGAAAAAGAATTTGTTAAATTGAGTGGGAATGTTTTCATGGTCCACAATATACCAGCATGTAAGCAGCTGCATAGATGCAGCTCTACTGTGTAGAAACAAGTACAAGGCAAAACCTAGAAACAAAACACATGGTAGAACCAGAATATTAACAAGCTTTACAATAAAAGGAAAAGAACTTGGGCTAATAGTAAGAAAAGTAATTCCCAGAATGGTAGAACCCTTGCCACTGAAATAAACTCTGGAGCTTGAAATAAAAGAAACATCAATCCCAAGTCTGAGGCTAAAACAGCTATCCAAGCCAAAGACAATCACAAGGGATTTTTTAAAGTTATGTTCATAATTTCAAAAGTACAACACTGCAATGTGCTGAGCTGACTGTGAAAGATGCTACCTACACTGATGCTGAAGATATAACGAACCTTCTGGCTGATGAATTTATCTTTAAAATTTACACCTCTCTTTCTTCATTCTGTCCCTCAAGACATACCTGACACTGGCTTGCCTCTAGTTATCACACAAAACAGAGTCCTAAAAGTGCTATCAAAAGATTAAAAAAAAAAAAATGCATCAATGGATCTTGACGATACCGTTGGATGTATGAAACATGATTTAGCCACACCCCTAACAACACTGCTCAGTAATGGTTTTGTACCAAGCAAATGCAGAACTGCTACAGTTATTCCCCTGCATAAATGAGGACCTTCCATAGAACAAGCCAATTATAGTCCCCCAAGTCTGACTGGCTGCCTATACAATGCAATAGAAAGACATCATGGAACTAATCAATCAGGACATAGGGAACCTAAAACACTGGACCTGTCTCAGTTTGAATTTGTCAAGGGCTGGTTGTGTTTAATCAACCTGATGTTTTTTTTTTTTTTTTTTGAAAAGTTCACTAAAGAAATGGATAAGCAAAATGGTACACTGTGCATAGCTAGACCTGGCCAATGCGTTTGGCTCAATTCCCCACTCAGGCAAAGCAAAACAGCTAAATAAACTGGGAATAAACCCCTATGTTACCCACTGGATTGCCACCTGGCTCACAGATAAGATGCAGGAGGGGACACAGGAGGGAAAGCTATCTCCACAAAGAGACCAGTCACCAAGGAAGTCCCCTAGAGTTCTGTGCTGGGACCTCTCCTGTTTGGCATCTACTTTACTGAAGTAAAAGCCAGTATCAAAGGGCTCTGGCTGACTAAGTTTGCACATGACGGCAAGCTAAGGACAGTCATTGAATCCCAAAATGACTTAGCCATCCTGCAGGAAGGTTTGTCCCAAATAAATAACCAATGGCAAAATCATGGATTGAAACTAAATGCTAAAAAATGCATTACTGTTTCCTTTGGGACGTCATCTAATGCAGGGAACTACTACATTAACAATACACCCCTAAGAGTTGACCCACTTGTTTGGGATTTGGGAACTTATGTGGACAGTAACCTAACTTTTGACCAAGAAGTGTCCATTGTTGTAAGAAAGTCCTATACCGCACAGCTTACACATAAAGGAACTGTGTCTAGATCTATGGATAGCAGTGTCCCCCCTTTACTCAGCCCTCATTAGGCCAGATATAATGCCCCCTCAGTGTGTGTCTGTCCAGACATGTGCAACAACTACAATGCCCATGCAGATAGCTTAATAAAGGATACAAGGCCTAAACAGTGTCCTACATGGACTGACTCAAAGACCTGTCACTACGACCTGTGCCTGGCTTACAAGATATGCAGTAAATCATCAGTACTGGTTCAAAGGATATCAGCAAGTCAAATAACATCAGAAATACTTGGTCTAATGATATAAACCTCTTCTGCAACTTCAACAAAGCAGTTTGGAGGGAGAGAAATCTCACATAGGATACCGATGCTCTGGAACAGACTCCCCATCCACATAAAATAAAGTTCATCCCTGTCCATACTAAAGCACAACTTGGATCTATATATTGGAAACAGAACATTTACCCCAGGACTGGCCCCTGTACTACTAATGGACAAAGGCAGCTATTAAATGCTTTAACCCATGAAAGTGTCCCCTCAAAGTATCTATGGTATGACTCCAGTAATTCTCATTTGGGGTAATATATAATTATCGACAATGGGATGGGTAAGGCCAGTCTCTAACCAAATGGAATGGGTTAACCTGAGCACAAAAAGGGAAATTGGCGAAGCTTAAAATGGCCCACAATGGCGGTTACCCGAGTACTTACCTATGAACCTATCCATTTAAGAAGATAGCTGTAGACAGAGAAACTAGACAACTAGCTAACACTCATGTTACTCTTCAGTCTGTCTGTCTATCTATCCTATTTTTATTTCACAACTCCCCCATTACTCCATGCTAGTGGCAGAAAATTTTCTATATTTTAATATTTACCTAGATGTAAATATGGTAAAATGCAACATGGAGATATGGGGATGGAGGGTGCGGTCCTCCCTGGGTGTAAACAATAAGAGGGTGCAGCCTTCACGTGTAAACCACAGCTGAATCCTTTAAGGAAGGGCAGTCTCCTTCAAGAATACCTCTGTGTCAGTGCACACACCCTGTTGCTTACTCCTATTATGTCCTTCTTTAACAATGTCCTCTACATACATGTATCGATGTATATACCATGTAGCTTACTCTTATTCAGAGTTTCTCATGTGGAATTTAAATACAACACTTGCTGCCACACAGCTATTCCTCTAACTCAATTGGATTAAGGTAGTGTGACCGCTGTTAATACTATTCATGGATTAAGGTGGTGAGTGTGTGTGTGTGTGTGTGTGTGTGTGTGTGTGTAAAATGTCCTAGTTAGGGTTGGCAGGTTAGTTAATTTACTCAGGTTCAAACCCTGAACCTTGGCTACAGGAAACAAGAACCTGAATCCTCTAAAATGCACCAAAACTCAGTTTGGTAGTTGGTGTAAAGGAACTGCAAGCTTCAGTACATTTTCAAGGAACTGTAAGTTTCACTGCATTTTCAAGGAATTGTGAGTTTCAGTGCATAGCTTCAGTGCATTTTCAAGGAACTGTGAGCTTCAATGGAAGAGAAGTTTACTGCCGCTCATGCTAGGTCTGTTTTCAATGTGTAACTGTTCTGATGAGTAAATGGTCATAGTGCAACAGGCAGCATACTTGCTTTTGATGCAGAAGGCTGTTGGGTTCTACTCCCACAATATACAGATGGACTGCTGATACTATGGTGTACTTTAAGGGGGAGGGGCTGGTGCAGTCTGGAGTGTGCCCTCCTTTGGATGTGATGCCTAGTAACTACTAACCTGTTGTCAGTTTGCCATCCATTCCTTATTGCAACATTACCAGCTTACCATTTTTTTAAATGTAACATTGGCAATTTACTCTTCAAGGGAAGCAGGCACTAACTTTGTAGATCAAACACTGGAATATAAAGTTGTTTGCTAGCAGAAACCTCTTCATTAGTTACATATCTTTAATGTGGAATTATTCAGATGACTTACTTCTGGAGACACTGTGCATATTGACAAACTGGTGGATTGTAAGTTTGAGTGTCCTGAAATGGGCAGTTTTGTGTTCTGTCATTATTGAGTCATACATTTTGTTTCATTGCTTACTGGAAAAATGTTCAAAACTACAAATTTAAAACACACTAACAAGTGGTGCTGTATTATACAAGGAATATAATTTCTTTGTTTATTTATTTCCAGTTTGATAACTGGGGAAGTCCATTGGGCCCAAAGAGCCCGTTTTCAGTGGAGGGGGTTCCTATCACATAGTCGAACTTGTACAAGTTCAAACCCCATATGGTCGAGATCATAAGTTTGAATTTGTACAAGTTTGAGTGTTTAAATGGAAATCTCTGTAAGGGGAGGTTTCTGTTCATTTCAATGTGGTGCGATCTCGGAGTTGGTATATTTAAGTAGCAGGGGGTGCCGGGGGGGGGGGGCTTGCCCCCCTGCTTACAACAGTTTATTTTGTTTTTACTTTTTTTTTTTTTTTTTTATCACTAGTTAAAGTTTTGTAACTTCGAATGGAATGGTTCGAACATTCCATGTTCAAAGTTATAAAACTTCGACTATGTGATATAGACCCAGTGGAGGTCCAGGGAGAAAAGCTCCACAATAAAAAAAAAAAAATACAAGCACAAATACAATTGCAAATTACTAATACAAACTCAAAGGAGAATATTTACAATAGTAAAAAGAATATCACAACAAAATATCATGTAACAAACAGTAATAATAATTTTGAAAACATCTTTATAATAACAACATGGTGGAAGACACCAAACATTCCAAGGTGATGAAATGGTTGCAATTTAGAATTGGTGTCTGTCGATAGGCAGTATCACTTCCTATATGTTAAGGGATAATAGTGTAAAATGGGTGGAGTATAGCTTGGTAATAGAAGGAGATTTTTGGGACTGAAGTGAGGTATAGGAGAATTAGGGATGGACTTGGTGGGAAGGATATAGGTACATTTCCATTTAGAGAAAAGGTAGGAATAGAGATGGGTTTTAAAGATTTCCAGGTTCTGCATTGTCCTTAGAGTAGGGGGAAGAGAATTCTATTTTTAGCTAGGGAAAAAGGAGTAGTTGTCCGGGTGAGCGGTTTGGTCTATGAACACTAATTCGGTTTTAATTTTCAGATCTGAGAGTTCTATTACGCAGGTGGGGAAGAAGGATGTTGGAGAGAGCGGGGCATCTAGTAGGGCTGGAGAGAAGTCTATGAGCTGTAATCAACTGGAGGTAATCCAGATAGTTTGGTAGTTCTAGCCAATTTAGAGAGTGGAGGGCTACACAGTCATGAGATGAGTATTTGGCATTAGTGGCGAATGTGGAAATTTTGTTGTAACTAACTTGGAAATGATGGAGATTGACAGGTTAGTTAACAAGGGAACACTGTACATTAGGGAAGGAAGGAGAAAAGTGGAGGCAAGAGCATGTCTAGTATGGGGAGAGAGAGGAAGCAATTGTTCCTGTAAAGCATACCAAGCTTTTGCTGGGTTTTCTTTATGTTTTGAAATATGTGGTTGTCAAATTCTCATCTATAATAACACCTAGTAATTTAGTGCAAGGAACAACTTCAATAGGAGTGTTGTTTTGGCTTAGAACTTGGAAAGAGGTTTTGTCAAAGGAGAAGGGTTTTGAGGGTAGAAATATTAACATTTTGGATTTATTGGCATTTAGAGAAAGGTGGTTTTGGAGCATCCAGGCCTCTGTGGTAGAGAAGGCGATCTGGGTCTTAGAAGTTTGGGGTGGTTAGTGGCAGAGCAGACTAATGTGGAGTTGTCTGCATATTGAATTATTGTGGTATTGGGGAATAGCAGGGTAAGAGGTTTTGATAATGATATTGAACAACATAGGACCAAGTATGGATCTCTGAGGTGCACCTGTGGGGGTATGGAGAAAAGAAGAGGTGTCTTTTCTCCATTCCACAGCCTGAGATCTACTAGACAAGTAGCTTGGGAACCAGGATAGTGTGTTTTAAGAGAGATTAAGGTTAGAAAGATGGCTCAGAAGATGGGTGTGAGAAATGGAATTGAATGCCTTGAAGAGATCCAAAAGCACTGTGGATACTACTTTCCTGGAGTCTCAGGCACGACTGACTGTGTCAAGAAATGAGAGGAGAGCTGTTGTGGTACTGTGCCCTGGTCGAAATCCATGTTGGGTATTGGTGAGAAGATGGTTTTGCATTAGGAAGGGCATAAATTGGAGATGAATGCATTTTTCCAGGAACTTAGAGATTGGGGAGAGAATAGCTATGGGGCAGATGTTTGAGATATTGGTGTTTTTGCCACCTTTAAGGACAGGTAGAATATATGCCATGCGCCAGAGTTTGGGGATGTAGGATTCCTGTATGGATCTGTTTATTAAGATGCTAATGGGATAGGCAATCCCATCAGCAGCAAACTTGAGAAAATTTGAAGGCATGTTGTCAGGGACGTTAGAGCAGGGTTTTAGTTTGGAGAGGTCTTTTTATGTAGTTGGTAGAGATGGCTTTAAGGTCAAAGAAGTGGGGATACAGGGTCTATAGGCATGGGAGGGGAGTGGTGGAGGAAATAGAGAGAAGTAATTACTGTTTGGAAAGGTTTTGGTTAATTCAGATATGGAGTTAATAAAGAAAGAGTTAAATGATGAGCCTAGTTCTTGATCAGGTTTGCGACCCCAGCAGGGATTGTTTTTGGTCCTTGGGTTGAGCATTGCAGTTATGGAGTTCCAGAATTCTTTAGGATTATTTGCATGATTGGACTGAAGTTTGAAGCAGTAAGATTTTTTTTGTCTCTAATGATTTGTTTTTTGACGAGGTTATGAAACTGTGTGTATTGAAGTAGGGTTTCAGGGAGTTTGCTCTTTTGGTGTAGTTTCCAGGATTTGTCCCTTTGGCGCATAAGTTGTTTGGTGTGTTTGGTTAGCCATGGGCCAGTACTGGTTTTTACTCTTTGTTCTTGTTGGTGCTAGAGTGTTTAGAAAGGTGAAATTAAAATTGTCAATGTCGTCATCAAGAGGAAGGGTTTTTAGGATGTTTCAGTTAATTTATTTGAGGGAATCTGAGAATATGTTAGGCTTGAAGTAACTAAGGTTACGTGTGTGTACATCGTGGTGTTGGTGTAGGGGGGGAGGAAGTTGAGCAAGGGGAAATGTGGGCAGGTGGTTGCTGATGGACTCAGGAATGGTGCCGGAGTCAATAATTTTATTAGGGTGTTAGACTAAGATCCAGTCAAGGTTTCAACCTGAGGATTTAGCTTTATTGGGTCTGATTACAGAGTGAATTAGTTGGGTGAAGTTGAAAAGATTGATAGTATGGGTGGGTGTTGAGTTATTAATGTTTTTCCAATTGATATTTATGTCACCCAGAATGTAGGTTTCATTATTTATTTTGGTTGATGCCCATAAGAGTATTTATTCGAGGGTTTGGAAGTTCCAGGTGGGGGTGATGATACATAGGCTTTTATGGTTACTCATTTTTAGTAAGCATACTACTAGTTCTGCATTAGCGAAGTGAGGAATAGGGTTTGGGTAAGGGATTATGTTGAGTATGTTAGAGTAGATTGTGGCGACGCCTCCACCTTTTCTGTTTGTGCGAACACACCTGAGGGCTTGAAATCTGGGGAGGGGGGGGCAGGATTTCACAATCTGAGATATGGGGTTTAAGCCATGTCTCAGAGGAGACTACGATGTCTGGTTGGTTGTGACATAGCCAGGCTTGAATGTTGGATACTTTGTTACAGAGACTCTGGGCACTGAGAATAAAAAGGTGGAGAGTTTTATGGCAGGAGGAGTGGTTGGACAGGGGGTTATTGTTATCTAGAGATGAGTTAGGCCCAGGGTTGGGGTGAACATCACCTGCTAGGCAGAGGATGCTGAGGAAAGGTAGTACTAGGGTTTTTTTGTTTTGTAGAATTGAGGGAAGTGGAGTCAGAGTGTGGTCATTTGAATCTTGGATGAGGTTGGCATTATTCTGAGGATAAAATGATAGAATAAATTAGATTGCATCACGATTGTATCAGAGATGGAGAGATGGAGTGGAAACTTTTACTAGTGGGATGGACATTTGTAGTGTGTAGTGGAGTTTGGGAAAAAGGAGAGAAGTAGAGAGGAAAATAGTGGCTGGATAAAGAAGTGGCATAGTATAAGGATATTACAAATGTTAGGAGGGTTAAGGAGGTAAGGAGGGTTGGGAGGAGTGAGGAGGGCATGGAGGTGTGCAGGTATTGAATTGGTGGCTGATAGTCAGTGGATAAGGATACTTGGACTAAGCTGGAGGGAGGGTGGGGAGAGTAGTTAGCTGGAGGCTGGGAGTGTGTGAGGTGTTTAATGAGTGTAGGTGTAAGTGGGGGCATTGGGTTAGAGGAGCTTATGGGATTGGGTAATGGGTGCTGGGGTGTGTGGAAATTGTTAGAACAAATGTAAGTGTAGCGGGGGCGTGTGGGAAAAGGGGGCAGGTTAGGGGAACGGAGTGAACCCGAACAAAGCAGGTTGACCCAGGTCACAGGAGACCGACAGCCCAAGAACCTATCTGTACAGCTACCTTAAGGGTAAGCAACCATTTAATAGGTTTCACTGCCTGAAATGCTACAGGCAGGTCAGGAGAGATAGGGCTGTTTGCTGAGATGAAATGGATAGTTTAGGCCGAATGTGAGGGCAGGTCTAGGGGGGTACAGACAGAAAGAAAAGTATAGCCAGTATGCCTGTGCTTGCCACTACAGAAAAATACGGCAGTGATAGGGAATAATCATTAAATTATGGGCTGTTTTGCAAGGTGCAGTAAAAAATGCACATACAGGTACTTGTCTTAAATGCCTGCGGCTGACAGAAGTAATGAAGCACAGCTGGTGAAGCTTGGCGTTTCTGTGAATCTGAGGGATCCTAGCTGCAGGGAATAGCCTTGTTTGAGGTAGGATTGCTGTGGAAATAAAGGGGAGAGAGAGAGAAATTAGTTAGGAGACAGTAGAGAAGGGCAGAAGAGTGGGAGTAATATGTACAGTGTTACAGAAAACAGAGAAAGGTAGGGGCAAATAAGTTAACAATGATAAAATACAAGATCCGTGGCACTATTCAAAATGCACCACTGTGATACAGCAGTAATACAATCAGGATGGTGACTCAAAGAACACATGCATGTATGCATGGTCCTAAAATGTGTGAAAGGGGCCTATGGTTTGAAAACTGCCTAAAGTTAAACTTTATCAGCCTCTGGTCAGATGCATTTTCTTTGAATGTGGGTTTCAATGCTGTTTCTATGAATGTGAGTTTCAAGGGCACAGAAGTTTACTGTTTATTTATTTATTTAACATTTGTTGTCCAGCTACACTGTGGATGAATGACACTTGTCCTTTTCATTTGGTCAGTTTAAATTCCACCAATCAATTGCACTTGCGTGAAAAAAAATCTGAATATATATGCTTTTTTTTGGGGGGGGGGGGTGGCAGTAACATTGTCCTTTTCATATTGTTTGAAGGGCTGGCTAGTCTGCATTAGTGTGAAACCGAATTTTTGTGTGTGGGGGTGGCTAGCTGCACTATGGGAACTTATTCTTTTCATTTGCTCAGCTTAAAGTCAAGTATTAAAGGCTTGCTAGTGCAGATTTGTGCAAAATAAATTGAATATTTATGCTTTTTTTTTCTTCGGAGTGGGTGGCTAGTTTTGTTGTTGATGAAATAATAAATAGTGCTCAGTTTAAAATTGGGTAATAATGGCTTGTGTGCATTTGCCTAAAATAAATTGGAATATTATATGAAATACTTTTGAATCTTTCCCCAGTTTTGCAGAATGTTCTTGTATTTTCCTAATATATTTGGTCTGCAAGTTATTCTCATAGTTTTGTTTAGCTTAGTCTGCCTTTACATAAAATATGCTGCAATCTTTACTATCTCTCTATCTCCCCAGGTGCTGTATTTGTAAAACCAAGTTGAAAGTGTTCCTGATTTTGCAGAATGTCCCTAAGCTTGCATCATATTGATCTGTTCCTAACACAATTAACTGTCCACATAAGTTACCAAACTCTGAACTTCTAGGTCAGCTCTTAGGGGTGTGTTGTCAATGTCATAGACAACTTTCCAAAGGAAACACAAATGCATTTTTGACATTTGGCTTTAGTCCACAATTCTGGCAGTAATTATCTGTTTGGGAAAAGCGTTCCTGTAGGATTTGGGATTTGATCACTGCTCTTAGCTTGTGCGTTGCTGGCCATTATTTTGTTTAATTTCAAGATTATTAGTAAAAACAACTGTCAGAGAAGGTGGAAGTGTTAGAAAAAGAATCATCATGGGGGGGTTAAAAAAATTCTGCTACAGGTGTTAAGTATGCTAGATATGCGACCGTGCAGAGGTAATTTAAGGAAAGCTGCAGCTGCAACTGCAACAGATGACAATATCAACCAACTGTAAAGCCATGAGATTTAAAAACTTTCACCAAAAAGTATTTTCCATTTTGTTTTTCAGACTTATAAAGGATACGATGCGCAGTCCCTTATGGCGGGGGGGGGGGGGGGCGGGTAGGCCCAGATGTTAGCTCTGGAATCTGTAGCCCAAAGCACCCTGAAACTCCTTGTTCTTTCTCCTTCGTTGGAATACTTATTTAAGACCCCAGTTCATGTGGGCATTAATTAGCATTATTAGCATAAACTACTTCAGTTTCTTTAATGCTACAAAATCTCAGAAAAAAACAGCTAATCTACTTCAATGGTGAAGGTTTGTTTCAGCAGCATAACCATAACAGAGATCAACTGCAAAATGAGTGAAATTTGGAATGCTAAATGCCACTGTTTGCAACTGTTTATACTAGTCTTCGGGGTAACTGTTCCCTCATTGTGATTGTGGGTATAACTGTTAAGTTCTGTCAAAATAATTTCATGTGACCATCCTGACTAAGATCATTCAGAATAAGGAGCAAGACCCACCAGCCAAAGGCCAGCCCTCATGTTCCAAAGGAAGCCTCTGATGTGCCGAGGCTGGTCCATAGCAGGGGCTATAGGAATTTCCTTATTGCCATCATGCTAAGATTGCACAGGTGAGTCCACACAGAAATTAATGTTTTGCAGTAGTACTCTGCTAATAAAAACAGTCAATCTGGTAGGGGTCGTATCAGGGTCAACAGTGCATTCTGTCAATCATTTGTACAAACAAACTTGCCTTACTCTGAAATTACAGATGGTGCTGGGAAAAGGTGCATGTGCTTGTCATCTACAAGGAGTGTAGCTGTGAAAGCAAAGTTGTTTAAACACTCATTTTCCCCAAAAAATATCGAACATGTCCCAAAGTGTTAGACTAGTGGCACAGAAAACTGGAAGCTTTGGTCTGTGAGTGTGGAAGTGAACAACCAATGTCTACTCACCCAGTGTGAGCGGGGTGGCATGCAGCATACGACGCTACTCTGCATTAGGGTAGTGTTCTTGTTGCCATGTGTGTATGATGCATGCGCCTTTCAGGGGAGCAGCTGTAGAGACAGTCACAGCCACAGTAGCGGTGGGGTAATAGTGGGAGGCAACAGCCTTCCTCGTGTAGATTATGTCTGGCTTATCACTCCTGCTATCTAGGAGGAATTAATTAGTCAATGGGTAATGGGTTTAATCCTACAGGGAGGGAATGGGCAGTAATCCATTTTCCCCAACTAGGGAACCAAATGATTGGCTCTTGTCTTAAGCAAAAAGGTATGGGTCTATCGGGAGCTGGGAGGAGGGACTTGAAGATGGTGTGAGGCCAAAAACAAAAAAGTGACTAGTTAGAAAAATGCTACTTTATGCACTCAAAACAATATGTATAGAGTCTGATACATTCCAAAAAAGTAAAAGGTGGAAAGAAAACAAAAGTGGCAAATTTATAAGCAAATAGAAGAGAGTAAATAAACACACAGGGCTGATGTAATTGTTTGCTGGCAAAACATGGATCTGACATAAATCAGATGGGTAAGGTCCCACCCAAATGGGTGACCAGAAAGAGAAACCCTTTGCAACAATGATCTAACAAAAAAACCTTTAACATGCACTGCTTTTTCTTTTCCACTTTAAAGAAACAGCAGCCTTCAGTCACCAAGCATCATGAAGCAGAGAAATAACTCATGGGTTTTAGTACATCTGACAAGCAGTTTGATCCTAGAATCCTGCTACAACATGCTAATTACAAAAAAAAACTCTCCATGTGAGGAATGTTCTTGCCAGAGTAGTCCACAGCGGTGAAACACTACAATGATGACAGAAAAGAATGGCAAAATAAACCAATAAGTTGTATTTGGGGGTGATCCACACTTTAGGAAACAGTTTGTGAAGGCTTCAGAAGCATTTCCTGCTCTACAATATCTCATGATACTGACAAAGAGACAGTTTGCCTGATTCCAAAAGCCTTACTTTCATTCTAGACTTGCTGCCTTATAAGCCTGCCCTAGTTCCAAAAGACTTGCTCCTGGTGACTTACTCCTGTGTGAAGCCCATCTATAAAGCAGGATTACATGGGGACCAGATTCCAAAAGACTTGCTCTCTGTGTAAGTGACTTATTCTAGTGTAAAGCTTATCTATACACTGCAGTAAGTCACTTACACTGACAGAAAGTTTTCTGGAATCTAGTCATCATGTAAGCTTACATTACACATAAGCCTAGTACTTATACATCAGGAACTTCTTATTTTAACATTTGTTAATGTCTGTTATGTACTTCACAGATAAAGATTCTAGTTGTCTACTGATGTACTGTGTTCTTCTGTAAATATGTTGTAAGTAATTGCTATGTAAATTGTTAATCGCTATGTAGTCCAATGTAACTACTGTCTGTTTATTTTAACTGTGGAGCTTTTCTCCCCGGGCCTCCGCTGAAAATGGACCTACGTCCAGTCGGACACTCCCGGTCAACAAATATAAATAAATAAATAAAATACACATGAATCTTCCATTACAGTATATCACTTAACGCCAGGAACAAATCTGTTGGAATCAAGGCAGGCTTACAACAGAATAAATGACTTACACAGACAGCAGGTCTTTTGGAATCTGGCCCAATGTCAAACAATGGGTATTCCACCATTATTTTACTGGAAAAGATCTTCAAAGGAAAAGTGGCATACTTTACTGCTGTCCCACATCAGGTTATCCTGCCATAGAGGTAACATGAGCAGGTTTCAGTGTTACCTTCCATGTACAGCATCTGGGGAACAGCCAGCTTCCAGAATGTAGCCTCCCTCCCCCCAGCCACCATCCTGGACGGTATACTTTTTCAATTCTACAAAAATGGGACTTCTAGAAAAAAATGGGTCTATTTAACAATATAACCATAAACTACTGTAAATACACCAAGGCTCTTTTTAGTTTAAATTTTAGTAAATCTACACAGCAAAAGATGAATAAATTACTTTTAAAACTCGCATGCTGTGGCATACGACTGGCTACACCATTATGCAGGGCTTTGCTCCTATGAATCAACAGCACTAAGTCTGTCTTTCAACAGAGAGGAAAAAGTAGCCCTTCCTGCTGTTTTTTATCAGCCTACAAAATCTGTCAAGACTAAGATGCAGGAAAAAAAAAACAGTACAGTTGTTTACAGAAACAACAATTTAAGTGGGAACATCTGAAATAAAATGTCAGTGCTCTCATGCCCTTTAAAAATGAAGAATGGTAAGAAAAACTTCAAAGGTGGAGGTTAAGTACGAGGGAAGACGGACAGAAAAAAGAACAGAGAACTAAGCTCTTTCAAAGTCACACCATTAATAAACAGACACAGTATTGTGGCTATACATTAATTACATTTACGCTGTACTGTAAATTACTTTACTGTACTGTGAATTTAATTGAAATGACCTTCGCAGATTGCAGAGACAGCCTGGTTATTATAAGACTGCTAGCTGTGTGCCTGCTTTAGAAGAGCTCTCAGCAGAAAAAGGACAATCAATTATTAATAGTCTGGATGCAGTAATTAAGTAGCTGATACAGACAGCCTTTCCATTTCATAAGCCGCTTAAAGCAATCCTCTAAAATGTCTTACAGCAGAGCATTTGACATGATTTATTGTAGACAAGAAGAAAAAGCACAAGAGGATGCATTAAAAAAAAAAAGATGCAGGCATGGGGACATCTTGACAAACTGTCTAGGGCATTACATTTCTTAAGTATCCCATCATGTACATTTCAAAGATTCTATTTTAAGTTTCAATAGCGCCATGTAATTTCCTTTATTTTCCTACCCCTTCAAAAATTATTATGTTTTCTTCTCAAGGAAAACAAAACTAAACTGCTGGTCTTCTGGCTGGGTATTGAGTCACCCCTGTTCATGTTTTGTTTCTACAAATGGTTAAAAAGGCTTCTATTTTAGCTTGAAAACACCAGTAATCACAAACATAGTACATCATACTGGACCACAGAGTGTTGCTCCAAACTTGTTTGCTTTAGGTCTAATGCATTTCCTGTGAAACCAAACATAAACTGTTTCTAGTTTCAGACCCAGGAGGATTGCTTCCTTGTATTTCCTATACAGAGTATAAGGCAACCATTTCACCTTCAGCCTAGTAAACTAATGCTGGCAGTCAGGACAGGATGGACTCATGTACTACACCTTTTATAGGCTAATTCATCTATCTTGCAATACTGTAGAACTGCAAGGCATAATATGGTCATGCAACATTCTAAAGGGTGCATCTATGGGGTATAATAAAGTTAAAACTCTGGTTCTACATTAACACCCATCTTGCCACACTTCTCACATGCTTAAGGGCACTGGGATGTCTCACTGAAGTCATGAATGTGTTTCCTGTTTAGTCTAACTTGCTTCACTACAAATGCATTATTCTTTGCCGAGTGAGATGTATTTTGCTTCACAACACAAAGTATATGCAATATGAATTTGTAAGCAACATTGTTTTACCCATAACTCCATCCTCCAGTGTCAGTCTGTGAGTTAGCAGTATGGATGCTGGATCACATGAGCACTTCAGCACAAATAAGAAACATTATACTACATCAGAGGCAAAGGGAATATGTGGTCGTCTAGCAAAAATAGGTACTCCTTTTACTTCGTGAAAGTGCAATGTTGGAACTGGTACATTTAGTATGACAGGATGTGGTGGGTATAAGTGGTTGCGGCTCTCCTGGAAAAACAAAATAAATTATTTATTTTTTTGGGGTGCTGGCATCATCATCTTCTCCCTGACATGGCACAGAGGACAACTTGCCCACAGCCTTGCGTACTACATACATTAACTGCAGGGTCACACCACCTTTCAGTAAAGGGATTACTCAGTTTTGTTAGAAAATTAGTACGATAAATGTTTTACTCATAGTTTACTGTTCATAAAAATCATCTAAAAACTTACAGAATTTGCCTTACAGTGATCTTTACCCATTTCTCAGAGCTAAGCAATCTCTAGACAGGTGCCACCTAGCTTAAAAAAGTTGGCACTTTTCCAGAGAGTCTTAAGCTTCAACTCTCAGGCATTCTGCTGACATCTCCAGCATTTCAGTGCCGCACAGAGTGAAATGGAAAACTAATCTCAGCCATAATCATACAAAGGCCTTCAATATGGCTTATTACTCAAAGCTCGTACACAGGCTTACTGATTAAGGATAACCTATCTCTTTTCTAACATGGCTAAAAATACCTTTCAAACCAGAGTCTGCCAGATGTCACTTGTTTTCTTCTCCCTTTACGACTATTGCAGGGTAAAGGCTTGGTTCTCTGTCCTATGTTCTTCACTATTTAAACAATTGTATTGTCGCTTAACACAGGTACAATAGTAAAGACAGCAAAGTCTTATTATTTACAAACAAACCCACCACCCCTGCAACAAATCTTGCCTAATAAATGAATCATCAACATCCCAAAAGGTAGCACAAAGGTCAAGGACCACATACAGTAGAATGCATTTTACTCAGATCAACACATTAAATAATTTAAAGTGTTTTGTCACACTAGAGTGACTTATCTTTTGCACTACTGAATCTGGTGCAGGAAGTGCCAATTAGGACCTCCATTCATTTTATCTGTGATTTTTTTTACTCCAAAATGGGGGGGGGGGGGGCAAAAGCAAAAAGCCTTCTGAAATGTGTTTTGCCCAGGCTGATGCCACTGAGAAGTAAGGGCAATCAAACCTTAGTGACTTCAACTCGGGGAAAAACATAGGATGCATCCATAGACTTTAATGGATGACTACTGTGATTTTACAGACATATGTCTATTAAAGTCTATGGAGCCCTGCCTGACATGACATCACCGGGGAAAACAATTTGGGCCGTGGTTTCAAAGTTTACGAAGATTTTTACTGAATCAACAACACAAACAAATACTGGTAGACTCTGGGAAAATGCATCACTGTGCTCGACTCACCAGATGCAATGCAGTACCACAGTCATACAAATCAAATTCAAGAAGAAGATTGGCACTCTATACTGCAGCCAGACTCATTTCATTGCAGAACAAAGCTAAAAAGAATGAACTCTCATCTTTTTCCCCTCAACTCCACATTGCAGGTGTCATGCTAGTGTAGCTGCCCCAGTATCTCTACGCTGTCCCCGAGTTTACAGAATGTTTCTGATTTTGTTTCATTTTTTTGCCCTATCTTTTATAAAACATTTAATTTTCTGGCAACTCATGGAGGACTACAGTTAGTCAATAAGGAGTTTAATACTTGTTCAGAAAATGCATGATGATGGAAAATATGTTTTTCTATTAAAATTTTAAGTGAATTAGTTTAACATTTAAACACTCTCTCTGCTTTTGAGCCTTTACCCAGAATATTTGAGCACAACAGTTGAGAGGTACAGCCTACCCTGAGGAGGTATAAACTGACCGACATACCTCTTCACTGTCCAGGTTTTCCAATAATATCCAGATTTTTGACTCATATTTTTGGTCTGTTCCTCATAAAATCTGTGGTTTCCTGCATTATTGCAGCAAATCAGCGTGGACTGAATTTATTATGTAATAACAGGCACTTGGGTTTCAGACTTCATAGCCTTCAGAAAAATTATGGTAATGCAAGACATTTTATTCTAGCAACTTCCTAAGTTTATAAAAACAATATTTAAAATGTGTCCATATTTTTGGGGTTTTCTCCAGATTCTTGTGCTAAGAGGTTGACAGCTATGCTGCCTATCACCTATCAGACAAAAAGTGTAACTTGTAACCGCTCATTCATCAAGGCAGTACAGATGCTCTACCATTCTTCTGTAATTGCACCAAATTAGTCTACAACTGATCTAGTATTCATTGCAACTTAGCTAACTGCTACACAAGTAATTTTGTATTCTCTTAAAGGGCACACTTAGATGCTTCTCCACGTATGATGCAGAAGTCTGCTGACATCTTCCCGGTGTGCTAGTCCTCCAAAGTCTTATGTACAGTACAATATCTTTAGCCAGGCTATTCTCAAGCTGAACCTTCTTTCTCTCTCTCAGCTTAAACTGTCAAAACCATTATCAGTTAAAAAAACAACTTACTGAGGCATGTATTACTGCCCCATGTACTTTCTGCAGGATTACCTGATTATTAATCTTTAGTCTTACAAACTAAGGCTAGCGTTGCCGCCAAACAGCAAGAGGTTCTCCGGTTCGATCCTTCGCTGGGGTGCCTTCTGTGCGGTGTCTGCATGTCCTCCCTGTGGTCGTGTGGGTTTCCTCCGGGTGCTCCAGTTTCCTCTCACATTCCAAAGACATGCTGTAGGTGGATTGGACACTCCAAATTGGCCCTAGAACATCATGTGAGTGTGTATGTGTGTGTGCCTTCTGCGGAAGGTTGGGTGCTGGGCTGGAAACTCGACACTGTAAAAAACTCCACTGCCAATCATGAGCAGACAGGTGATCCACTGTGGCGACCCCTAACCGGGAAAAGCCGAAAGAAGAAGAAGAAGTCTTACAAACTAAGGCAGAGAAAAAAAAAATACCCCTCCTTAGGGAAGAATTGATCTTTTGATAATTCCTGATATAACAGTCATAAGTTATGTTTAACATCAGTGAAATACCAGTTTTGCTGTATACATTTTATTGACTGATTAGCCCCTCTGCACTAAATATTTCTTTACAGGGAAGAAATGCTCCACAAAAAAGTTCTAAGTTAGAGTAATCAGTCAACCTAAACAGTATGTCTTTGGAAGGAAATTCAAACAGGACACTTAAATCCCCGCTCAGGTAGTAACCAGTGGCAAAGACTGAACTCCTGACCCTAACACTTTAGATACTGCAGCACCAACTGTTGTATCTAGACATCTACTTATGCAGAGCAGTACACACTGTATTTAAATAACTGTTTATACATTGGTTCCCTGTTCTGATGAAGTTCTTGCTTAAGGAATGAAAGTGCTAAAAGTTTGTCAGTTGTCCTGTTCAATTAACGTTTTTCTTTTTGGTGTACATGGGTACTCATGAGTTAGGGGGTCTTTAAATAAAGGCACACTGAACGGCAGCACAGGCCTATGTGTAGTGACTAACATTTTACTGTAACATGCACTTAGAGCAAATGGTGAGGGAGGTCGGCATATGTGTACAGAACCAACTATATTCAAAATGCAGCAGTTGTCCCATGCTAATTAAAATGACAAACTAGGTGGATGTGTGAAGAAAAATACTGAAAACAAGGAGTAATTGCGGAACTGCAAATGAAGAAATATGCAATACTGGTCAAAGTACTGTAACAACCAACATGACATGACTTTGTGTGTATTGGAAAATTAACTTTAGCTACAAAGGGGCTAATAAGTCACAATACTGTCAATATTAAGTTGCATTTTGTATTGTTGCATAAAAAGCTTAACACTTGAAAGCATAACTCCATACCTCTTGGCACAAAGTCTAGACAAGGCCAAAAATAATGGAGGAACAAAAGCACAAAATCGGGGACAGGTTTTAAATAGTTCTCTTACAAGCTTAGCAAATTGCTAGAATAAAGGATTTTGCATTAGCATACATTCTCTGAAGGATATGAAATCGGAAACTCATATGTCTATCCTTATGTACCAGTTTCAATCCTCCTCAATGATTTGGCAGAAAATCACAAACTTTAAGAGGCACAGACCAAAAATAAATGAGGCAAAAATCTACACATTCTGTGAAATTCTGAACAGTTGAGAGGCATGCTTTATGGTGTTATGCCTTCTATTTTATATAAAGTTGGATTAAAGTGCATTAGAGTTACTGTACATGATTATATATATATATATATCTCGTGTGTGTGTGCATGTCCTGTGGTGTATGTATGAAATGTTCATGAAGCAAGAAAATTAATGCATCAATCACAATTCAGCTACATTTAGTTATTTAACAGACATACTACAATATTAAGCAAGTAAAAACACAACAGCACTCAAGACTTGTACATTGGCTGCTCAAATTACATGACTCTTTTTAACAATTTGGGCTCATGGCTGCAGTGTTCTGAATCTTGGTTTTCGCAATACACCTTTCCACAAATTTTCCCAAAGATGCAACCCATCCCAAAGTATTCACCTTATTTAAAACAAAAATGCCATGCATACAGCTATCATTTTCAGCCCCTCCATAATGTCTCCTATGAAAGTATTAAATCAGGACTTATCAGAGGGTTAATTTGTGCCACATTCCACTCACCAACTTCTTTTTCCAGAATGTGCTCCATATACTGACATCCTTTGAATACCATCACAAAACCAGTTCCTAATTAAGAACGAGTCTGTACTGTGCAAACTGCCATGATGCTTGTTTTCTTTAAATGAAGTTAGTTGCTAGATTAGAATGCCACGTCACACTGCTTCAATGACTACAACTTAGCAATCAAAAGAGCAATCAAGATGTTGACAAGTAGTGATGGTAAAGTAAGATTAGCACCGTCTGCAGCTGTAACAACATTCTACGTTTGGTCACACCTTTTTGATGTCTCTTGGCTAGTCAGCAGAAGATTTATAAGTACACGTGTCTACAACTGGTCTTATCTTAGATTATATATTTATTATTTATTTATTTGACTATTGTTAACTGGGAAAGTCCAACTGGGCAAGAGCCCTTCTTCAGCAAAGGCCCAGGGAGAAAAGCTCCACAACAGTGTAAAATTACAAACTAGTAGATAGAACACAGTAAGAACAAACAAAATAGCAGATATATCATGTTGGGGAGAAAAAGCTCCACAACATTGCGAAATTACAAAATAGAAGATAAAGCACAATAAGACAAACAATACAATGAAATAAATTAAAGTAAAACAATATATTGAGGAACTTAGCATAATGAAGTAGAATACATGATATATCTAGGGAACATAACTAAACAGTAGTTTGTACAAACTGAGCGAAACATATGGAGTGAGAGCTAGCTTAGTAAGAAAGGAAAAAGACAAAGATTAGACTTAGTCAACAGAGCTGATTCTGGGAGCAGGTTAGTTTACAACAGATTCCATACACGTCCATTCCATTGGTAGCTAGTAAAAGAAGGAGTTGTAAGAGGGGGATATGGG
Organism: Protopterus annectens; assembly: GCF_019279795.1. Classification (NCBI taxonomy): domain Eukaryota; kingdom Metazoa; phylum Chordata; order Ceratodontiformes; family Protopteridae; genus Protopterus; species Protopterus annectens. The sequence goes on from NC_056747.1 coordinate 938,538,946, forward strand.
GAGTAGGAAGTAAGGATGTGAGTACAGTGACAGAGTGAGATCAATGAGTGATTGTGTGGAGGGGGTTCAAGGGGGGTGCTTGCAGAGACAAGTCTTGGTGCTGTATAAATGTTCCTTAAGGGTTCGTTTCAAAGCTGTGGTGTTAGTTCTCTGATGATTAGGAGAAGCCAATTCCAGGACAGAGCTGGGAAGTGGCTGTAGAGGCTTTGGCCAACAGATTTTTTTGCTTTATAGGTTTTGGTCTGTGCTCCTAAAGTGTCTGGCTGGAGTACAATGAGAGAGGATAGAAGAGATGTTAGTTCATTTACAGCCGGTTTCCTTGGAACATCTGTAAAGTAATCCTTCTGTTCATAAATTATTAAAAGACATGCTAAACAGTAATCCACAGAGAAACAGTAAGAAGCAATTAACATTAGAAGTTAGTTAATGATACCTACCTATTCAATGAGACAGAGTAAGAGGAAGCTCATGTCTGAAGAGTTCCAGAGACAGCAGCAGACAGACACAACTATATACCACAACACCACAGCCGGCCTTGCCTGTTCATCACCCACAATCTCAAACCACTGCTGTGGTTTCCTGCTGGATCCTAGTCATGTGGTAGTATCTTGATTACTGAAGATTTTTTTTAATATAAAATGACGCCCCCCTCCCCCGGGCTATTTCACTTACAGTGTTATCTGCGATTACATGATTCTAGGATGTTTACACCTACACAGTGGTTTTGGTCACAGTACAGGTAGTAATACATCAGGATGTGAAAATGTGTCCTTTTATCCATTTACTTATGAATATTTGTACATATGCATGCATGCATGCCATGCATATATATATATATATATATATATATATATATATATACATATATATGTATATATGCACATATATATATATATATATATACTTTATTCAGTAGATTAGTCTTAGTTGGCTTGTGGCACATTTTCAGTGAAGATCCAGGGGAAGAGATGGTATTGATACTGACTAGGGAAATTTGGTCAGGACACTGGAGAAATTCCTCTATTGTTTCTTTTAAAAAATGTCATGGGATATAATATGTCCACCTGAGCTATTGCCAACTCAGAACACTTCATGCAACACTCCCCTTATGCGCCAGTGAATGTCAAGACTGGAAAATGACAAAAGCACCTGCTGTGGGAATACAACCCACAACATTCTGATATTTCAGCCTCAATGGCAGCGTTGAGCTGCTGACCGTTACTTAGGCTGGGATACATTGGGAAATTGTGTACTGTTTTATGGTAAGGTTGCAAGGATTTAAAAGATAATGTATGATGGGTTTCATGTTATCTGTAGGCCATCCTTCACAGCGAACTCCTGAATGTTAGTGTTGTGCAATCACAAAGCCCTTGTCTATCAATCTCAGCCTCAATTTTTACAACATATCTTACTGTACATATAATGTGTTTAGTGGATAGTGCAATTTAGAACAATGAAAGCTCCTCCTGGGACTTAAAATTTTAATGTAAAAACACATTTTATATGTATTAATCAAGTTTTGTTTAATGCACACATGAAAATACATATCCACTGAAAGACTGACAATTTCCTAAGCAGGTAGACTGAGCTGAAGGCTCTTTGTTGCCACAACTCAGGTTCAAGTTAGAACATAACATTCATTCACAGATTCATAGCTATATATTAGACTAACAACCACCAGGGCCTTTGTAAGCCTAGCCATGCAATCCAACCCAATTGAGTCCCAATGTATTATGGGTGTTTCTTAAGAGAGGGTAGGTCAGTTACAAGTTTCTAGAGGTTATGTGGGGGGGATGTTAATTTGGAAGTTACTGTCCATCTCCAACAGAGACATAGGGGGCTAGACCCAGGGTGAATTTCCAATTTTACATTCATTGGTCAAGGTTACATTTAAATAGGGTTAGGGATGGACTCTGCTTCACATGGATAAGGAGCGTGTTCCAGAGCATGGGGATCCTCTGAGTCACATCTGTCTTGCCAACATGTCTTTATGTCACAAGCAAAATTTAAATCCTTGGATCCAGTGGCTCTGATGCTATTCACTTTGTGGATGTGCAAAAAGTCCATCAGAGCTTGATCCGAGGATGCCTTGTATGCCAGACATAGATCACTTCTCCGTAACCTGCAAATTCTATGCTTCTTACCACCCATAAGAAGGGCTCCCACGACCTACCTGGTAATAAACAATTGATCACATGACAGATTTAAGAACTCCCTCTAGGGTTCCGATACATCCCCCACTCCAAGTGCGGGACACTGTGCATTGGAAAGTCTCAACAAAACTTTCTCTCAACACTTGATGAATAAGGACTCCTAAATGTTCCTTCTTGGGAAACCTGTGGAGTCATTAGCATCATCACCTTTGGATTGTTATTGAACTTGTCAATCAACAGGCTGAAGTTCAAGAAGACAGACACATTTGTAATGTCCCAGTTTGCAAAACTAGTAAGAAGACAAAATGGGCCCTTAAAATTTGATTAACAGTTAGTTGTCTGGATCCAAACTAAGTAAGCTGGTACAGTGAACCAGACTGTATTAAACAAAATCAACACAGTGGAAAAACATAAGGGTGAGCCACAAGATCATTCATCAATGGCATAATGCATGACTTGACTAATAAAATTAATTTTCATCAGTGCTTGCAGTAAACTACGCAACAGGAACAGCATAAATGGGACAGAAAGGATGAGGGGAGGTTTTATGTTTTCACAGACCTGGAAGCTAGACTTCAGTGTCAAATAAGAAGCAAGTTCTTACATCTAGTGGGGACATAAGTGATGTATGACAGAGTGCAATATGTTAATTTAATAAAGCAGTTACAGCAGAAACATCTTTGTAATACTGTAACAGCATAAAAAAAGCAAAAGACTTGATCATATTGAGTAGTTAAGGAGTATTAATAAAGGGAATAACCACCAGGGAAACACACTTCTGCTGTTCAGATTGTGACGATGTGAGGTATTGCCAGCTATGCCAGGAGATGAAGGATAGTGGATGTGCAACATATGCCAGCATAGCTAGCTAGAATTTTGTAAAGAATTATGTGTCATTTGTATATCAAACTGATTTGTACAGATAACATAAAAAGAATAAAGCAAACTGACCACGACTGATATCAAAATGGTAAAAGTTTAAGTAAGCGCTTTTGCGATAAATAACAAATCGCTTCCTCAGACTCTAACACGTATAACCTCTCTATTTAAACCATATCATGTCCAATCATACAACTTCTCATTGGTGACATCATAAAGTAGATATATACAGAAACAATAATTAAAACAACATGTTAAAACAGTCCTGTATAACAACAGCATAGCTTAATTACTAATGGACTAATAAAAATATGTTTATGTCAATGCTTAAAAGGTCTTGCTTTTAAAAAAGGTTTGAGTGACACTGCACTATTTAACCCTGGATAGCTATCTGCCTTCAATAACATAATCCACTTCTGTTCCACTTCTTCCACAATGTTGCTCATGTCCCCACCTCTAATGTTCGGTATATCAAACTGATTTGTACAGATGTTTGTGTTGAAAAATGCATTTGTAAAGCTGCTTGTACTCAGAAATGTACCAACAGTGGGTCCTGACTGCATTGTAACTGATTAAATGTATATGTTTTAAAAGAGGACACTGGAAGAGAAGAGGTTATGCTCAACCCCAGCTAACTTTTACAAAAATATCCTGAAATTAAATTACCTGGTTTAGGCCATAAAGATTGTATATAACAGTTTTGATTGGAGCCAGAGACTAAATGTCTGTGTGAGAGAATGGTTTATTAGCTCCTGTACGAAAAGTAGAAGAATTTTACACTTTTATAACTTCCAGGTGCTATAACAAATCTCAGCAAAGCTCTATATGTATGTATGGTAACATATATGTGCTAAATTCTGGTTCAGTTCCTAGCAATGGGGTTAGTATGGGAACCAGAAGTCAGATGACCAAATGTATGCAATGTCATTCTGTAATCTAGGACAAAATATTATGTTTTAATACTAAACGAGAGAGAGGTGTCAGAGCACTCTGATTCTGGAACCTGACAAAGAAGAATCCCTCACCTACTTCATCTTACCTTGCTCTAGTAAGTGACCAGGGAATAGTAATTCTTTAGATCAGTAAGGAAAATATATTGAAATTAGTTAAGCACTGTTTTTCTGCATCTGTGTGAATTTATTCATTTGTGTTATTGTCCAGACTATCTAGAGTAGCACCCCCCCAACCCTTACCTTCCCCCCCACCTAGACTCTTAACAGCTCCTCGTGGTGTCCTGCAGAGTTCTACAAGCAGCAGAGAGTGAAAGAGTGACTTTCCTGGATTTATAAGTATTTTTTTCTGGCTTTCGCTTAAATTACTGCATCTCGACTGCATTTCGCTTAAAAAACAGGTCTGCATATTGTTTTTACTTACTACCAAACGGATAATTGGTGCCAGAGCCATGGCCTTAAGCTTAACGCCAAAAAATGTATAGTCATACCCTTTGGGAAAAACAAGGTACCCACAAATTACCACATAGGTGGTAATCTATTAAGTACGGAAGAGGTAATCAGGGACCTAGGGACCCAGGTTGACAGTAACCTCTCATTTGACACTCATATTGCCAAAGTGGTTAGGAAGACCTTCTATATTGCCCACCTTATCATGAAGGGTTTCACATCTAGATCAAGAGAGGTCATTGTGCCCCTGTACTCATCTTTTATTAGGCCAATGATTGAGTACAATGCCCCATTTGGGATGTATCTTACCCGACACCTGCAGCAGTTGGAAAGACCCCAAAAGTTCCTCACCAAGAGGATAAAGGGTCTTAAACATATGTCATATGCTGCCCGACTGAAAAAACTCCAGCTCTATTCAGTCGCATATCGCCTACTCAGAGGTGACCTGTGCCTAACTTACAAGGCCATGTCCAATATGGAATTAATGGACATGCTCCACCTCAAAAAATCCAAATCCATCAGAGCCACGAGAGCAAGAGACTTAAACCTCAACACAGAAATAAATAGGACGTGCTGGAGGGACAGATTCATAACCCAGAGGCTCCCTACACTCTGGAACAGAATCCCAATCCACGTTAGGCAGAGCCCCTCACTAACTCTATTCAAGAGAAGTCTTGACGAGTGGATGAGAGATCGTAGGTTTACTCCGGGGGTCATCTCTGTGTCACTACTAGACAGAGGCACAGTAAACTAAACCCTAAATGGGCATAGTATTCTCATCCTAAAGGGGTGGTGAAAGCCACACACACTCTGGCTAGGCTTATAAATGCCCTAGGGCAGATAGCCTAGTATGAACCTATGAACCTATACTACCGCCACTACTAACCACAGTCAGAATTAGCTAGTTGTCTTTACATACTTTAAAACCATGTCTGACAACTTTGTTACTAATATTATAAATGGCAAGAAACTGTCTTAACTTGCAACATTTACTGTGCATATTATTGATAATCAATATCTTGTTATTGTATTAAAGCCAACAACCTGTAATGTTGTTTACTATTGCTGCAACTTTGTATCTCTATCGTGTACATGATGTGGAGCTTTTCTCCCGGGCATCTGCTGAAAAAGGACCTGCGTCCAGTCGGAATTTCCCGGTAAATAAATAAAATAAATAAATGAATTATTGTGTTATTTTAATATTTCCTGTGGCTGAAACTCTGGTGTTTATTGTAAATAGATATTTAGTAGTTTCATGTTCTTTTTTTATTTATTATTAAATATATTTAACCTTTTCATTGTGGCTGGTCCTTTAGAGAATATTTAACCTTCAAGAGTACTTGTAACTATTTGTTGACTCTGTGGCCACTCTTGAAAGCCTTATTGCATTGGTCAAATGCTACCCTTGGTATTAATATTAATTTCACTCAATATAATTGGGTACTCTTGTAACAGCTGGGTTCTGATAAACTTCTGATTTTAGTGAACGTGTGTGTGTGTGTGTGTGTGTGTGTGTGTGTGTGTGTGTGTGTGTGTGTGTGTGTGTGTGTCAGCTGCTTGGGACAGGGGCACAGAGCACTGGTTTTACAGTTTCAGCTGAGGACTCAACTCTACAGCTGTGCCAATGGGGAGTCTTATTGGGTACCTGGAGTGAAAGACAGAGAAATCCAGAAGACCCTGGATTGAATGTGTTCCCTGTGTATTCCCTGTGTGCTCTTAAGGGAAATTGTGCTTGGTCACAGAGCTGCATCTGGAAATACTGTGTGTATCTATTTTTATTCCATTTGAACATCCTTCTCCAGTGTCAGTGGTGAGGATTCAGGCTCCTTGATTACTGGCCCAGAGGGGGATGTCACACAGACAGATCTCTGTCTGGAATACTCTATACAGTTCCCAAAGGCACTTATTTAAAAGAATAGGGGCAGCACAAATTGTAAAGTGGACAGCTACAAGGACACAGAGTCTATCTCATAAATAATATGAAAATAGAGTGAGAGACAAAATATGAGAAAAAATATACATAAACAGACAGCATAAAAGAATATAGTTTATACCCATTGCAGCAAATACAGCAACTGTGTCTAAAGTAGATGTCATGAAAAATAGCTTTCATTATTGTCCTACTAATTCTATCCTCCATTATCAATTAAAACAGCCCAGTAGAAACTAGGTACATAACTGAAATGTATTAAGTGGTTACATTCAGAAGCAATGCTTAGAAACTATTTTATATGCAAAGCACAGTTAATACCACGATAATCATGTCAGAAAAGTACAGTTGTGTACATTTATCATAAATATAGATGTTCGAGTGTATTCACTGTTACAGTCATCACATTTGGGTTGTCTGCCTGCAGGTAGCCCTCAGCCAGCATGAATACCAGAGTCTTCGGATTTCTGCGTCGGATTCTGTCGTTTCTCCCCTGACATCAGGTCATCAGGGGTATAAAGCATGCAGCCGACGCCATTACATCAGTTTTTCTTGCCCCAGATGTCAGGTGCCCCCGCAACAGGAAGCAATTGTATGATATGGTACACCCCCATCAAAAAGCAAATACACAAGAAAAAATAAATATACCAAACAAGAAGGAAAGGTAGAGCCAAGAGAAGTCAGGGGGTTGGAGGGAGGGTAACCAGGACTGCAACAGTGAATACACTCAAATATCTACATTTATGGTAAGTGTACACAACTGTACTATGTTCTTCGTGTTTCACTGTTGCAGTCATCATATTTGGGTTGATTCCCAAAGCTAAGGAAGGGAGGAGGAAGTTAAAGAGCATAAGGGCCAGCTATTAAGCCCTGCAAGACTGCAGTGGCAAATCCAGTTCTAGATTTAGAAAAGATAGGCATGTGGTAATGCTTGGTGAAGGCATGTACAGAGCTCTAGGTAGCAGCTTCCAGGATGTCCCTGGTAGGGACTCCTCTGAGAAATGCCGCAGAGGTAGATGCAGCCCTGGTGGAATGTGATCTTATCTCCTATGGGGTAGGTTTTCCATGGTGCTTGTAGCAGAAATGAATGCAATGGGCTATCCATTTGGAGCCAACTAGCAGCTGTTTAGATTTTCTGAGAGGCTTAGTCCTGTCCAAATAGAATCTAAGTTGTCTGTGTACATCCAGAGAGTGCAGTATTCGTTTCTCTGTTTTGTGGATTAGGGAAAAAGTAGGCAAATGAATGGACTGACTTAGGGCCACACTAGACACCACCTTGGGCATAAAGGAAGGATTAGTCCTGAGGGAAACCCTGTCTGCATGGAAGATAATGAAGGGTTCCACTGCCATGAGGGCCTGTAATTCAGACACTCTCTTCTTGCTGAAGTGATGGTAAGAAGGAAGACTGTTTTCCAAGAAAGGAATTTCAACTCTGCTGTAGCAGCTGGCTCAAAGAGGGGAAGAGTGAGCTTTTCCAATACAAAGTTAAGGTCCCAGGCTGGAGTGGGAGCTCTCCTGGGGGGTCTTAAAAGTTTTTGACCCTCTAAGGAATTGTTTTAGCAAGGGTTGAGAGAAGAGGGGTGGCTCAGTATTATAATGCGCTGAAATGGCAGAGGCATGAATTTTAATTGAGGAGAAGGATAGGCCCTTGTGGAACATTTCTGTTAGGTACGAATACGAGGCAAGCTGGGCACCATTGTGCCCATCCCCTGAGCCTGACTCCAGGAACAGAATCTTTTCCACTTTTCAGCATAGGATTTTCTAGTACTAGGCCTCCTTGCCTCCAGAATGACATCCAGCACCTGCTTACTGAGGGATGCTTGGAGGAGAGCTCAAATTAGCCAGGCTGCAAGGTTCAGGGTTTGAAGCTGAGGGTGCAGAATCTGGCCCGCTTGCTGGGACAGCAGGGAAGGGGTCTGAGGCAGGTGCCATGGTTGTAGCAGTGTCATACTGCACAAGAGGGGGTACCAGTGCTGGCGTGGCCAGTCTGGTGCAATCAGTATTGTCCTTGGCTTGTCATGGTCTTTGAAGGCTGTCAGAGCATTCTGTACAGCTAACATTTCTTTTTGGTGGATATGCAGGTGCATCTGTCTCGGGTTCCATTTGCCCTGAATGCACTACCCTGACATGTGAGCCCCCCATGCATAGTTTGATGCGTCTGTTGTTAGGGTTTGGGTGGCAGGGGGTAGAGTGAAAGGGAGTCTCTTGTTGTGGTAGCAGGCCTCTGCCCACCAAAAGAACTCTGTCCTTATACAAGGAATGATAGGAATCATCGTTTCCAGGTCCTGAGAATATTGACACCATAGGCTTTTTAGATACCATTGGAGTTCTCATATGCAGTCTTGCATATGGAATTAGTAGAATGCAAGAGGTCATGAACCCCAGAGCTTGCAGTATTTTCCTTGCAGATAGCGGGGGTTTTGAGGCCACAGTTTTGAAGTAGTTTGTCAAATAAACTTGTTTCTCTGGAGTGAGGAATGCTATCTGGGAAGTTGGAGAATACAATCTGTTGGCGGGGTACTAGGTGAGATTTCTTTTCATTGATGGTGTACCCCAGTGAGGTTAGAAGTTTCTTTACGAATGCCAGGTGCTGTAATAGCAAGTCCTGGCTTTCTGCCTGAATCAGACAATCGTCCAAGTATGGGAAAATTTGAATAATTCTCTGCCTGCAAAATGCAATGGCTGGAGCTAGGCACTTTGTGAACACCCTGGGCAGAGTAGATAAGCCAAAGGGAAGTGCAGAGAACTGAATGAAAGTGCATGGAGCCCACCCTGAAACGCAGGTATTGTCTTGCAGGGTCCTCTTATTGGGATGTGCAGGTAAGCTTCCTATAAGTCTAGGGTTGCCAGCCAGGCATCCTTGGCTAGCATAGGAAGAAGCTGCTGAAGAGTTATCATTTTGAATTTTGGAACCACCAGAAAGGTGTTGAGAACAGAGAGGTCCAGGATAGGGCGCCAGGAGTTGTCTTTTCTTGGTACCAGAAAAAAAGTCTTGAATAAAAACCTTGTCCCCTTTGTTCTGCTGGGACAGGTTGAGCAGCTCTGATACTGAGAAGAGAGAACCTGCTGTTGGGCCTCTGCCCATTGATTTGGGGGTAGGTCTGGCCAGCTATTTGGGGTTGATAGTGTGTGGAAGTGGAATCTGTACCCTTGGGAAACTATGTTCAAAATCCATTTGTCCTGGGTAATGAATTCCCAGTTCTTTGCATGCAGGGCGAGCTTTCCTCCTAAGGGAGCAGGTAGTTGAACAGGGCTTGGAAGGGTTAAGGTTAAGTCATTGTGCCATTTTTCCATAGGGGGGTGGCTTACTACTCCCTGCTTTGGAAGTGGGAGCCTCACACTGCTTAGGTCTGTGTGCAGCCTGAGACTGTAACCTAGGTGGTCTGCTGTTCCTGGGTTTGGACTGAGAAGGCCTGGAAGGGACTGGAAAGGACCAGTTCTTTGAAGGCCAACGCCTACTGAATCTGGGAGGCTGTACTTGTACGAAATCTTTAACAGTTTGCATAGATTTAGCTTTTTCCTCCATCCTTTTGAGGACTTCTTCTGCTTTGTTGCCAAAAAGGCGGTCTTGATTTAAGGGAGCATCCAGTAATTTAGCTTTAACATGATCTGGCAAGTTTTGTTCCTTAAGCCAAGCATGCCTTCTAAGTACAGACCCAGTGACAACAGCCCTGCAAGATGCTTCTAAAGCATCAAAACCACATTGCAAAGTATGTTTACCAACTTGTTTTGCAGAATCCATTAAACCTTGCAAGTCTTTGTGTTCAGCACAGTCAGGAATCAACATCATTTTATGTTTAAGCAGTCCCATAATATGCTGCTGATACTTTAACATATGAAACTGGCAATTTAAAGCCCCAATGGCCAAAGTAACAGAAGTGTATACCTTCTTACTCCATCTGTCTAAGGCTATAAATTCTCTATCAGAAGGGGTAGGATTTTTGGGAGCCGTAGTCTTAATGCCCCTTGGTCCTTGGGAAATGTTCTCTGGGTCCACAGAAGGATTCTTGAAGAGGAATTTAGTACCTGTCAGGTTTTCTGGGACCTGGAGGTAAAGTGTCTGGGGTAAGGCTAGATTCCAAGAAGGCATCATCTACAATGTCCAGAACAGGAGGGAAAGCTAAAGGCCTGTGTTGAGGCAGGAGTAAAATTCCCCAAGTCTCTTTTTGGACTCAAGAATAATCCTTGCTTTCCCAGCGGAAATGCTCCCTACGAGTATGCAAGGTTTCACCGAATGAAAAATCTTCTGGAGGGGAAGCAGAGGGAATGGAATCCTCTGCATCAGAATCCTCATAAAAAGGGCAAATCCTGGTAAATCAGAAGGAGAAGAGATATCAGATTCCTGATCAGAAGAATCAGAAAGAAAATAAGTTCTAGGTCTCTTAGAGGGGGAAGGCTGGCTTCCCCTAATTAAGGTAATAAGGTCTTCAGCCATTCTAAGCATTTGTTTTTTAGGCATATGGCCCTGAGTCTGCGGTTTGGACATCAGTTTTCTAGACGTAGTGCAAGTTTTTGGCCTGAGGAGTTTGGAACTTCTGGATGGAAATGATGGCGTTGGTATAATATGAATGTCTGTAGGCCTGAATACATCCTCAGAAGCCGATGCCTGCACAGCGGCTCCAGACCCATCCAAGGTAGAAACATCCGTAGGTTCCATAGTCGAAGAAGCACCTTGCGGCATACTGGACTCCAAATGGGTCTCAGTAGAGGCCTGCGAATCTGAAGTAGCAGGTATCAGGGGCTGCAAAAGCACCTCACTGAGTACTGGTGGACTGGCGACTAGATCAACGGAAGCGTCGTCGGCAGTTTTGGACCTATGCGGTCTGTCTCCGTCTTTATCCTTACGTTTTTCCAGAAGATTGGTAGTCAGATGGCTTAACAAAGCCATTTTGGAGTACGGAGATTGAGCGCGAAATTATTTGGTTGCAAAAATATCCCGACGACGAATAGTTCGGGCATTGAGCAAGGCACAAAACCGACAGCAAGGGACGTCGTGGTCTGGGCCTAAACAGGGGATGCAGTGAGAGTGAAAATCTCTGTGAGGTATTTGCTTTCCACAGGTAAGACAATTGTTAACTTTTACTGAATCGGTTAGAGCAAGAAAAAGGATCCCCAATGGGGTACTTATCCTTTTTGAAGACTTCGGGTCTGAAACTCGAAAAGGAAAATTTCAGGAGATGGCCGACCGGCATTTGTGAACTGCTTCTGCTTCGAGCACTGCATGGCAAGAAAGACTGATGTAATGGCGTCGGTTGTATGTTTTATACCTCTGACGACCTGACATTAGGGAAGAAGCGACAGCATCCAAAGCAGAAATCCGAAGACTCTGGTATTCAGGCCGACTGAGGGCTACCTGCAGGCAGATGACCCAAATGTGCGACTGCAACAGTGAAACACAAAGAACATCAGAATAGATATTACAGCATTTCAGTTCTTCCAGAATCATGTGACACATTCAGACTAAGGAAAACACAGGTGTACATATAGGTGGGTTGCAGACTGACTCCATGGGCAGTATTGTCACTCTTTCTGATTGAAGCGTGGGGCGGCTAGAGGCATGGGTCATACTTAACAGGGGAAAGCTGTAAGCTCAAAACCTTCTGCTGAACTGGCTTGAAAGGATGACTCTCCACTGGGAATGGGACACAAGACTGTAGTGAATGGGTACACACCACTGGCATATCTGCTACATGTATGCAACCAGGATTAAAGAAGGAGATTTCACTATACAGCCTGACAGAAAGTGAAGGTCCAACTATCCAATGGCAGCATTCGTTGAGCTTAAAAAAGGTAACATTTTCAGAACTTCTTACAAAGTGGGTAAGTCTCAGGCTTTCAAAAATCAGTACTCTGACAATTCCTAATTGCATAGAATGATCATTTTTACACTGCTGATATGGCATCTACTGACCCATTACTGCTACACAGCAACAATAAACAGAACTGTGCTTCAAAAGCATCATGTCAATTTTATTAACCTTTCTTTTTGGGATGGGATATCTGGGTCAGCTAAAGGCAGTTGTTGGGAATGAGACAGAAAGAGTACTTAAATGATGCTTAAAGCACAATTCTCTCATACAAGTCAAAGAAAAACGGATGCTTACTTCAGCTACTGTAGAACAATAAGAAAACTAAGGCCGTGCTGTCCTCCAACAACCTTATCAGAGCATCCATGTGTGGTGAAAGCCAGGGGAACCTTGTTGGCTAGTACCTACCTATGAACCTATGAATAGACAGTCCTCTTTACACATACAAGTCCTGCAAAGAAAATCTATAATCTGAGGATTCCTAGAGTATAGTTATAGAGTATAACCTCTCTCGTCTAACTCATGTGAAGCAGCTAATGTAGAAAATAAAAATAAACAAACACCAGGAGCTTCAAATTACAAAAAAAAAGAATCAAAACTAAAAATATCAGTCTCTTTCTCAGAATTGCTACATGAGACTGCTGTGTTCACTGTACCTTCACAGTAAAAGTTTTGTGAACATGAAAATATGACGCTCAGACTGCACACTTTAAAATGATTCAGCTGCCAGTGCTCATCACTGTATGGTGCTGAAATCTACTAGTGGAAGAGCTAATCAAATAAACTGATCAGAAATGTTACTGCACACAAGCATACAAGATCATAAGATATGCTCGACCCGTACTTTTCAGTAAGGCATCTTTAACTACTCACACCGCTTAGCTTATTTAAAACTCTTGGAACAACCATAAAACATCAAGCCACACGATGTTCGTATTACACTTACACATTTTCTGCAGCTATTAGGAACATTTGCCAATTCCACTGATTCAAGACTGCACTGGAGGAAGTTTCTGCATCCCCTTAGTTCCAAAAACTGTGCAGTAGCCTGAGGCAGCAGAGAAAAAAAAAAAAAAAAAAATCACTTCATTTAAGTGACCCGAGACATATTATGTATCCATTTCTACAGCACCCCCCCCCCCTTATCTATTTTTTTTAACTGCTTTATGTTGCCCTTCAATTGCTGCCCTTGGTTCCTATCTTATCTTGCATATACCATTTCTGCCTTAACTTAATATTTGGTATAATCTTTGAATTACCATTGACAATTTCTGTTATTTTACTCTAACTATATAACATTTAATCCATATTGTCTCATGCTTCTTCCTTTGCAATGAACACGGTTTGGATATCTGTGTACAAAATGTCTCTTCATTCCACAGCTATATATGTCTTACATGATATCAGTGAGAAGAGGAAATATCTTGAAGAATGTCTAGTGAGTATTACAGTCTTTTTTCCTTGGTGAGGACACGTCTTGGGAGGCCCACTTTCTGTTCTCCCTCATCATCTGTAAAGCTTCACTGAACTTTGGGCCACAGGCGGTGAAGGTAGGGATGTGGACCCTTCATCATCCTCATTTTCAACTGGGGAAGCAATGTAGTGTAGTGAATCGTGTGGGTTTGCTTTATGAGTTTGTTTGGAGAACATTCTACATCCAAAGAAGAAATTTTCTTAGAGGAGTAGACAACTGTGCTGAGGTTAAAAGCTCTGGAACCACAAGTACTCTCTGAGGGCCCATCAGCACATCAGATTGCAAGGACTGAACAGGATTCCCAACACTAGAGAAACCAATGTAAGGACAGCTGACATCAGACCTCTTATAACTATCAGCGTCTGGGAAACTTACGATGGGTACCTCTGCATCAGTCCCGTCAGTGCTAGCCTATGCAATGATAGGTGAGCCTTTGCCAGATTCAACTCATAAAAGGGCCAATCTTAGAAGAAGCAGGCAGGCATGAGCAAGGCAAGCCAATGCCTGACCACCTGGAGGCAGCATAGACCAGCCAGAATCATCAGATTAAAGGACTTGACATAGACTTTAGAATCTAAGAAGGAAGTGTGAGAGCTTAAAGAATGGTGCCCAGGCACATGTAGTACAAAATCCAAATGTTTCTGCATTCCAAACAGTCCGGGAAAAAAGTAGTGCTTACATCAGATCCACCTTCATGGTACTCAGAAGCCTGAGAGAGGAAAAGGTCAAAAATGTCTGCTCATTTAGAAATTTGTTGCCAGCCATGGCCAGCTCAGCAGTACACCACCTGACTGGAGGGGAGAAAACAAAGCTCTTTGAACCAGGATGTGGTCAGATAAGCCTGTAGTTGGCCAGTTGTAGATGTTGTGACACCACTCCTCTGAGATGGTAATCAAGAAGCGTGAATCCTCACCACTGACACTGGTAAGGGACGTTCACCTGGAACAAAAATACAGTATTTCCAGGTGCAGCTCTCTGTACCAAGCACAATTTCCCTTAAAAGCACACAGGGAACACACTCAGACCAGGGTCTGGGTTTCTCCTCTCCCGGCTCCCAATAAGACTAATCACTGGCATAGCTATAGAGTTGATTCCTCAACAGAGTGTCCCAGGCCAAGTCCTCCACCACTCTCTCTGTGAAACCAGTGCTATGATTCCCTGCTCTAAGTAGCTGACACACACTCTTTCAGATTTGATTTTCACACACACACACACACAGGGGAAAGGCTGGCACAGATTTACTAGCTATGCCCCTCAGACCAGACTATAAGGTGGATACTGGCACCATGACACTCCAAAGCCAGCTACTCTAAGGCTCTTACAAGGGTACCCAATTATGTGGCACCCAATTATACTGAGTAAAATTAACACTAATACAAATGGTACTGTTTGACCTATGCAGTAAGGCTTTCAGGAGTGGCCACAGTGTCACCAAATAAATATAAGTACTCTCAAAGATTAAAGTATTTTCTCAAGGACCAGCCACAATGAAATTGTCACCAAATAAATATAAGTACTCTCAAAGATTAAAGTATTTTCTCAAGGACCAGCCACAATGAAATGTTTAAATGTACTTAATAATAAATAATACAAGAAAGTACAGTTGTGTACACTTGCCATAAATGTAGATGTTCAAGTGTATTCACTGTTGCAGTCATTACATTTGGGTAATCTGCTGGCAGGTTGCCCTCAGTCGGCCTGAATTCCAAAGTCTTGGGTCCTGCGTCGGTTGCTGTCTCCTCTTCCATGACGTCAGGTCGTCAGGGGTATAAAACAAGCAGCCAATGCCATTTTCTTTAGTTTTTCTTGCCCCAGATGTCAGGTGCCCCCAAAAAGGTAGCAAAAAATAAATAAATATATATATATCTATATATATATATATATATATATATATATATATATATATATATATATATATATATATATATATATATATATAAATAAACTATATATACATGCAACAATACAAACTTTACCTTCATCTACAAGCAAATACACCACATAGGTTGTAGAAGACAGTGAAGGAAAGAGAAACTCCAGAATAAAAGGGGGATGGCGGGCGGGTAACCTGGACTGCAACAGTGAATACACTCGAACATCTACATTTATGGTAAGTGTACACAACTGTACCATGTTCTTCGTGTTTCATTGTTGCAGTCATTACATTTGGGTAGAATCCCAAAGCTATGGATGGGAGAAGACCCTGCAGAATTGCAGTGGCAAAGCCTGCCCTGGACTTAGAGAGGCAAATGATAATGCTTTGTAAAAGTGTGCACTGAACTCCAAGTAGCAGCCTCTAGAATGTCTTTGGTTGGTACTCCCCTGAGGAAGGCTGCTGCTCTGGTTGAATGTGGCCTAATGCCCTTAGGCACTAGCTTGCCATGTTGCGAATAGCAGAAACGAATGCAGTGGCCTATCCACTTTGAAATAGCTTGCTTTGAGATAGCCTTTCCTTGTGGTCCTGCAGCATATGCCACTAGTAGTTGCTCTGTCTTTCTGAAAGCTTTGGTTCTGTGCAGGTAGAAGCATAGCTGTCTGTGTATGTCCAAAGAATGCAGAATTCTCTCCTCCTTATTCTATGTGTTTGGTTAAAAAGTAGGCAGATGAATAGTTTGGTTAAGGGCCACACTGGACACTACCCTTGGGCATAAATGTCGGGTTTGTCCTCAGAGAAACCCTGTTTGGATAAAAAAATGATAAAAGGTTCCACAGCCATGAGTGCCTGGAGCTCTGAGACTCATCTTGCAGAGGTTATTGCTAGGAGCAGAGCTGTTTTCCAAGATAAAAACTTTAGATCAGCTGTAGCGGCTGGCTCAAAAGGAGGCAGGGTGAGGTTTTCCAAGACATAACTGAGGTCCCATGCAGGTATTGGTGATCTCCTTGGAGGCCTTAAGTTTTTGGCTCCTCTGAGGTACTGCCTTAACAAAGGATGTGAAAAGATTGGTGGCTCTGTATTGTAATGAGCCGAAATGCAGAGGCATGAATTTTAATTGATGAAAAGGATAGGCCTTTGTCCAGCATCTCAGTTAAGTATTGCAAAATCTGAGCAATATTTGGTACAGCTGTGTCAATTTCTTGTGCCTGGTTCCAGGCACAGAATCTCTTCCATTTTCCAGTGTAAGAGTTTCTGGTACTAGGCCTTCTGGCCTCCAAAATGACATCCATCACAGCTTTAGTGAGAGGTGCATTTTGTATGACTACATTATCCGCCATGCTGCCAGATTTAAGGTCTTGAGTTGGCTGTGCAGGATCTGATTGTTTTGTTGGGACAGTAGATGAGGTATTTGAGGCAAGATCCAAGCCGGGCATTGAGACAAGTTCCTTAGGACTGGATACCAGTACTGGCGTGGCCAGTCTTTGTATCATCTTTGGCTTCTCCTGTCTGACCTTTAGGAGTACCTTGGGGAGGAGAGGCAGGGGAGGAAAGACATATACTGCTAAGCTTTTCCAGCTGAAAAATAGGGCGTCCACTTTCCATGCTTGTCTGTGATAAGTCCTTGTGCAGAATCTTTTTAGTTGGTAGTTGTGAAGAGAGGCAAATAGATCTATATCTGGGCATCCCCATTTCCTTGTTTTCATGCTGAAGACTTGTGGATCCAATTTCCACTCATGGAGATCCATGAGGTTTCTGCTTAGTTCGTCTGCCAGAGTATTTATCTTTCCTGGCAGGAATTGTGCCTGCAGATTTACTTGGCAAGTCTAACGCTGTGTTCCACAAAGTCATGGCTAGTCTGCAAAGGGGGTAAGAATGAGTGCCTCCCTGCTTGTTTATATACCACATGACCATGGTGTTGTCCATCTTTATCAGTAGTTGTCCATCTTTATCAGTAGTTGTCCCAGACGAAGTAGGTCCTTGAAGGCTGTCAGGGCATTCTGAACAGCTAGCATCTCTTTTTGATTGATATGTAGATGCATTTGGTTTGCGGACCATGTGTCTTGAATACATCTTCCTGCCATGTGGGCCCCCCAGGCATAATCTGATGCATCCGTTGTTAATGTCTGCCTGGCTGGGGGTAAAGTGAATGGCTGTCCCTTGTTTTGGTGACAAGCCTTCTCCCACCATTGAAACTCCTATTGCAGGCAGGGAATGAGGGTAATTATTGTTTCTAGGCTGTTGTAATGTTGAGCCCAAACACTTTTTAGGTACCATTGAAGTTTCCTCATATGCAGTCTCGCATATGGAATTAGTAGAATGCAGGATGCCATGAAACCCAAAACCTGCAGAATTTTTCTTGCAGATAACTGGGCCTTTGTTGCCAACAGTTTGAAATATGTAGTCAGTTGCCTTTGTTTGTGTGGCATGAGATAAGCCATCTGGGCAGTTGTATTTAAGCTTGCACCCAGGAATATTATCTCTTGAGAGGGTACTAGTTTTGATTTCTTTTCGTTGACTGTGTACCCTAGGCCTGTTAGAAATGTCTTCACAAACGCCAGATGCTGTAGTAGAATGTCCTTGTTCTCTGCTTGAATGAGGCAGTCGTCCAAGTAAGGATATATTTGTATTCCTCTGTCTGCAGAATGCAATTACTGGTGCCAGGCACTTTGTGAAGACCCTGGGTGCAGTAGATAAGCCAAAAGTCAGTGCAGAGAATTGGTAGTGCATTGAGCCAGCTTTGAATCTGAGGTATCTTCTGCATGTTTGTCTGATTGGGACATGCAGGCATGCATCTTTTAGGTCTAAAGTCACAAGCCAAGCCTTCTTGCCCAGCATGGGTAGAAGCAGCTGTAGAGTCAACATTTTGAATTTTGATATATCCAGAAATGTGTTTTGAATAGATAGGACAAGATCTGGAGACCAATACTGGACCTTTCTTGGTACCAAGAACAGCTTTGAATAAAATCCATGCCCTTGCTCTTGCTCTGGCACTTGTTGAATGGCCCTCATGTCCATGAGGGATGAGACTTGTTTTTGTGCCTCTGCCCCTTGATGTTTTGGCAGCTCTGGCCAACCGTTTGTCCTTGGCAGGGTATGGAAGTGAAACTTGTAGCCTTGTGACACTATGTCTAAGACCCATTTGTCCTGGGTTATTATGTGCCAATTTTGAGAAAAAAGTGATAGTTTTCCCCCTAAAGGTGCTGCCAGAAGATAAGTGCTTGGTGCAGGCAGGTGGAAGTCATTGGGACTGTTTCCGGTATGGCTGTGATTTGTCTTCTCCACTTTTGGAGGTAGAAGCACTCCACTGTTTAGATCTGTACGAACCTTGGGGCTGGGATCTGCCTCTTGGGCATCTGTATCTGCCCCTTTGTGGTCTGTCTGACACTGGAAAGGACCAAGTCTTTGTAGGCCAGTGTCTGCTAAATCTTGGAGTTAAGCAGTGACATAATATATTGCTGATATTTAAGCATATGAAACTGACAATTTAAAGCCCTTATAGCCAAGGTGGCAGAGGTGTAAACCTTCTTCCCCCATCTGTCCAATGCCCTAGAATCACTGTCAGAGGGGGTAGGGTTTTTAGCAGTGGATGCCTTGACCCCTCTGGGACCCTGAGAGAAAGTTTTTGGGTCAGCAGCGAGGTTTTTGAAAAGAGATTTATGAGAGTCAGGAACCCTATAGTACCTGTCCGGCTTAACAGGAGCTGGAGGTAGGAGTCAGCGGTCAGACTGGACTCTGAAAATACATCATCTACAATGTCTAACACAGGTGGAATAGATAGGGGTCTGTGTTGTGGAAGTAAAAGGAAGTCTGCAAGTCTTTTCTTAGATTCTGAATAATATTGGCTCTCCCAGTGGAAATGTTCCTTCATGGTATGCAAGGTTTCCCCAAAAAAAGAGTAATCCTCAGGAGGACAGGCTGAAGGGATAGATTCTTCAGCATCAGATTCCTCATAGGGAGGAAGAGAGAATTCCTGATCAGAAGAGGAATCAAATGAAATGGAAACCTGATCTGAAGATTCATATTCTTTCTTTTGCCTAGGCCTCTTATCAGGAGGGGGATGGGAACCCCTGATCAAAGTAATTAACTCTTCGGCCATTTTAAGCATCTGTTTTTTTGGGCATGAAGGCCTGACCATGAGGCTGCTGTAATTGTTTCTTTGTCTTTAAAGGTGCTTTAGTCTTTGCCTTTGTAGCTGGAGTCGCTTTAATGTAAAATTGAGTAGGTCTGAAAGCACCCTCAGAAGCCGATGCCTGCTCAGCGGCTCCAGACCTATCTGAGGGAATAGTCTCCGAAGGTCCAATACTTTGAGCTTCCAGCGGGTTAGGTGACTCCACGTGGGAGTCTGTAGCGGCCTGCAGGTCCAAAGTAGCGGGAGTCCGGGGTTGCGAAAGCGCCTCACTGAGAACCAGCGACTTGCTTAGAGGAAGCCTCGTAGTCGGCTTTAGACCTCGGATGCCTGTCCTTTTCTTTTTCTTTGTGTTTCTTGTGAATTCTGGTAGTCTGATGGCTATCCAACTGCATCGTGTAATTAAATCTTCTCCCAAAATAGTGAAATGCAAAATTGTACCGACGCTTAATAGTGCGCTGGTTAAATTTAGCACAAAACCGACAACTAACAACGTCGTGGTCAGGGCCTAGGCAAGGAATACAGTAAGAATGAAAGTCCTTATGAGTTATTTGCTTCCTACAGGAAATACAATTATTAACTTTTTCTGAAATCAGTCTGGAGCAAGAAAAAAGTTTGCCCCAATGGGGTACTTAGCTTTTAATGAAGACTTCGGATCTGAAATTCGAACACGAAAATCTCAGGAGTCGGCCAACCGGCACTTGCGAACTGCTTCTGCTTCGGGCACCGCCCGGCAAGAAAGACTGAAGAAAATGGCATCGGCTGCATCTTTTATACACCTGGCGCACTGACGTCAGGGAAGAGGCGACAGCAACCAACGCCAGACCTAGACTTTGGAATTCAGGCCGACTGAGGGTAGCCTGCCAACAGGATAACCCAAGTGTAATGACTGCGACAGTGAAACATGAAGAACATCTGCTTCGAGCACCGTGCAGCAAGAAAGACTGAAGAAAATGGCGTTGGCTGCTTGTTTTATACCCCTGAAGACCTGACGTCAAGGAAGAGGAGACGCAACTGACGCAGGACCCAAGACTTTGGAATTCAGGCTGACTGAGGGCAACCTGCCAGCAGATTACCCAAATGTAATGACTGCAACAGTGAAACACAAAGAATATCATGAAAATACTGAATAGCTATTTACAATCAACACCAGAGTTTCACTCACAGGAAATATTAAAAATAACACAGATGAATAGAGTCACACAGATACAGAAAAACAGTACTCAACTAATCTCACTATATTTTTCTTGACTGATCCAAAGATTAACTATTCCCTGGTTACTTACTAAAGCAAGGCAAGATGAAGTAGGTGAGTAATCCTTCTATGTCAGGTTTCAAAAACAGAATGCATTGCGACTTATGTCTCATCTAGTATTAAACATCATTTCTGTACTGGATTACAGAATGACATAACATATATCTGGTTATCTGACTTCTGGTTCCTTTTCTACACCCCCTTACTACAAACTGAACTAGAATCTTGCACATATGCGTTACCACACTCACAGATAGAGCTTTGCTAAGATGTGTTATAGCATCTGGAAGCCATAAATCCATTTCAACACTTCCACCCTTCCAGTATAGCAATTAGATCACTGCTAAGGACACTACAGCAGGATTCCTAGCCCTTGTCTTCACAGACATTTTGTCTCTTGCTGCAATCGGAAATGTAAAATACAATTTTTATGGCCTTCCAAGTAGTTTAGTTTTAGACTATTTTTCAAAGTTAGATGGATTGAGATTAATCTCTTCTCTTCCAGTATCCTCTATTACAATATATTAATTCCAAAAGTTACAATACAGTTTGACATACAGGTGTATTTCTTTTTCTGTCCAGAAGGACCCACCGTTGGTACATTTTTAACACAAACAACTTTACAAATACATTTTCAACACAAGCACCTGTACAAATCAGCTTGATATACAAATGACATAGTTCTTTACAAAACTCCAGCTATCTATACTGGCATATGTTACACATATACTGCTCTAGTTCTCCTGGCATAGCTAGCAATACCTCACATAGTCACAGAGCACATCACCATAACTGTATCAGCAGCCGCAGTAACAGACGGGGAATCCTCCATCACTGTTGCTTGAACATCTGTTCCAGTAAGAGTAGGGATGGCTTTAATTATAATAACTAAGAGGAAGAAGTTATATGTTTTGAAGAAGACAGACAATTTCTAGTAATGTAAGAAAAGAATAACAGTGGTGTTCAGCCTGAAAACATACCCCTTCTGGGAGTTGGTTATTGAAGGTAGTGCAAAGCTGCTATCTTTGCTTCAGTGAACTTTACACAAACTTCGCAAGGTACAAAAAGTCATGTTAATGAACACACTTATGGCAGAGTGGGCAGTCTGCTTTTTGCAGTCACACCTTTTAGAAATGTGACTTGTGATATCTAAATAGGGCCAAAGCTCAAACCAACAAGACAGAGAGATAGAAGTTTAAAAAAACACAACTCCCATAGGTGAATAAAATGTAGACAACATGAGAAAACTAAAGAGTAAGACTGCCTTAACAGGAAGAAAAATGTGCATAAATTGCAGAAAAAGTTTAAAAAAGGACCAAAATAGAATGGCAAATAAGGCTGCCAGCTTACTGAACAATCTCATGTGGAATTATTCTCTAAGCATTTTCAAAACATTGACCTGGAGCTACACAGAATCTAACTAAACGTGTTTAGTGTCAGGAAGCAATTGGAAAATGGAGAAGAAAGATGCAGGATACAATGCCATAGGGAGGTGGCTAAAAATGTTGCCTGGTAAATTTTTATCCAATGAACTAAGCATGCACAGCATATTAAATCCTAAAAGTCAACAAAAGCTGAATTCACCATAAACAGATCTACTACTTACAACAACAATCACAAGCATTTTCAGTCTGTGTTACCTCTAGGGTTGCCACCTTTTCAAATAAACAAAGTGGGACATTTTTTGTAGAAATCTGAGATTTTGCAGGAAAAAACATGCCCACAGCCAGTGCAAAGGATAGAACTTCAGTTTGTTTTGCCAAAATAAAAGCTTACTCTTGTAGCATTTGAGTTGCTTACTCTATTTCATATAACATATAGATGTTTCAGATAAAAATTACTGTTTTATGCAACCATTAAAGAAAACCTAGGAAATATTTTTGCCCTAAAATTTGAGGACATTTCCCATTTTTTAGTTTTTTTTCAAAACACAACTGCCCAAAGAGGGACTGTCCCTTGCAAAGTGGGACAGGTGGTAACACTAGTTACCTCTGCAAAACATTGTAACTCGCTCAACTAGCACTTTCACAGTCTTGTCCTTTGTGCTGTACTTTTTTACGTGTTTTTGTAAAAAAGTGTAACATCACAACCCAGGACACCCACAATTAGGTTTTGTGTGTGTGTTTTTTTTTAAACAGGAAGATATGTCACAAGGCCTCATAGGGCATAGTACTCCATTTCACTTTCTCAAATCTGAACCTGAATTTGAATTACAGCACTGAAGCTACTGAAAATATATTTCAACTAAACTGAACATGCTGCGGTGTAAACCAGTAATGGGGTTACCGAAGGCCAGCATACCAAACTGGAATAATTAGCTGATATGTTTTTCAGAGGGTCCCACTGTACCTCATATGATGGGCTCTGCCACACCAACCCAATTACCTGAGTGTTTTAAATCTGAGATCAAAAAGAAAAATCTGTGGTATCCCTCGAAGTCTCAGAAAACTCTGTACGAGTTATAAATGGAAGGTAGTCCACAGTTGAATTACAAATGGAATATCCTTTATTAAAACACACAAACAAGTGATCCTAGTTGAGTATAATGAAAAGCATCAAAAACATTCCTTATTTATATATAATCAGGTTGTTTGGAGCAAGGGAGTGGTTACAGAGGGTGTTTCGGTTAACAGCAATCAAAGCATTACAATCATTCCTTTAACCAAGTCTCCCTCCCTCCCCCCCCCCCCCGAACACCACAGTGTAATCAGTGCTTTACTTTTAATATTTCTCACTGCATTCCATCTTAGCAATTATAGTTTTAGTTTTCATCCTACTTAGGTTTTCACTTGTAGATTTATACATGTGTTCATTTTATAATTTATTATTCACACACAAACTTAATGAAGTATTTATTTCATACGAAAGTGATCTTTGTTAAAAGTGGTTTATATTTATTAACATTTATTTTGATAGATATTTTGTGTTAGATCTTTTTGTTACTTAGCTAATCATTTTGTTAGCTTCTTAATTAATATAGATTGGATTATTTGCTTAGTCTAGTCACAGTCTCTGATTACACTATGGTTTTAATGGGGTAGGGGGATCACTTGTTTGTGTGTTTCAATAAAGGATATTCTATTATTAACTCAACCGAGAACTACCTATTTTCTATTTTATTATTTTGTAGCAGGTATATTGTAGTGAACATCACACCCTCCACACTGCGAAGTTTCTTCTTGTTGCTGGCTTTTTTTTTTTTTAATTCTGAGATCACTCACACAATCTCAGGCAAAACAGAAATACCCGCTTTTCCACATAAATCAAGTACAGAGACCCCTAAGAGCACTAATGGTAACATCAAGAAGCATTCCAATTAAACTTCTTTCTTTGGAGAAGGCACTACATGCATCTGAAGCCAGGACCACTTTTTTTCTAGGAAAATGCTTTAATTAACTAAGCTGCAGCACAGTCATTAATCTGTTTTAAATGGGACCAGAAACTGTTCGTGTTACAGAAAAACACTGCTTGCAAAAGTAAAAAGTGGCCACATTGAACTGCATTTGTATATTAGTTCCAGTGAGTGAGTAAAGTGTTTGTTTGTGTCTTTCGGCTTTTCCCAGTTAGGGGTCGCCAAAGTGGAACTCCGGTCCGCTAATGATTGACAGTAGATGTTTACGTGCTGGCTTGCCGGGCCGAACGCACAACCTTCAACGAAGGAACGCCCATTCACGCATGTCACCACATAGAAGACGCTCTAACTGAGAATCAAACGGGCAACGTCTAACTGTGAGACAACAATGTCATGTTTACTATTATTAGGCTTGTTTTTAGCTGTAAATACATCATAATAAGAAGTAAAATATGGAAAATAATATATTTTAAATGAAATTATATATATGCATGTGAAACTATCATAGGTGGACTCGCATATTAGAGGACACAGAACTATTTATCATTTATCCATCCACTTTCTGAGAACACTGTAGTGAGTCCAATTGTATTTCTGCTTTACATCCTACTAGCACACAAGTAAAATTATGACACTTGCATCACTGTTGCTTTGTGTTATGCTGCAGGTCTCTGTTTATCAGTACCAACACTAGACTTTGTGGCACACTGTCAAAAGTAGTCAAATACAAAGTGAAGAAGAAAAGGAAAACTGGCATCACACACTACTCCTCACAGGAAGTAGTTATCACTTCTGCTCAGTTGTGAAGGTGACAGTGTAAGCTCTCAAACAGCAGACAGAGACGATCGCATACCTGACAGCATCAACAGTTGCTATGAGTTGCAGAACGGATTTAATTTCTTCAGTGTTACAATAGCTTACTGTGTTGTATCACATCTGTCTAGAAAAGTTTTTTTTTTTTTGAATTTGTTCAGTTATTGGCTTTTAATCCTGAGAGACTATAAAGTCTCCCTTCCACCCATTGAAATGGCCCATACTTCAACATCAATAAGATGGGAGAATCCTATGGGCCATTCGTTCTTCCTAGGGATGATGGCTGAAACAAGGAAGCTGTGGCATCAACCTTAATGGGAACAATTTTTATAGCCCTATTATTCCCTGCACAAACAAGATACATTACGATGAGTAAGCATGCAATGACCATATGCAAGGGGTGTGTTTCTCACATTTACAAGAGGAATCCACTCAGTCACACCTCTCAACCTCTTAGTGCAGGAAATCTGGACAAAGTCTGACATAATGGGGGGACAAAAGCCCCAAAATAGGGACACATTTTAAATATTGCTCTTTTAAACTTAGAAAGTTGCTAGAATAACAGGGTTTGTGTTAGCATGCGTTTTGTGGAGGATATGAAGTCAACCTCAAACGCGTGTTATTATTTAATGACTTTAATCCTTAAATCATCCCAGTGATTTGTCAAAAAAAACCCCACAATTTTTATGACGAACAGAGTCAAAAATCTAGACATTATGTGAAAATCTGTACAGTTGAGAGGTATGCCCTCTATACCTCTGCCACTCTTAAAAGCAAAGTACCTCCAGTATTAACCAGTCTCCACCAAGGATGATACATGGAATTTACACAAGACATGTATCCCTATTGTCTTCCTCTTAGAAAAAGGCAATTCTTCTCCCTCCTTATCTAGCTCCCCCCATTATCCTGACTGCTACTCAGACCCATGTCAGATGGTTCAGGGTCAGGGTAATCCCTCTGGGTCACTGAGTTAATAAGTCTATAGAACACTGGCTAACACTGTAGGTAAACAGATTTTTATTTTATTTTACATGTGTACAAACTTCGTTTAATTCTTGGACCATGTACAGTTATTTATTTTATTTAACATTTGCTTACCGAGAAAGTCCGACTTGGAACAAAGCCAATTTTCAGCAGAGCCCTGGGGAAAAACACTTCAGATGCATGTCTTTGTAATATGGGAGGAAAATGGAGCACCCGGAGGAAAGCCACACAAACGCAGGAAGGACATGCAGACTCCACACAGAAGGCACCCCAGCCAAGAATCAAACCGGAGAATCTTTTGCTGTGAGGCTACAACGCAACCGCTGCACCACTGCACCGTCCTGCCATTAAAAGCTTAAGCACTACACATATTAATGTAACACAGCTAAACAAGGTCTGGCTTATTGATGACTGATTGTAATTTCAATGTAGTTGTGCAACCTTTGTGTTAAAATAAGTAAGTAGCAATGCTGGGGGGGGGGTTCTTACTACCCTGGAAATAGGATTTCAAGTACTTGATTGTTACAGTGGGAGACCAGAGCAAAAAAATAATGAAATAAAATTCTAAATGTTCAACATCTATGTTTTTTTGTACTTGATGGTCAGCTAGATGGAGGGAACAATACATGCATACATAAATAAATATAAAATGGAAATGCTCAAATTGTTTCACATTCATCAGAGTATTATTTCATTTTTTGGGGGTGTAGTAATTTAGTTTGTGATTCTCTGCTTCATCAAACTGACCATGACATTCTAAGGGTTGAGGATGGCATGAATATCAGCAGTTATCAGGATTTCCCTAGTCCTCTTCCATCCCATCTGGTAATACGTGGATGAGGCTGGAGCTATGGGAAAGTGTTGATCAGCTAATACTTGGGCTGATGAGTATTGAGGTAAACAGGAGAGACAAAAAAGGGGGGGGGGGCAGCATGATCTCAGATGTACTACAAAGTTACTATTCATAACAGGGGTACAGGGGTGCAACCAAAACAGGAGGTTAAGCCTCACACGCCTGCATAAATAGTTCCTATACTGCAAGATTCATTTGCAAATTGTACTGTATTTCTGGCTAAGTATGACGACATCTTTAGTGAAATCTAAGATTTTTATGTCTTCTAACATCAGTCTGTAAATGGAACAACTAAATATATTATCAGTAACTACTGAAGTTCAAATTTGCATTTTTAGCTTTCCATTTTCAAGTCTGTAAATGAAATGTACATACAATAAACTGATGTTATTTTCT
Organism: Protopterus annectens; assembly: GCF_019279795.1. Classification (NCBI taxonomy): domain Eukaryota; kingdom Metazoa; phylum Chordata; order Ceratodontiformes; family Protopteridae; genus Protopterus; species Protopterus annectens. The sequence continues at coordinate 938,566,244 of NC_056747.1, forward strand.
GTAATAACACTGGTTAAACTGCAGTTAGCTGTGAGTCGTGTAAATGTGCTTCTCCTGTTAAATCAGTATCTCTCAGAGGTCTAATCTGCAACAACTGTAGTTAACAGCGGCACATTATTTCAGTTATATTTTGTTACAGACATCAAAAAAGCTGAAAATTATTACTGATGTTCTTTAAGCCAATATGAAAATAAATGACATTATGTCATGTACACCCCCCAAAATACCAATGCACCACAGAGAATGACCAGTATGGATAAGCTGCCATTGCACCAATGATGTCACAAGGCCCCTAAAATGCCACAGGCATCCACTGTAAATGACAAAGTACAGTCATGTACACTTACCATAAATGTAGATGTTCAAGTGTATTCACTGTTGCAGTCATCAAAAAACACCAAAACTAAAAGCAAAATCAAACCAAGAATGAAGATCACTTGGCACCACAGGACCCGGAAGCACGTAAACAAAGGCTTTCAAAATAAGCAGATGAAGAAATCAAACAGCTGCTAGGTCTCCAAAAAGATCCTTTAATGTAACCAGGCAAAGTAAAAATCCACAATATCTTCCAAGCGCTTTCACTCAACCACATGCGAACTTTCTCAAGGCAAACAACATTGCTGGAAGTTCATTCAAATTAAATACTTCCAGAGTCATCACATGACTTCCTGTGAACCTTTCCCAACAGGAAAATCACCATATAAGGAAATTCTAAAATACATTCTTATTATCATTAAAAATAATTCATTTTCTAAAAATAATTCATTTTCTAAAAATGTCTTGGCGACTGAATAGCATATTGAACTTAAAATTGAATCAAACTATTAAAATGTATCATAAAACAATTCTGTAAAATATTTTTATAGTTTTATAATACAAATAAGTGCAGTAACCCCTTTTAACCATCGGGGGTAAAATCAAAACTCCAAATTAAAGCCTAGAGTTACTAACTGGCATTGTAAAACATTTCTTATCGGAGTTGCCAATGTATAACATTCCATATATCATATTATAAAATCTTATGGATTCAAAAGTGAATAAAACAATCAATGTCATGTTCTGCTAAACTGTGTTATAGACGAGCTTGCCTCAATTTCAAAACACTAGTGATGTTAAGGGTGTCATTCAGACCTGGGTATCTAGTAGCGTCTAACCGGAGCTGCCAAAATAGCTCACGGTATTCTAATTTTGACTCCCAACTACCCCCTCTTATATCCGGTTGTACCTGTTCCAACACCATAAATTTTATGTCCATGTCCTTACATGTCAAGGAGTGTTTATAAAAGGCATTACTTTCCTTCCTTACATTGATGTCATTGAAGTGTTCGTAAACCCTTCTCCTAAACACCCTTTCAGTTTTCCCAATGTAAAAAGCATGGCACGTAACACAGCAACCAAGATAGATAGTAACTCTAGGCTTTAATTTGGAGTTTTGATTTTACCCCCGATGGTTAAAAGGGGTTACTGCATTTATTTGTATTATAAAACTATAAAAATATTTTACAGAATTGTTTTATGATAAAATTGAATCAAACTATTAAAATGTAAGTTCAATATGCTATTCAGTCGCCATGACATTTTTAGAAAATGAATTATTTTTAGAAAATGAATTATTTTTAATGATAATAAGAATGTATTTTAGAATTTCCTTATATGGTGATTTTCCTGTTGGGAAAGGTTCACAGGAAGTCATGTGATGACTCTGGAAGTATTTAATTTGAATGAACTTCCAGCAATGTTGTTTGCCTTGAGAAAGCTCGCATGTGGTCGAGTGAAAGCGCTTGGAAGATATTTTGGATTTTTACTTTGCCTGGTTACATTAAAGGATCTTTTTAGAGACCTAGCAGCTGTTTGATTTCTTCATCTGCTTATTTTGAAAGCCTTTGTTTACGTGCTTCCAGGTCCTGTGGTGCCAAGTGATCTTCATTCACTGTTGCAGTCATCACACTTGGGTTATCTGCCTGCAGGTAGCCCTCACTCGGTCAGAATACCAGAGTCTTGGGATTTCTGCGTCGGATGCTGTCGCCTCTTCCATGACGTCAGGTCTTCAGGGATATAAAACATGCAGCCGACGCCATTACATCAGTTTTTCTTGCCCCAGATGTCAGGAGCCCCCAAAATAGGAAGCTATTACATTGTGTGGAACACCGCTAATAAAAAGTAAATACCCCTGCTATAAAAGACGACCATAAAGAGGATATGTAGAAAGGACAGAGAAAGCTAGGGGGCTGGAGGAAGGGAAACCAGGACTGCAACAGCGAATACACTCAAACATCTACATTTATGGTAAGTGTACACAACTGTACTATGTTCTTCATGTTTCACTGTTGCAGTCATCACACTTGGGTTGATTCCCAAAGCTGAGGAAGGGTGGAGGCAGTCAAGAAGTGTTAGGGCTGGCTAGCAGGCCTTGTAAGACTGCTGTAGCAAATCCAGCTCTGGATTTAGAAAAAAATAGGTAAGTGATAATGCTTGGTGAAGGTGTGTACAGAACTCCAGGTTGCAGCTTCCAGGATCTCCCGGGTAGGGACTCCCCTGAGAAATGCTGCAGAGGTTGAAGTAGCTCTAGTGGAATGAGTTCTGATCCCCTGAGGGGTAGGTTTTCCATGGTTCTTGTAGCAGAAATGGATGCAGTGTGCTATCCATTTGGAAATGGTTTGCTTTGAAATGGCCTTACCCTCTACCCCTGTAGCAAAGCTGACTAGCAGCTGGTCAGATTTTCTGAAAGGCTTAGTCCTATCAAGGAAGAACTTGAGCTGTCTGTGCATGTCCAAGGAGTGCAGGATCCTTTCGCCTTTATTCAGAGGATTACGGGAAAAAGTAGGCAAATGGATGGATTGGTTTAAAGCTACACTGGATACCACCTTGGGCATAAAGGATGAGTTAGTCCTGAGGGAAACCTGTCAGCATGAAAAATAATTAAGGGCTCACCGCCATTAGTGCCTGTAACTCAGACACTCTTCTTGCTGAAGGTAATAGCTAAAAGTAATGCTGTTTTCCAAGAGAGGAATTTTAACTCTGCTGAAGCAGCAGGTTCAAAAGTGGGAAATGTGAGTTTCTCCAGTACAAAGTTAAGGTCTCAGGTCGGGGTGGGAGCTCTCCTAGGGGGCCTTAAATTGTTAGCGCCTCTCAGGAACTGTTTGATGAGAGGGTGAGAAAAGAGAGGTGGCTCAGTATTACAATGAGCTGAGATGGCAGAGGCATGAATCTTAATGGATGAGAAGGATAGGCCTCTGTGGAGCAGTTCTGCTACGTAATCAATGATTTGAGGTAAGGTGAGCACAGCTGTGTCTTTTCCTTGAGACTGACTCCAAGAACAATATCTTTTCCACTTTTCAGCATAGGATTTCCTAGTACTAGGCCTTCTGGCTTCAAGGATGACGTCCAGCACCTGTTTGCTGAGGGATGCTGGTGGTGTAGCCAGGCTGCAAGGTTTAGGGTTTGCAGCTGTGGATGCAAAATCTGTCCCTCCTGCTGAGACAGCAGGGAAGGTGTCTGATGTAGGTGCCAGGGTGACACTGCTGTCAGACTGCATAGGAGTGGGTACCAGTGCTGGCGTGGCCAGTCTGGTGCAACAAGGATTGCCCTTGGCCTGTCCTGTTTGATCTTGAGTAGTACTTTTGAGAGGAGGGGCAGAGGAAGAAAGGCATAAATAGAGAGGTTTTCTCATGTAAATGATGGGGCATCCACTTTCCAAGCTCTGCTGTGAGGGTTCCTGGTGCAAAATTTGCTCAATTGGTGGTTTTGGGGGAGGCAAAAAGGTCCACCTCTGGTGTTCCCCACCTCTGGGTTAGAATTTTGAATGAGTTGGGTTCCAGTTTCCACTCGTGAGGGTCCAGTACATTTCTGCTTAAGTCGTCTGCCAGTGAATTTTGCTTGCCTGGCAGGAATTGAGCTTGCTGGTGCACTTGGTTGCTCAAGGCTGTGTTCCACAGGGGCAAGGCTAACCTGCAGCGTGGGTAAGAATGAGTTCCCCCTGCTTGTTTATGTACCACATAACTGTGGTGTTGTCTGTCTTTATCAGGAGCTGTCCTGGAAGGATAAGGTATTTGAAGGCTGTCAGAGCATTCTGTACAGCTAGCATCTCTTTTTGATTGATATGCAAGGTAATTTGTTCGGGGCTCCATTTGCCTTGAATGCATTTGCCTGCCATGTGAGCCCCCCATGTATAGTCTGAAGCATCTGTTGTCAGAGTTTGAGCGGTGAGGGGTTGAGTGAAAGGAAGTCCCTTGTTGTGGTTGCATGCCTCTGCCCACCAAAGGAACTCTGCCCTTCGACAAGGTATGATAGGAATCACTGTTTCTAGGTCCTGAGAATGTTGACACCAGAGACTTTTTAAGTACCACTGAAGTTTCCGCATATGCAGTCTTGCATATGAAATTAGCAGAATGCATGATGCTATGATCCCTAGGGCTTGCAGTATTTTCCTTGCAGATAGCTGGGTTTTGGTGGCCATTAGTTTGAAATAGTTTGTCAAATGGACCTACTTTTTTGGAGTGAGGAATGCCATCTGGAAAGTTCTGTTCAAGCTTGCTCCCAGGAATACAATTTGATGTCTGGGCACCAGTTATTTTCGTTGATGGTGTACCCCAGTGAAGTTAGAAGTATTTTTGCAAATGCCAGGTGCTGAAGTATCAATTCCTGACTGTCCGCCTGAATCAAGCAATCATCCAAGTATGGGTAAATTTGAGTATTTCTCTGCCTGCAGTATACAATGGCTGGAGCCTTGCACTTTGTGAATACTCTGGGTGCAGTAGATAAGCCAAAGGGAAGTGCAGAGAACTGATGCATAGAGCCTGCCCTGAAATGTAGATATTTCCTGCAAGACTCCCTTACGGGGCTGTGCAGATAAGCTTCTTTTAAGTCTAGGGTGACTAACAAGGCATCCTTGGCTAGCATAGAAAGAAGCTGTTGCAGTGTAAGCATTTTGAATTTTGGGACCACCAGAAAGGTGTTGAGAATTGATAGATCCAGGATAGGGCGCTAAGAGCTCTCTTTTCTGGGCACCAGGAATAGACTGGAGTAGAAACCCTGTCCCCCTTTGTTCTACTGGAACAGGTTGAATAGCCCTGATATGGCGAAAGGAAAGTACTTGCTTTTGAGCCTCTGTCCACTGGTTTGGAGGAAGGTCTGGCAACCCGCTTGGGGTTGGCAGTGAGTGGAAGTAAAATCTGTATCCCTGGGATACAATGTTTAGAACCCATCAGTCCTGGTTAATGGACATCCAGTTTTTTGCATGAAGGGTGACTTTTCCTCCTAGGGGTACAAGTACTTGGGCATGGCTGGGAAGGATAATTGGAAAGTCATTGTGAACTTTTCCATAAGGGGGTGGCTTACCACTCCCTGTTTTTGAGGTGGGAACACTCCATTGTTTAGATCTCTGCCCTGAGACTGTAGTTTTAGTGGTTTGTTTCCCCTGGGTTTGGACTGAGAAAGCCTGGGAAGGACTGGAAAGGACCAGTTTTTTGAAGGCCAATGCCTATTGAATCTAGGGGGCTGCACCTGTAAGAAATCTTTGACAGTTTGCATAGATTTAGCTTTTTCTTCCATCTTTTTAAGAACTTCTTCTGCTTTTGTGCCAAGCAAACAATCCTGATTTAATGGAGCATCTAGTAAATTTGCTTTGACATGGTCTGGCAAGACTTGTCCCTTCAGCCAAGCATGCTTTCTCAGTATAGACCCAGTGACAGCAGCCCTGCAAGATGCTTCTAAGGCATCAAACCCACACTACAAAGTATGTTTACAAACTTGGTTTTCAGAATGCATTAACTCTTGTAAATCTTTATTTTCTGCACAATCTGAAAGTAACACCATTTTTTGTTTAATTAGTTCCATAATATGTTGCTGGTACTTCAACATGTGAAACTGGCAATTCAAAGCCCTGATGACAAGAGTTGCAGAGGTATATACCTTCTTACCCCATCTGTCTAAAGCTCAAGAATCCCTGTCTGAAGGGGTAGGGTTTTTGGATGTAGTAGCCTTAATGCCTTTAGGTTCCTGGGAAATGGTCTCTGGATCCGTAGCAGGATTCTTAAAGAGAAATTTGTGAGAGTCAGGTACTCTGTACTACCTGTCAGATTTTCTAAGAGCTGGTGGTAAAGTGTCAGGAGTAAGACTGGATTCCATGAAGACATCATCTACAATATCCAAGACAGGGTGTATAGCTAGAGGCCTGTGTTGAGGCAAATCTAAAAATTCCCTAAGTCTCTTTTTGGACTGAGGATAGTCTTGGCATTCCCAGTGGAAATGCTCTCTTAAGGTATACAAGGTTTCACCAAAAGAAAAATCCTCTGGAGGGGAGGCAGAGGGAATGGATTCCTTTGCATCTGAATCCTCATAGGTAGATAAGGGTATGTCCTGGTAATCAAAAGGGTTAGAGTCATCAGACTCCTGGTCTGTAGAATCAGAAGGAAATTCAATTCTTTGTCTTTTAGCAGGGGAAGGCTGGCTTCCCCTAATTAGAGTAATAAGGTCTTCAGCCATTCTAAGCATTTGTTTTTGTGGCATGGGAGCTTGAGCATGCACTTTGGACATCGTTTTTTTAGGAGTAGTGTGAACTCTGGGCCTGAGAAACACGGTAGTTTTAGTTAAAAATGAAGTTGCCGATTTAATACGAATATTGGTAGGTCGGAATACACCTTCAGAAGCCGGTGTCTGCACAGCGGCTCTGGACCCATCCAAGGTAGAAACATCCACAGGTTCCATAGTCGAAGAAGCATCTTGCGGCATACCGGACACCAATGGGTCTCAGCAGTGGCCTGTGAATCTGTAGAAGCGGGCATCAGGGGCTGCAAAGGCGCCTCACTGAGTACCGGTGGACTGGCGACTAGCTTAACGGAAGCGTCGTTGGCAGTTTTTGACCTATGCAGTCTGTCTCTGTCTTTGCGCTTTTTCAGAAGATCTGTAGTCGGATGGCTTAACGAAGCCATTTCGGAATATGGAGAACAAGAGCGAAAGAATTTAGTTACAAAAATTGCCTGATGGCAAATGGTTCAGGCATTAAACAAGGCACAAAACCGACAGCAAGGGACATCGTGGTCTGGGCCTAAACAGGTGACACAGTAAGAATGAAAATTTCTGTGAGGTATTTGCTTTCCACAGGCAAGACAATTGTTAACTTTTTCTGACATTGGTTAGAAAGAAGAGAAAAGAATCCCCAATGCGGTACTTAGCTTTAGAAGACTTCAGGTTTGAAACTCGAAAATGAAACTGGCACTTGTGAACTGCTTCGGGCTCCTTCTCAGCAAGAAAGACTGATGTAATGGTGTCGGCTGCATGTTTTATATCCCTAATGACCTGATGTCATGGAAGAGGTGACAGCATCCGACGCAGAAATCCCAAGACTCTGGTATTCGGGCCGACTAAGGGCTACCTGCAGGCAGATAACCCAAGTGTGATGACTGCAACATTGAAACACAAAGAACATCAGGTGTTTTGCATGGAATCAACCAGCTCTGGAGAGACTATTTTAGTGTTAAGGACAATACTGACTAGAAATGGTATGCCAGAAAGAGGTGGTAATGGATCAAAGTTTTACCTCTTAAGAGTTCCAAACCAGGTGATACCAGAATAGCATCAAGCATTTCCCACCCAATCCCATCAGACAGACATGAATCAGTTAGCAGATGGAAGTATTAAACACGGAGTCCTTATAATAAATCACTGCAGTATAACACAAACTATTTCTCAAATTCTTATTTTGCACATCAAAATACATCTCTCTGCAGGAACCACTAATTAATGCTACATATTCATGCATGTACTTGAAACCTAATGCTCAGACAGAAGTACACGAGAAGTCTGAGAAGCTTTTTCAGATGTCAGTATGTGCTATTGCATGTAAATAGCAGATACCATAAATGGTACTAAGCAACTTGTTGGAGAACATGGCCACTGATGTGCAGAGTTGAAGTGGGAGAAGGCACGTCAGTGTGACAAGCAGGAGAGATTCAGACTGACTGGCTATAGGACGCCCAGAGCTAAAATTTGACAGCTTGATAGATAACCTATGCTATAACACAAAAGTATGGATGACAAGTGTTGTACCCCAAGAAGAATGGATGGTTAGTGTTGTACCACAAGAAAGGATGACCAAACAGTGATGTTTGGAACACATGAAGGATTGGTGGCCAAGTACTGTACCCCACACAATGGAGGACTAAACAGACTTCAAGAATTATGGACGATAAATGCCTCACCCTCTGATGCATGGAAAATCAATTATATACTACAAGGGTAAAAAAAATTAAGTCCAAAATGGCATAATCTCTCATGGAAGCAGTATCACCTCATGAGCTTAGTGAAACCATGTTCCCAAGACCAGAAGAGTTACAGAGATCCTATTCAGAGTACCACAGGTGTCCCATCCAAATCTTAATCAGTTAAAGAGAGGAAACTGCAAAAGGGCTGGAGGGGAAAAAATAAATTTTGACTGAAACATACCAGGTAATCAAACCACAGGTACCACTGAAAATGTATTAAAATTAGTACTCTGCTGCATTATGCATGCCTATGTATGTATGTATATATGTATGTATGTTTTTATTGTGCCAAATATGAATACTTTATTATATTATTTAACTTGCCTTCCTGGACATTGCTTGTAAACATGAAGAAGTGTAGTTTACCAAGTACCACTGTACTTGAGTATGTTTGTGTTTACACTTCAGAAAGAAAGTAAATGGAAGCCTTAGTCACAGATCTAGCTGTTTACTTTAATGTTTATGCAGTGTGGTGTTAAACTGGTAAAGCCACAACAATATCCACTCAGTCATGCCAAATGTGTGCGCACACACACTTCACGGAAATAAATAAAAAAAAAATACATCATAGTAGCATGAGGCTACAACATATAGAGATCAGCCTCCATATCCTTTTATCACTGTATACTTCACTGAAAGTCCACAGTGCCTCAGACTAGGTTATATAAACTTAAGGTGAAAAAAATCATTTACCAAAACTTCAATTTTCGCCTGTGCAACACAGCCAAAATTCAGCAAAATCAAGATTTTTTAGTCTGAAATCTACATTATATTTTTATTTATTTTACTTATCCTTTGTTGATTGGGTTCATCCCATGAGGTTAATGGCTTCTTTTCAGAGGAGACCCAAGGTGGTATTCATATTGACTTGGGGAAATTTGGTAAGAACACCAGGGGAATTCCACTGCTCTTTTCAACCGATGCTGAGGGATCTTTCACATTCACCTGAGCTACCACCATCTCAGGCAGACAGGATCTAGGGTTAACACTTGTCTAAAGGATGTCACACTCAGGAGTGCAGCATCCCCCCTGCAGTGTCAGTAATGGAAAATTAATCCAATCATCTGGAGTGGAAACAGAACCTACAGCTTTCTGTCTGTTCAAAGCTGCACACTAGGCTAACGACCGCTGGGGCCTTTATAAGCCTAGCCATGCAACCCAAATGTATCTCATGCATTGTTGTGCCTTAGAGGTCACTTTAAGGGGTTTATGTTAATTAGGGCATGATTTAACAGCCGCCTCTGTCTATTACAGAAATATGTGTCAGACCATGGGTAAACTTCTGATTTCCCATCCATTGGTCTAGGTTGCACTTGAATAGGGTTAAGGAAGGGCTCTGCTTCACTTGGATGGGAGACCTACTCCAGATAATGGGGATTCTCTAAGATACACACCTGCTCCTCCAACATGCCCTATTTAAGTCACAAGCAAATTTTAAATCCTTAGATCTAGTAGTTCTGGTGCTATTCATTTTGTGGATATGTAAAAAAATCAGAGTGGGATCCAAGGATGTGCTGTATGCTAGGCATAATATTGCCTTTCGACAGTTTGTGGGAAACAGAGTATAAATAAGGCTTTGAGGCAATCTGCGTAGGATACTGCATTTCCAACCTGTATTATTTTTACGAGGAACTCCTAAGGATGTTCTAGTCGGTTGTATGTGCCTGGTCAGGTACATACCAAAGGGGGAGTTATACTCAATAACGGGTCTGATGATGGCTGAGTACAGTGGCAGAATGACTTCCCTGGACCTAGACGCCATGCCCTTACTTACAAGTTCAGTGACACAGAATGATTATCTTACAACCTTAGACACATGTTGTTTGAAAGACAGGTTACTATCTACACGAGTTCCCCAATCCCTGACTACTGTGTAGTTAGGGTTTTTTTATCAATAATGTAGTTTCCCTGGGTGGCCGATTTTCCAAAAGGTACTATTATGGATTTCTTGGCATTCAGTTTTAAGCCTAGGCTTTTGCATCACTAATCTGTCTGTGTTAGGCCTTCCTTTAAGATGTTACTATATTTCAGGGGTTCTATGACTGCCAGAGGCTCTTAACTTTAGCTTTGACTTCCAAAAAAATAAATGACAAAGAGGAATGGACCCAGCACAGAGCCATGGGGTACTCTGATGGTGACAGTCCTCTTTGTGGAGATGCTCTCTTCAGTCCTAATGTCCTGAGTCCTGTCTGTGAGCTAGCTGGCTATCCATCAAGATACCCAGGGGTTTACGCCTAATTCTGTGAGCTTATTTACAGTGCTTAAGTGGGGTATTGTATCAAATGCCTTAGCTAGGTCAAGGTAGGCAAATAGGGTCTATATGATAAGCACGAAATTTCATGTGTGTGACTACATGCACGTCGACACATAAAATGCAAACGATGTAAACACCGAATGGCCACGCCCTCTAATTTTTTCCTAGAGAAAAAAGTCACATGGCCATTCGCAAAAAAAAAGTTAGAAACCCGAATCAGGTGGGGGGCTTTGCTCTCCACATCCCCCCCCCCCTAACTAAATATACCAACTCGGAGATTGCACTACAGTGAAAGAAAGGGCAACATCATGTAGCTGGCCAACTACCTCCTTGCCATGTGACTTATTCATTGAATCGCTTAAATGCGTTTCGATGTATATGTGTCGCTCATTATGTGTTCGCTTTTCAGCTGTTTTGTGCTTACGATATAGACCCAGCCATACCATTTTGCTGTCATCCACTGCCTTGGTAACTTTCTCAAAGAAATCCACCAGCTTCAGTAGGCATGGCCTCCTTTTGATGAAACCAAACTAGGTTGGGTCCAGTGATTGAAGATTTCCTATGTCACTGTTAAAAATTTCCATTACACATTTGTTTTAAAGACATGTAATTTGCATAGTGTGACAGTGGTGAAGTCTTCAGTGGAAGTGACAGATATGTTTAAGGTGGAGGTGGAATTACATCAAGGATCAGCTCTGAACCCTTTCTTATTTGCAATGGTGATGGACAGGTTGACAGATGAGATCAGACAGGAGGCCCCATGGACTATGATGTTTGCAGATGACATTGTGATCTGTAGTGAGAGTAGGGACCAGGTTCAGGAGACCCTGGAGAGGTGGAGATATGCTCTAGAGAGGAGAGGAATGAAGGTCAGCAGGACTAAGACAGAATATATGTGTGTGAATGAGAAGGAGGATAGAGGAATGGTGAGGATGCAGGGAGTAGAGTTGGCGAAGGTGGATGAGTTTAAGTACTTGGGATCAACAGTTCAGAGTAATGATGAGTGTGGAAGAGAGGTGAAGAAGAGAGTACAGGCAGGGTGGAATGGGTGGAGAAGAGTGTCAGGAGTGAGTTGTGACCGACAGGTACCAGTAAGAGTGAAAGGGAAGGTCTACAAGAGAGTAGTGAGACCAGCTATGTTGTACGGGTTGGAGATGGTGGCAATGACAAAAAGGCAGGAGTCAGAGTTGAAAGTGGCAGAGTTAAAGATGTTAAGATTTGCACTGGGTGTGACAAGGATGGATAGGATTAGGAATCAGTACATTAGAGGGTCAGCTCAGGTTGGACGGTTTGGAGACAAAGTCAGAGAGGTGAGATTGCGTTGGTTTGGACATGTGCTGAGGAGGCATGCTGGGTATATTGGGAAAAGGATGCTAAGGTAAGAGGAAAAGATGAAGGCTTAAGATAAGGTTTATGGATGTGGTGAGAGAAGACATGCAGGTGGCTGGTGTGATAGAGCAAGATGGAGAGGACAGGAAGAAATGGAAACAGATGATCCGCTGTGGCGATCCTTAACGGGAACGGCCGAAAGAGAAGAAGAATTTGCATATCTAGTTTACACACTGTAGGTTGTTAACAGATGTCTGATGCACATCGCCTTGCCTCATTGCCTGCATGTACTACACATTCAAATGCCTTACTACATTTCTATTCTAATAGAAGTTACACAAAAGTATACATGAAAAAAACAGATTAAGCATTTCAACAGCACAAGAAATGAACTACAAGGGCTGAAAGATTATATAAGACTTATTTGGTGGTACAGGCTACCCTTGGTACCGAGATCACAGATATTTTAGATCCCCACTCAAGTAGGACTCTATACATTTACCATGTGTTTGCATCCATCACAGGCAGTTAATAAGCAGATACTGCAACAGTTTTAGTACAATAAGCAAATGAATACCTTAACTATGTTAGTTCTGACAAAGTTATGCAAATATCACAGGCCACCACACTTTATCTACACAGAAGACAAGATGAAGGATTAAAGATCGGGAATCTTACACTGAAGGGCTTGTAAAAGCAGTGAACACATTTGGGGATATCTATGGCTTGCCATCAAGTTTATTTGCCTGACAAGAAAGACAACTGAGGCAACACTTACTAAACCTTATTTATAAAATCTGTATGTTAACACAAACTGTCAAGATTAAACAAAATTGTCTACGTATTATTTTCTCCCTAGTAGATTTTTCCCAAGGACTCCATGTTTGGTATTATATACCAGAAAGGTTTGCTAGGATGCTTATTACACAGATGCAATAAATACAGGAAAAGCCTGCAAGCAAAGTAGCTAAAAATAGTAAAACATAGCCTTTTTTCACATGAAGTGCTTTATTTTATTTTAATTACTGCTTTAAAGCCATGTTATTATGTATTTCTATTTTGACAAATTCAGTTAATGCTCTGACCCACTACGAACATTGGAACTTTTCATACCAGACAGTTTACAGCTTTTGCATCAATCAGTTTACAAAACTCTACAACTGGCATTTGGGTCGTAGTGTCCTAATATCACTGTCTCTGGCAGTTTCTCTGTGTTTCAGACACCTCCCTCTGCATGTCTGTAGATGTGAAGAACCAATTAATTACAACAGCAGGAAAGCCCTTCACAACAACAGACACCACCCCTTCAGTTTTTTTTTCTAAGGCCCTAAAGGAAGGGCAGAAGGAAAACACAAGCTTTGCAAACACCTACTGATCTGAACCAAAGGCAACACAGCTGCACAACAAAAGCTACTTAACAAAATGACAGGAGTAATCACCAATCTAAAACTATATATATCCAAAAAAAAGGGGGGGGGGGGTGCAAGGGTTCTGTCAGTAAGGCAGTGTGTTCTACAACCATCTTCCATGTAATCCAGAAGAAGAGGAAGAACTGTTTTCAGGGTGAACATTTTGAATTTGGGAATCTGAATGAAGGTATTCTAAATGGGCAGGTCCAATACTGGTCTCCATGCATTTTCGTTTTTAGGAGTTAGGAAAATTTGGGAATAAAAACATCTCATTCTCTCAGAAGAAGCCAGTGGTTCTATGACCCCAGAGTCCAGCATACGCTGGAGAATAGGAGGGAACAACAAAAATTGGTCCAGTAGATGAGAAAGGACTCGCTTGAATGGAAGATGGTCTTTACACTGTCATTAGTAACTCTTACCCACAATGTTGGGGAACCATTTGTCAGAAACCACTGATTGCCACAGCACCCGGAAGGAGACTTGAAACAGGTGGATGCCTCATCCCAGCACAGTCACAAGTTGGGAATGGGTGGGGGAGACTTTTTTGGAAAAGGGACCGCTCTTGATGGACTTGACAGACCTGTCATCCTGCAACTTTTCTTTCGTACCTTGGTTCTTGTTAGGATGAGATTTCTGTTTAAGAGGCTGCCAAAAATTATCCTGTTTAAAGGAGGAAAATTTAGGAATATGAAACATTTTTGACACACCTTGCATCAATTTACCTCTGTCATTCCAGTGTTTTAAGGATCTGATTAGCTGCAGTACCAAAGGCACAACCAGACTCAATGGCAGCATTCAAAATGTTACTTTTATCAGAAACATTTTAACCATGCAACCAAGCATACCTCCTCATCACCACTGACAAAGCTGCATTTCTAGAAATACTGTCAGCCCCTTATAAAATACTCTTTACAGCATGCTTTGACACCTTAGAAACATTAGAAATAATACCTTTGACATAAACCTTTTGCTCAACTGGTATTGATGCAGCAAACACTTCTAAACTATTCAAGCATCTCAAAACAAATTTCCACATAGAATACTGACAGTGAAATATTTGAAATGCTACCATACTGGACATCTTCTTCCCCTGATATTCCAGCCAGGTGCCTAGTTTATCTAGAGAAACTAGATTAGAAAAAAAGCACAGACTTTTTATTAGAAATGGTAGCTAGAGACAAAGAAACCAGACCTGCAAACAAAGGACCCTAGAGATCCAGCAAGAAGAAGGAAACCCCAAATTTCCTAAACACTTTTTTAGGAAGAGCCTCATTAAACCAAGGAGAACTACAGGCTTTTCTAAAAATATCCTCCCAACACCTGGCTCACAGGAGAGAAGGGCTGAAGGACAGGAGCCTTATTCTCTGAAAGATCATACAGTCTATCAGTGTTGGGTACAGCAGAAGACTGCTCCCAATTAAATACATCCCTAAATTTACTCAGAATTTGTGTTGTTGATCTTCTTCCATTCATCACTGATGGGGTTCGGTTCCGAGCCCTACAGAACTGTGTCGGCTTAATACCAAGCTCTCGTACACCAAAAACTCTCGAGCTAAGCTGCTACCCACAATGCCCTTCTCCCTGTTACCTCAGATCAAGTTTGCATAAGACATATAGAAGTAAAGCAGAAACCATTTCTGTGCAAAAACCCTGACACACCACAAGGACCCATGAGATCCACCAGGAGCCTTTGGTGGGGGACGGAGGGTGGGATATGATGAATGAAAGAAGATAAACAACACAGATGGAACATTACGGTAAGACATAACTTCTTTATCGAATGTTGTTAATCTTCTTTCCATTCTTCCTGATGGGACAGAATCCCAAGCTACCTGAAAAACCTGGGTGGCCCTTATGGACGAACATTCCTGAGAACCATTGAGCTGAAGACCATTCTTCCCGTGGAGACCATATCCAACTTGTAATGTTTGATGAAAGTGTGTGGTTTAGCCCAAATGGCTGCTGCGCAAATGTCGTCCATAGAGGCTCTGGAGTGAAAAGCTACAGAGGTTGTTATAACTCTACTTGAATGTGCTATGATATTGTGAGGTCTAGGCTCGTTTGTGAGTATGAAAAGGAAATACAAACTCTGAGCCATTTTGATAAAGTGACTTTTGACACAGCATATCCCATCCTAGGTCCAGAGAAGGAAATAAAAAGTTGGTCTGTCTTGCGTATAGATTTAGTCCTGTCTAGGTAAAAACGTAGTTGCCTATGCACATCCAAGGAGTGTAGGCAGTATTCTCCTTTATTGGAATAGTTCGGGAAAAACACTGGGAACTCGATGGATTGGTTCACAGAAAAATCAGAAACCACTTTGGGGAGAAAGGATGGATTAGTTCATACAGATACTCTGTCTTTATGAAAAATCAGATACAGTCTCTTGATGCATAAGGCCTGTAATTCTTAGATTCATCTAGCTGAAGTGACAGCTACCAAAAAGAGAGAGAAATTTGAGATCACATTTAGCAGCAGGCTCAAAAGGGGGTTGAGAGAGAGACTGTAGTACTAGAGAGAGATTCCAAGTCTCTAAGGGATGTCTAATTGGAGGTCTGCTGTGAAACACTCCTTTGAGAAAGGTTTGGCACAGGCAAGTGGACATAATTGGGATGCCCTGTACTCCGTTATGAAAATTGGAAATTGCTCCTAAATGGACTCGTATGGTAGAGGCTGATGCTCCATTTTCGAAAAACTCAGAAAGGTATTGAAGGATGACAGAAACCGGGGCTGAGAAGGGGTCTAGCATCCGTTCTTTACACCAAAGAGAAAACCTTTTCCATTTATCTCTGAAAAGTTTTCTGGTGGATGGTTTATGGGAGGCCAGAATGACATCGCGAACAGGTGAGGAAAGGACTTCCTGAATGGTGACTAACGGAAGTGGAGAAACCAAGGTGTCAGCTTGAGAGTGAACAGATTCGGGTGAGTCAACCCTTGGGGATGAGAAATTAAGTCTGGACAAGTGTCCAGGATCCATGGAGGCTGTAATAGATGAGGCCGGAGGAAAGGGAGCCACATTTGACGAGGCCAGAATGGGGCAATGAGGATCACCTTGCATCTCAACCAAGTGGCTTTCTTTAAGAATAGAGGTATCAAGGGAATTGGGGGATAAGCGTAGAGGAGACCCATGGGCCAATCATGAGTCAGAGCATCTCTCGGGGACTCCCGCTCTGGGGGAAGAGGGGAAAATAGCTGCTGCATTTGTTGTTTGAAGGGGAGGTGAATAGGTCTGGCTGACCCCATCGGCTGAAAATTTCTGCCGTAACTTTGGGGTTGAGAGACCACTCATGTGGAAGGAGAATGCATCTGCTCAACCTTTTCGCAATCACGCTGGAACTCCCTGGGATGTGCGTTGCTATAAGAAAGCAGTTGGAAGTTATCGCCCAGTGCCAAATTCTCATGGCCTCTCGACATAAGAGCTAGGATTTGGATCCTCGTTGCTTGTTGATGTACCAGACAACTGACATATTGTCTGACTGAATTGCAATCATTCCAGGGGGAAGAAGCGGATGTAATGCCTGCAACGCTAATAGCACAGCTTGTAACTCCAGAACACTGATATGCAGTTTGGCCTCTAAGCTCAACCATGTGCCTTGGACTGTCTTTCCCTGAAAATGCCCCCCCCCCACCCTATCAGGGAGGCATCCGTGGTCACAGTGGTGTTGGATTGAGGGGTCTGAAAGAGGCAACACCAAAGTTCTGCATCTGGCCTCATCCACCAGAGGAGATCTTGCTTGCAAGAGTTGGCTATGAGCACCTGTGAGTTTAGGGGATGATGATTTGGAAACCACTGAGACAATAGAAGCCATTGTAATGGTCTCATGTGTAACCTTGCCAGAGGAACTATCAGAATGGCTGCAGCCATAAACCCCAGAGCCTGGAGAACTTCCCTTGCTGATACCATTTTTTGACAGAGTATCACACGCACTTGCGATCTTAACCTCTGAAGTCTATGAGCTGGCAGAGATACCAGGCAGGACTGGGTATCAAAAACTGCCCCTATAAATTCCAGCTGTTGGGTAGGTTCTAAGTTGGATTTCTCCCAGTGTAGAGTGATGCCTAGGGACTCTGCTAGTGAAAGTATGTATCGGAGGGCCATAGCCAAAAGATGCTTGGTGGGGATGGAGAGGAGCCAATCGTCTAAATATGGAAACACCTCGAATCCTTGAAGTCTCAGATGAGCTGTCACCACTTTTAGACATTTCGTTAACACTCTGGGGGCCGTTGCTAGACCAAATGGCAGGGCTCAGAACTGGTAATGATTGGCTCCAACCAGAAGTGAAGGAGCCTCCTGGAGCATTTGTCCATTTTGATGTGATAAAATGCATCTCGGAGGTCTATCGAGCACATCCAAACATCCTCCCTTAAAAATGGGAAAATGGATTGAATAGTAACCATGCAGAACTTGGTTTGTACAACTGAATTGCTTAAATGGCTGAGATCCAGAATGGGTCTCAAGTCCCCGGTCTTTCTTGGCACTAAAAAGAATCTTGAGTAAAACCTGGATCCGCATTGGTCTGGAGGGACTGGTTGGATGACTCTTTTTTGACACAGCTTTCTTATCTCTGAAGCTGCTTCTTCCCTTTGATTGGTTGGAACATCGGGAATGTTCTTTGTAGGTTTTGGATGGGAGGTCAGAGGGATGTAGTAGCCTCTGGAGATTATTCTCTGCACCCATCGATCATTTGTAATAGAACGCCAGGCAGCTTGGTGTAGAAAAAAAATGAGCCCCGACTGCGTCCAGAGGAAAGCAATTGGGAAATGCTTTAGGAGAGTTGACAAGACTGCCCAAAGAAGGAATCCCTGGAGTCTTGGTTTCAGGGACCCCCCTCTGACCCTAAAGGGGCATCTTCCATCATTGGAACCCCCTCTGCCTCTGGAGGAATCCTCGCCACATGCATTACGGAAAGGACCCTGAGATTTCTTGTGCTAGATTTTCCCACTCCCCTGGTTCCTGGAAAAAGAACGCTGAGGCTTGGAAAAACATAGGCCAACAGCAAACAGAGCCTTACCATCTTGCTCGCACCTGGCCAGCATGTCCTTCACTTTAGAACCAAATAAGAAAGATGGTTCAAAAGGGGAGTTCATAAAGGAGGACGTGAACGAGTCCGCAAGGTCACAGATGTGCATCCAGGCATGACGCCTCATCACTATGCCTGCACCCGCAGCTCTAGCCACCCCTTCGGTTGCATGGGAGAGCAGCCTCATGGACGAATTGGAAACAGATTCAAGGGTGGGAAGTTGAGAGGCAAACTTGTCCCGTGCCTTGTCAGAAACTTGACCTGCGAGGGATCCAGAAAGTTTGGTAATCAAATCTCTTTGGAGCCTCGTGAAATGTGCCAAGTAGTTCAGGGACCTGACAGTAAAAGTCGCTGAAGCAAAAACTCCCTTCCCCAAACTGTCTACACCCTGGTATTCCCTGTTGGGCAGGTGAACAGCAGGACTTTCTTCCACTAGATCCTTTTTAGTGGCCGCCGCCACCACCATAGCATCAACTGGCAAACCTCTGGACCAGTGTGGATGCTCTTCGGGGGGGATCTTATTAGGTCTCCGGGGAATGGCCTCAATAGAGTCAGGATTCTTGCCAAGCATGCTGCATGATGAGCTGGATTAACTCATAGGCAGGTGGGGTCACCCAAGAGGTAGAAGGCTGGGAGCGAAAAGCCTGCAGGAATACGGACTCCTCCAAGGAAGGGTTGGAGGGCTTCCAGCCACCCCTCTGTTTTAATATTTCCAGGATGTCTCAGAAGGAGACATCCTGGGGTGACCACAGGGACCCTCCCCATCATCGTAGTCCGTGTCTTCAATCAAAGACTCTTCAGGAGAGTCAATGTGCTTCCTCTTGGATGCCTTCTTTTGAGGAGCTTCTTCAGTGGGAATATCTGAGGAAGACTCAGAAGGATGGGTACCCCAAACTGGGGTTTCCTGAGGCTTCTCCTCCCGGTGTCCCGGGGAGGTGGCTCATGGTAGCTGTAGCTCAGAGGGAGCAGGGAGAAGTTCCGATGTCAGAGGAGTGCTTCCCGAAGCAAGCACCCTCTCCATCACACAAAAAGCAGGCCCGCCCAAAGAGGAGTGGGAGCCTGGAACCGAGAAGGACAACCTTGGAACCGGGGTCACACCCCTCCCCATCGGACCCACTCCCAGGGATGGAGCCTCAAGCAGGATCGTGGCAGACGTTATCCCCAGATCCGAGGGCGGAACCGATAAAACATTCAGAACCGTGTCCTGGGCTGAGGACTCTGCCCCCCAACCATGAGTTGGGATAGACTCCTGGTGGACCATGTGGACACTCCTGAAGGGGAGTTGGATCGGTCCAAAATGGGACTTTACATTTGCCCCAGGAATGGATCCAAGGAAGGGGAGTACTGGGTCTGTGGTGTCTGAGTTAGTGGCACCGTAGTCTCTAATTTGGAGACAGGTATCAAAGGAATCAGTGGAGTAGTAAAAGGGCTCGGTGTCGATGTCATCGGTTCCAAAGAAATTGCATGGGTCATTACCATTTTCGGTGTGGTCAAAGGCAAAGTCGGTGCCGTAGCTGTAGTCGAAGGCAAGGTCGGTGCCATAGCTGAAGTGGAAGGCAAGGTCTGTGCCACAGCAGTCAGTGCCGAGGGTGGTGCCGATGTTGAGAATCTGGTAATGTCCATGGCTTGAGACAATGCAGTAATCGGAGCAGAGCTCGGAACAGTAGTGGTAGCAGGAGCCGAAGTAGCAAGTCTACGCTCTGAGGAAGTTTTGTGGGCCTTATGTTTATGTGTCTTACTCCTATTACCAGCCAGTGAAGGGAGATCAGAATGGGGACGTTTCTTGTCCTTTATTGAAGGGTTCAGATCTCAGACACAGAAAGGGCCTCTGAGAAAGGAGAAGCGAAAAGGCCTTTCAAAATCAATTTATTTTTCCTTTCATTCAGCATCCGCTGATTGAAAGTTTGGCAAATTTGACAAGGAGGTTTAACAGAGAGGTGAGGAAACCCCCAGACAATATACACAGTCGTCGTGAGAGTTGCTGTTTGGGAGTTTACCACTGCAAGAGGTACAATGTTTAAACCCCAAAGTCCCTTTTTGTCAGACATTTACACACACACACACACACACACACACACACACACACACACACACACACACATACACACACACACACACACACACACACACACACACACACACAAATCACCAGTTAACAATAATATTAAACACCTAAAAAGGCAAGAAAAGGAAGAAGAAAAGGAAATAAGATACCATCGATGGTATCAAGCGATGCCACAAGGGTAAGGAGAGGGCGTACCAACGATGGTAAAAAGAATTACCCAATGGGTAGAGCTAGTTAGGAAAGTTACAACAACAGCAAAATGAGTGAAACAGAAGGAAAAAGATTTAGAACGTGACTAAATAAGGGATAAATATCCAAAAATACAAAAAGTATCAAGAAAAATAACACTTAGCTTGAGAGCTCGGTGAAAAGCTGCTATATGGCTACACGGCAAATGAGATCTGGGGTAACAGGGAGAAGGGCATTGTGGGTAGCAGCTTAGCTCAAGAGTTTTTGGTGTACACGAGCTTGGTATTAGGCCGACACAGTTCCGAGGGGATCAGAACCGAACCCCATCAGTGACGAATGGAAAGAAGATTAACAACATCAGATATGTCTGTTCGGATTCCTGTATCTGCTCATCATCACAGAAAACTGATTGATCTGATTTCAGACACATCTGAATTCTCAGACACGTGATTTCCTTCAAAATCAGGAAATAAAGCAGAGTGGAAATACCAGAGTTATTTTTAACCTGGGTATGCACCCCAGAGTTAGCTGCTTGAACAATGGACCAAGCCATTGCCATCACCTCCATTGGGAAACCTGGAAGACACTGTTTGTCAACTAAGTGGTGTTTTTTTGTCGCTTCTTAGTATGCACTATATGAAAAGTAGAACCCCTAGAGGGAAACTTATTAACCGTGGCAACGGATTCTGCACCCCTGACTTCCCTGTACCTAAAGTATTCTGTTCTCCTGTACCTGGATGGGTCTGATCCTCATGTCACATACAGTTGTGGTACCAATACCACAGCAGAGGACATGGAAGTAAAAGAAGGGGAGTGGTCTGATGGCCTCCTCTTGGCTAAGGCTACTGTAGAGTCACAAGCCATAGGCTGAGGCATATTTTTTTTGTTTTGTTTTTTTACATACAAACCAGGTAGATGTTTGGGGGGCAGTTTCAGATTCCATCTAGATAGGGGGCAAAAAGCTTCCCAGGCCAGTAAAAACTACTTGTGAAAAGTACAGTTGTGTACACTTACCATAAATGTAGATGTTCGAGTGTATTCACTGTTGCAGTCATTACATTTGGGTAATCTGCTGGCAGGTTGTCCTCAGTCAGCCTGAATAACAAAGTCTTGGGTCCTGCATCAGTTGCTGTCTCCTCTTCCATGACATCAGGTCATCAGGGGTATAAAACATGCAGCAGACGCCATTTTAATCAGTTTTTCTTGCCCCAGATGTCAGGTGCCCCCCAAATGGGGAGCAAAAATATATAAATAAACAGTAAATATATAAATGCACACTAAAAACATAAAATTTACCTTCAACTAAAACCAAATACACCATAAAGGCTAAAGGCTTTTGAGTATAGTGAAGGAAAGAAAAGGTATAGAATGGGGGCTGGCGGGTGGGTAACCCGGACTGCAACTGTGAATACACTCGAACATCTACATTTATGGTAAGTGTACACAACTGTACTATGTTCTTTGTGTTTCACTGTTGCAGTCATTACATTTGGGTAGAATCCCAAAGCTATGGATGGGAGGGTGGAACTAAACAGCATTAGCAGCAGCTATAAGGCCCTGCAAGACTGCAGTGGCAAAGCCTGCCCTGGATTTAGAAAAGAGAGGTAAATGGTAATGCTTTGTGAATGTATGAACAGAGCTCCAAGTAGCAGCTTCTAGAATGTCTTTGGTTAGGACCCCTCTGAGAAAAGCTGCTGAAGTAGAGGCAGCCCTGGTGGAATGGGACCTGATCCCCTTGGGCACAGGTTTACCATGGTGCAAATAGCAGAAACGATTGCAGTGGCTTATCCATTTAGAAATAGTCTGCTTTGATATAGCCTTCCCCTCTGATCCTGCAGCAAATGCTACCAGTAGTTGCTCAGACTTTCTTAGAGATTTTGTCCTGTTTCAAGTAGAATCTTAGTTGTCTGTGTACATCCAATGAATGCAGAATCCGCTCCCCTTTGTTCTGCGGATTTGGGAAAAAGTTGGCAGGTGAATGGCTTGGTTAAGAGCCACACTGGATACCACCTTAGGCATAAAGGAAGGATTGGTCCTGAGGGCCACCCTGTTTGGGTAAAATATAATGAAAGGCTCCACTGCCATGAGAGCCTGTAGTTCTGAAACCCTTCTAGCTGAAGTGACTGCCAAAAGAAAAGCTGTCTTCCAAGAAAGAAATTTTATATCCGCAGTAGCTGCTGGTTCAAAAGGAGGTAGGGTGAGTTTTTCCAGCACAAAATTGAGGTCCCATGTGGGAGTTCGTGCTCTCCTGGGATGCCTTAAATTTTTGGCCCCTCTGAGATACTGTTTTAGCAGTGGATGAGAAAAGAAAGGAGGCTCTGTGTTGTAATGAGCTGAGATGGTAGAGGCATGGATTTTTACTGAAGAAGAAGAAGATAGGCCCTTGTCAAGTATCTCAGTTAAGTATTGTAAAATCTGAGGAATATTGGGCTTTGCTGTGTCTATTCCCTGTGCTTTGTTCCAAGCACAGAATCTCTTCCATTTATCAGCATAAGATTTTCTAGTACTAGGCCTTCTGGCTTCCAAAATGACATCCATCACAGGTTTACTGAGAGATGTGGTTTGAATAATTAGTTGATTAGCCATGTTGCAAGATTCAGAGTTTGGAGCCGAGTGTGCAGAATTTGATAGTTCTGCTGAGACAGTAGGTGAGGTGTCTGAGGCAAGAACCACAGAGAAAGGTGTGACATATTCCTTAGAAGCAGATACCAGTGTTGACGAGGCCAGTCTGGAGCAATTAAAATAATTTTTGGTTTTTCCTGTCTGACTTTTAGTAAGACCTTGGAGAGTAGAAGGCAGAGGGGGAAAGGCATAGACTGATAGGTTTTTCCATTTGAAGGGTAGAGCATCCACTTTCCATGCTTTTGTGTGATGAGTTCTTGTGCAGAATTTGTCCAACTGATAGTTTCTGGACTTCCCCATTTCTGTGTTAACATGTTGAAGATTTGTGGATACAGTTTCCATTCGTGTGGGTCCATAAGATTTCTGCTTAGGTCGTCTGCCAGAGTATTTTGTTTTCCTGGCAGGAACTGAGCTTGAAGATGTATTTGGTAAGTCAAGGCTGTGCTCCACAAGGCCATGGGTAGTCTGCAAAGGGGGTAGGAATGGGTATCCCCCTGCTTGTTTATGTACCACATAACTGTGGTGTTGTCCATCTTTATCAGTAGTTGTCCTGGATGAAGTAAGTCCTTGAAGGCTGTCAGAGCATTCTGAACAGCTAGCATTTCTTTCTGGTTGATATGCAAATGAATTTGGTTTGGGCTCCATTTGCCCTGAATGCATCTCCCTGCCAGGTGGGCCCCCCGAGCATAGTCTGATGCATCTGTAGTTGGGGTTTGGGTGGCAGGGGGTAGAGTGAATGACAGTCCCTTGTTTTGGTGACATGTCTCTGCCCACCAAAGAAACTCCAGTTGTAGGCAGGGAATGAGAGGGATCATTGTTTCCAGGCTGTGGCAATGTCGACTCCATAAACTTTTTAGGTACCATTGAAGTTTCCTCATATGCAGTCATGCATATGGAATTAGCAGAATGCAGGATGCCATGAACCCCAAAGCCTGCAGAATTTGTCTTGCAGATAACTGGGCTTTTGTTGCAATTTGTTTGAAGTATGTTGTCAATTGCAGTTGTTTGTCTGGCGTGAGGTAAGCCATCTGGGAAGTTGTATTCAAGCTTTGCACCCAGGAATATAATTATTTGAGAGGGTACCAGTTGTGATTTCTTTTCGTTTATGGTGTACCCTAGGCATGCTAGAAGCCTTTTTACAAATGCCAGATGCTGAAGAAGAGTGTCCTTGTCCTCTGCCTGAATGAGACAATCGTCCAGATAAGGATAAATTTGAATGTTTCTTTGTCTGCAGAATGCAATTACTGGTGCCAGGCACTTTGTAAAGACCCTGGGCGCAGTAGATAAGCCAAAGGGCAGTGCAGAGAATTGGTAATGCAAAAAGCCTGCTTTGAAGCGGAGGTATCTTCTGCAAGATTCCCTTATTGGGATATGCAGGTATGCCTCTTTTAAGTCTAGAGTTACTAACCAAGCATTCTTGCCTAGCATAGGCAGTAGCTGTTGTAAAGTCAGCATTTTGAATTTTGGAATGTCCAGGAACATGTTCAGAATCGATATGTCCAGTATTGGACACCATTAATTGTCTTTCCTGGGTAATAGAAAAAGTCTTGAATAAAATCCTTGTCCTTTTACCTTTTCTGGTACTGGTTGAATAGCTCCCATATCCATGAGGGACATGACTTGTTTCTGGGCCTCTGCCCACTGGTTTTGTGGCAGATCCAGCCATCCCTTTGGAATTAGCAAAGTATGGAAATGAAATCTGTGCCCCTGGGATACTATGTTTAATACCCACTTGTCCTGGGTAATTAACTGCCAATTTTGAGCATGAAGTGCTAGTTTTCCCCCAAGGGGGCTGCCAAAAGATAAGTGCTTGGAGATGGTAGAGGAAAGTCATTGAGACTGCTTACTGTAGGGTTGTGCTTTGTTAGCTCCATATTTGGAGGTGGAGGCACCCCATTGATTTGACCTGTAAGATCCCTGTGATTGATATCTGGAGCCTTTTGAGCACCTGGGTTTGCCCCGAGTGGCTCTGTTGGACACAGGAAAGGACCAATTTTTAGTAAGCCAGTGCCTACTGAACCTGGGTGGCTGCACTTGCAAAAAATCTTTTACCGTTTGCATAGATTTAGCTTTGTCTTCCATTTTCTTTAAAACCTCTTCTGCCTTATTACTAGAGTATCATGCTGCAAAGGGGCATCCAACAATTTAGCTTTAACATGATCAGGCAGATTTTGCTCTTTGAGCCAGACATGCCTTCTTATCACAGATCCAGTAACGGCGGCCCTACAAGAGGCCTCCAAGGAATCAAAACCACATTGCAAAGTATGCTTTCCAACCTGTTCTGCTGCATGCAATAAATCCTGTAACTCTTTATTTTCCACACAATCAGAAATCAACATCATTTTCTGTTTCAGTAAGCCCATAACATGCTGTTGATATTTAAGCATATGAAACTGGCAGTTTAAAGCCCTGATTGCCAAGGTTGCAGACGTATAAACCTTCTTACCCCATCTATCCAGCACCCTGGAATCTGTATCAGAAGGGGTAGGATTTGTGGCTGTAGAAGCCTTAACACCCTTGGGACCTGGAGAAATAGTCTCAGGATCAGCAGAAGGATTTTTGAAAAGAAATTTGTGGGAGTCAGGAACCCTGTAATATCTGTCTGGCTTACTAGGAACCGGAGGCAAGGAAATAGGAGCCATACTTGATTCAGAGAACACATCATCCACAATGTCTAATACAGGAGGTATTGCCAAAGGCCTATGCTGAGGAAGAAGAAAATACCTAAGCCTCTTTTTTGATTCAGAGAAGTCCTGACTCTCCCAGAGAAAATGTTCCCTTAAAGTATGCAAAGTCTCTCCAAAAGATTAATCCTCAGGAGGAGATGCAGATGGGATGGATTCCTCTGCATCAGAATCCTCATAAGGTGGAATAGAAAATTCCTGATCAGAAGAGGAATCAGAAGAAATGGAAACCTAATCTGAAGATTCATAATCAGTGCCTTGCCTAGGCCTCTTAGCAGGGGGGTGGGGTTGGGAACCCCTGATCAAAGTAATTAAATCCTCAGCCATTTTGATCATTTGTTTTTTAGGCATAGGGGCCTGAGCACGTGGCTCATGCATCAGATTTTTAAACACAGAAGTTGTTTTTGACCTTGTTTTTGTTGATGGCGTCGGTTTAATATAAAAATGTTGAGGCCTTAAAACACCCTCAGAAGCCGGTGCCTGCTCAGCGGCTCTGGACCCATCCAAGGGAGAGACATCCGCAGGTTCAATACTTTGCGAGTCTCGTGGCATACCGGACTCCGAATGGGTCTCAGTAGAGGCCTGCGACTCAAAAGTAGCAGTTATCAGGGGCTGCGAAAGCGCCTCACTGAGTACCGGCGAACCGGCGACTGGCTTACGAGAAGCTTTGTCGTTGATTTTGGACCTTGACGTTCTCTGTCTTTTTCCTTGCGTTTTTTGTGAACTCCGGTGGTCGGATTGCTAACCGATGACATTTCAGGGTAGTTAAATCTTGAACCAAAATATTTAGAAGCAAAAATATATCAACACTTAATAGTGTTTTGGTTAAATTTAGCACAAAACCAACAGCAAGGCACGTTGTGGTCAGGGCCTAGGCAAGGAATACAGTATAAATGAAAATCCTTATGAGGTATTTGCTTCCCACAAGTAATGCAATTATTAACTTTTACTGACATCGGTAAGGAGCAAGAAAAAGTTTCCCCAACAGGGTACTTAGCTTTAGTTTGAAGACTTCGGTTCTGAAACTCGAAAACGAAAATTTCAGGAGTCGGCCGACCGGCACTTGCGAACTGATTCTGCTTCGGGCACCGCGCGGCAAGAAAGACTGATTAAAATGGCGTCGGTTGCATGTTTTATACCCCTGACGACCTGACGTCATGGAAGAGGAGACAGCAACCGACGCAGGACCCAAGACATTGTTATTCAGGCCGAGTGAGGGCAACCTGCCAGCAGATTACCCAAATGTAATGACTGCAATAGTGAAACACGAAGAACATCTGCACTCATGGTAAATAAAGGGATAACACCCCTCCCTATATTCTCCCTTAAAATAGCAATGTAAAGACTATTTAAAGAGGGAAACAAGACAGAATACTGTACTGCCAGTAATCCAGTAGTTACACTAACCATCAATATAGGTCATCAAAAAATCCCAATAAAAATTCAATACATGGCTAAATAAAATTCAATACATGGCTAAAAAACAATGCAAATTAGCCTGAAATAAGGAATTCAATATAAAATAAAGAAAAATTCCTGTCAGAAAACAAAATGGTGCCAAAACTGCAATTGAAACAAATAACCCATTTAAAATATCATTAAATAACTTAATTTACTGTGAGAACATCACATTTTCCATTCAAAAGATTCAAAAAAAGTAAGGATTGTGAAATTATGCTTTGCTTATATATACTTTTTGTATAAAATTATTGTTTTAATTCAATTGATTGATTGAACCTGTGGGGGGGTGGATACTATTTAAGTTGTAGTTTGTTTGATGGATTTTATCTGAAGAAGTCATTATTCTGACGAAAACGTGTGTGTTGCTTGTGGCATATAACTTTGCACGTTAATAAAGCTTTGTGGTCAGTACCTTATTGTGAGTTTAACTTGCCTTGGCGATTCCGGACTGGTATAGCTGCTTTTGTGGTTATTATTCAGTTTACTTGCAGCGTTGTTCTTTTTGGAAGGTTTGTTATGGCAGCCAGCCTGGTTTCTCCTCTTGGGCAGGAGGGACAGAGACATTTTCCTGTCGATGGATCCAGGTCCGAAGGGGAAGGATTTGTACAACTTACGGGTCAGCTGACCACCTTGATCAACTTGCTTACACCTATTGGAATAGGTATTAATAATATAATCACCGAACAACGGAACATTGTGAAATTGGTTGCTTCATCTCAAAATATTCCACCTACCAGTAGTGGTTTACTTGGTACAGTCCGTACCAAAGCGAGTGCGAAGCAGGGGAATTGTGGCACTATTGACTTTGACTGTACACCGGCAGTTTTGCGTGAGGCCGTTATCTCTCCGAGTTCGGAAACAACCAGGAGTGTTGACCACCAGGAAAATGGTTTTCCTACTTCCACATTCACGGATTGGATGTTTACTAAGCCCCAATTCTTGTTTGACCAGCACAACCATGGCCGTGCAGGACCGGGTAAGACTTATTTGGAGACTCAGCGTCTCTTTGAAAACGCCCTGTATCGTTATAAAACCTTGGAGCTGGACAAATTATACCTGACTGAAAATTTAAACAAAGGTATTGTGCCTAAAGGCCTGAGGGTATTTAAATACCCTAACCAGGTTATACCTGGTAGTGACTTTCATAAAGAGCTTATTGCAGCTTTTGACCAATGTGGTTTAAACATAGTTAAAGCTATTATTAAGAAAAACAGTTATGAACTTTCTATTTTGCAACAGGATATTTCTAGTTATTACAAACGTATGTCCGAAGATTTGCTTTTTGACACAGTTAAATATCATGACATCAGGAGGGATGTTGACCTACATTGTGATATGGTGCTCAGTCGAAAATATAAAAAGTTAAGGAGGGACATATTAGAATATCAGGAGGGGCGGCAGTATCCCAACCCACTATATAATAGATGGCATTCTTATAATCAGGTTAGTGAACCACCATATAGGCCAAATGACCCCAATCCTATTATTTTGGAAGATTCAAGGGGGGAAATATTCTCTACAGATGAAATGCAAGGGGAAGGCTTTGAAGGTGAGCAAGTATTACGTAGGTCTGAGCGCATACGACAGCAGGGGCAACAGTCTAATGAAGACCATCCCCCTTTAGACAGGGCTCCACAGGAACAGAGAGGGGGTGGGGGGCCCCCTCGAGTATGGAAGAAGAACAGAAGGCACAATTGGTAGAATGTGATCAGTCATCCAGTATACCGTTAGGGCAGTATTTCTTGCATACCAAAGAAAATTACTGCATTTATAACTATAGTGACTTTTTGATTTCCGATACGTTTCCAATTGTTTACCAAGGGTTTTAAATTTGTGCCTAATAGGCGTAGTAACTTGGTACATGCAATTTTGGATTTAAAACTTTTTATACGTAAACTGAATTTGGAAAACCTTTTAGGTGGCATATCTGGAGCCTCTAGTCTACATTTGAGAAAATCTAGTATTTTCAACCCCCCACTACATCCTCAACTCAAAAACCTTGAGCAAAGGATTGAGGACAGGTTCCGCAAGGAATTAGGTTCGGATAGATTCAGGGATAACCTAACTATGGACGAAAAAGTTCTATTGGAAAAACTTAGTAAGGACCCTGGTTTGAGGATCATGGAACCTGATAAGGGTGGGGGGACCGTTATTATGGACAGCAACTTGTATCAGGCTAAGATGTATGACATTTTGCATGACTATGATAAGTATACTTCAGCCTCTATTAATGAGATTCATCTGTCTTACCATAAAATAGACCTGGTAATTCAAGATTTATTGGACCAGGATGTAATAGAAATGGATACTTATACCTTCCTTTCAAATTCCAATCCCAGAGTACCCTCTATATTTGGGATACCCAAGGTACATAAAAATTTGATGGACCCTCCCTTGAGGCCAATTGTGGCTGCTCAGGGTTCTAAAACTCATAACATTTCTAAGTACCTGGATTGGAAATTGAAAGAATTGTGGGGAAGGCAAGATTATATATTAAAGGATTCTTGGGCCTTTCTGCGTAGCATACAACCTCATTTATTTGAAAAAGAAGTTGTGTTTTTAACAATTGATGTGGTTGATCTTTTCTCCGTCATCCCTAGTGATGTAGGTTTTGAATGGTTGGAGGAAGCAATATGGGAATGCCCGCATATTACGAACAATGACGTCCAAGCCATTACTAGCCTATTGGAATTGGTTCTGAAAAATAATTATGTTTTCTTTGCTGGCGAGTATTTCCATCAGATCTCGGGGGTTTCCATGGGAGCTAATTGTGCCCCAACATATGCGGATATTATCATGTATATGTGGGAGAAGAAGTACGTCAAGAATAGTTCCTTTTCAAATCATTGGAACTTTTATTGTAGATTTCTTGACGATATATGTATTTTTTGGAACGGTCCTGTGGGAGATATTGAAAAGTTTATTGACTATTTACACACCACTACCTCCTTTTTAAAATTTACCCATCAGATTTTTTATGATAGGGTAAATTATTTGGATGTGGCCCTTATAAAGGAAGGTGAGGGGGTAAAATCTTGTGTTTATAGAAAATCCACCTTTTCTAATGGTTATTTGCATTACACAAGTTCACATCCACACTATCAAAAAAGGGGTATCCTTAAGGGACAGTTTGTTCGAGTATCTCGAATGACTTCCGTTGATGAGGACTTTAGGCTGGAATGTGGGGTCTTAACATCTTTATTTTTGGAGAGAGGCTACCCTATTGAAATGATTACCTCAGTACAAGAGGAGGTTAGTGCAGCTCGAAATACCAGGTTTAGACCCATTTTGGGTGAGACGTGTATAGGGTTTGATAGGGGGACCCCTATGAGCAAAATGGGAACAAACCTTGGTAATTTTACCTTCATTACCAACTTTAGTGGCAACGTATTCCATATTAAGAACATTGTTGAAAAAGAATGGTCCACGTTTCAAGAATTAACTGATTTGAGTACATTTAAGACCAGGTCAGTTAATACAATATACAGAAGGGGCCAAAATATGAAAAGATTATTGGAAAATCAGGAGTTCTGTATGCAAACTTCAAGAAATAAAACTGGCACATATAAGTGTGGGCGTTGTTCGTCCTGTAAGTTTATAATGCAAGGCAGTCATCTGTATCTGGAGAGTCGGGAGAGGGATATTAAGACCAATGGTTATTGTAATTGTATGTCTAGTGGATTGGTTTATTTGGCTATATGTCAAATGTGCCCGGCGTTTTACGTCGGAAAAACTGAGCGACAGTTTAAAAGGCGCATATATGAACATATGTACGACATAGCCAAGTTTAAAATTACCAATGCATTGTATAAGCACACTACAGAATGTAAAGGGGCAAATTTCTTGTTTTTTGCAATATAAATGGTTCCAAAGGATATAAGAGGTGGGCCCTGGGAGGCTAGTTTAACACACAGGGAAACTTTTTGGCAGATTTTGCTGGAGGCTACAAAAGCCCCAGGTTTAAATGAATCCATTTCTATAGTGCCTTTTTTAAAACTAAAAGCTGGATGTATTTAGTTAGGTAATAGTTACTATTTGTTATAAAAAGTGTAATATATTATTTTATCAACTGCAGTATTTATAGTAAGTACATCTATACTATATATTATATTTTAAGTATTTTATTTAATTTTATGTGGAAGTAAGGATTGTGAAATTATGCTTTGCTTATATATACTTTTTGTATAAAATTATTGTTTTAATTCAATTGATTGATTGAACCTGTGGGGGGTGGATACTATTTAAGTTGTAGTTTGTTTGATGGATTTTATCTGAAGAAGTCATTATTCTGATGAAAACGTGTGTGTTGCTTGTGGCATATAATTTTGCACGTTAATAAAGCTTTGTGGTCAGTACCTTATTGTGAGTTTAACTTGCCTTGGCGATTCCGGACTGGTATAGCTGCTTTTGTGGTTATTATTCAGTTTACTTGCAGCGTTGTTCTTTTTGGAAGGACCCAAGACATTGTTATTCAGGCCGAGTGAGGGCAACCTGCCAGCAGATTACCCAAATGTAATGACTGCAATAGTGAAACACGAAGAACATCTGCACTCATGGTAAATAAAGGGATAACACCCCTCCCTATATTCTCCCTTAAAATAGCAATGTAAAGACTATTTAAAGAGGGAAACAAGACAGAATACTGTACTGCCAGTAATCCAGTAGTTACACTAACCATCAATATAGGTCATCAAAAAATCCCAATAAAAATTAAATACATGGCTAAATAAAATTCAATACATGGCTAAAAAACAATGCAAATTAGCCTGAAATAAGGAATTCAATATAAAATAAAGAAAAATTCCTGTCAGAAAACAAAATGGTGCCAAAACTGCAATTGAAACAAATAACCCATTTAAAATATCATTAAATAACTTAATTTACTGTGAGAACATCACATTTTCCATTCAAAAGATTCAAAACAATGTTTTAAATCAATGGAAATAACAACTGCAATTTACTTGTAATTACGGCATCACTAGGCAAAAAAGCAGCTAATAGGAACAGCCACAGTATAACAAAATATGTCCAGTACTTCAAAATACAATAAAAACCATTCAGAAAGAGTTATGAACCCTTATGAAATAAGAGTTCAGCTTACCCAGACAGGAAATTCCTTCAGTAACAGCAGGAAATAAAGTACTGCTAAGATGCACTTTTTAAAAAACTAACACACACACACACACACACACACACACACACACACACACACACACACACACACACACACACACTCTACTATAAACAATGATAAGGCAGAGGAAGGAATAAAATACCCTAAATGATTTCTTATATAAGCTCAGGAGAACAAAAAGCCAGAGGAAGTTAGTCTTCTCAGAGATTCTTCTCTTGCAGTAGCACTACAAAAAAAATTTAAAGGGTTGCTATCTGTGGTTTTGAAAGACTATCCTGCTCTCACAGCCAACTGGTTCTTCGCATCCATAGACATACAGAGGGAGGAGCCTGAAGCTCAGAGACAGGGGTAGTAGGGCACTGCAGCCTGAAAGTCAGTAAGGGAGTGTGTTTGTTGAACATAAACTACATCTTACACTTATGAAGCCAAACTGGTATGTGCCATACCTCTTAACTAGAGAGATTTTCGCAGAATGCCCAGATTTTTACCTCATATTTTTCGTCTGTCTCATAAAACTGGTTTTCTGGCAAATCATAGAGGATTGAAATCAGAAAATTATGGCAGGCAATTGAATTTGACTTCATAAACTTCAGAAAAGTCATGCTAATATAAAGCCTGTTATTCTATTAACTTTCTAAGTTTGTAAGAGCAATATTTAGAAAGTGTCCCTATTTTTGGGCCTTTGCCCCCCCCCCCCAATCATTTGTGGCCTTGTCCAGAATGACTTCTTGCTCTAGGAGGTTGAGAGGAATGATAATTGCACAGAAACACAAAAACAGGATAACACATTTACAATAAGCATTCTGACCAGTATAGTCTTTCATTCTAATTTTCCCCACATCTGAATTTATCCCACATCGTATATCCTATTCCTGACTAGAAAACATACTATTTCTCTGGCCCTTCTTTAATGCTTTAGACTTAGAAGTACAAAAGAAAAAAATAGGTCTCTAAGCACTGAATCTATTTGCCTGGCATAATCAACTGTTGTTGCATGTTGGCCTTCACACACACACACACACACACACACACACACACACACACACACACACACACACACACACACACACACACACACACACACATACACGTTAATCCATAAAGCAAAAAAAGGCTGTACTGTAAAGTGGTAAAGAGGAGTCAAAAAGATTATACTCACCCCAGACTACACTGTAACTTTTAACTTTAATGTTGCACATAAACATCTCTACAGTAAAGCTTCAGTCATGTTTCTGTGAGCACCTTGTGATGAAACATACTATAAAAACAATATCTTTTCTGCAAGATGTGATGGTTTCACAATTAGATGACTCGGGGGGGGGGGGGGAGTTGTTACAAGCATGGCACTTTGTAGTGGGAATAAGTAGACAAAGACTACAACAAAATAATGAATGGGTGCATGCTTTGCATGTAGAGTGACTGGAATTTTTGCTCATTGGGTCATCTGTGTTGAATTTGAACTTAACTCCTTATTCAACATCCTGACCACACAGTGACTAAACAATAGAAGACCAAAAGGAACCTACACCTAAACAACAGTTTCATTAAACAAAACCTTTGCAGATACAGTGACACTAACACACATATATAGTATGCATCTATAACTTCTGACAGTAGTTCTCTTTTTACTGACCTCTACCAAACAAATATTTTCCCAGCTATAGATATAATTTAATGTTAACACTATGTGACCACATATCCTACAGGGACAGACAGTGTCATAATTTCTTAGCCAAACAATTCAGAGATGCTAAGAGAAGTTACCAGAAAAGTGAATGGCTTCATTTACAGCGCTAAATAAAAGATTTATTTTACTGAAAAACAACATTAAAAAATATCCCTTCTGTCCCATAAAGCATACCTGCTGTCTTATAAAAAGAAGAAACTACAGATGACATTCCCATGCCATCCAATTAGGGCATTTCAGTCTCATATTCTTTTTGTTCTCTGAAATTCAAAAGTTTTGTTCATGCTCTAATTTGGCCACTGTGCCTTTCTACAGCGACATTGAAGCCTGTACAAGGAGTTACCACATTGTTCCAATAATGAGCACTTTATTTTCTGGTTCTGTTTTTTAGGAAAAATGTTAATGCATGTTACTGCAACATTTTAATCCACAATTTTCTGGATAGTCTAATCACGCAACAGCTAGAAACAATGTTGATTTCTTGAATGAAAGACTGAAATTTCTATGCGGAATAACAAAGTGGACATACCAGTGAAAAACACCGTGGTAATGTATACCTTGGCAAAAAGACCAATAACGATGTTTCCTTTTACCTCCAGAAATGGGTCAGACTTTCACTGGCTGAACCTTCTATAGTTGCTACCAAATTAGTTCCACTCTATTTATCCAAATGTACTGACAAAGTTCTATATGTTAGTGAAATGAAAGTGCATAACTTGTATTAGATTTTGAACTGTGATTGAAACGTCAGCATCTGGAGTTATTCTTAAGGGTGCATTTGCTGAAAAATGGTAATTCTTTTTGAAAAAATAAGAGGTCTTAGTTTTAAATTATACATGCATATGTCTTTGTGTGCTGGGTAATATGTATGCCCCACTCCCATGCCCCAACTACTGTATTTTTTTTAAACAACATTATGGCCAGCAATAGGTGTTGACAAAACTGAGTTAGAATAATGATAAACTGTTTTTAATTATTTCAGGGCATGTCAGTCATTCAAGTTAGAAATTGGTTGACATGTTGAAGCTGATAGGGTCGGATTCATTTATTTATTAATATTTGTTGACCTGGTGGGTGAACCGTCTACTGGCTTTTTTCAGTCATGACCTGGGTTTACAGCGCAATACACGTTAAATTTACAGTGAAAAAATAATTTACAAAAGTACTAAATAATAAGAACAAGGTAAGATATACAGACATGACATAACAGTGGGAAATGAGCTACAGTACGAGTCTTTACAGACAGTGACAAGAATAGCACATCACACACAAGATGTGTCCCGGGCTGATATGCATCTAGCACTGAGCAACAATTTACATTCACCAAGGATGACGCTACAATATGAACAAAAGATTATGGACGTCAATAATTGGCTTAACATCTGGTGTCATTCCAAGCGAGTACAACATTTATCTGCATGGGAGGATATGGTTAAGAGACCAAGTTCCTTTGTCAAGGGTGGTGCCCCTCTATACTTTAAAAATATTGGCGAAAACATTGTCCTCCCCCATAGTTTTTTTAGGCAATGACAAACTTTCCAAGATAGCAAAACCAATCCAAGAGAATATAAAGGTGTTACTGCTCAACGACAGGAGCATAAGCAAGAAACCCCACTCCCTCCAGGTTCTCCTCACCGAGAATGTGGATGACATCTGTGCAGTTAATAAGACATGGTTTAAAGCTACATAGAACACCACCACAGTGCAGGGCTACAATGCCTTCCACACATTTAGGCCAGCTGCTGCACAGATAGGGACCAAAGGTGGAGATGTCTAAATCTATATCAACAACAAACTCACTTTAAGGCTAGTCAAACAGGATGATACATACACTTGAGCTTATTCATATCCCAATTTCCATAGGCAAAGTCTCGCATCAAATCCTTGGCAAGCTATAGGTTTCTTTCTAAGACCTAAGAAAACCATAACTCATACTTGGACTTGCTGGAGGTTCTCACCATTCAACCCAATACAATATTCATGGGCGACCAACTACTCCACTATAAATAGGGATACTTACATGACCTCAGACTTGAACACAAGCACCTTGGACCAGATTGTCCATATGCCCTCTAGGGGTGCAAACATACTGGACCTAGTATTCACAAACACAGAACACTGTACCCACTCTAGTCTACTATCCACTCTGATAAGGTCAGACCACAAAGCTGTCTCCTTTGTAATAAAATCAGTTTTATGACCCCAGCTAATGCTGTGACATTTAGGATCTATTTTATGGCAAATTTCCCATTACTGAGTGATACCCTGTCAACATTTCAAGCCCCCCAAAACACTGGGAACACAGCTGCCTATGCTGAATTGTTCACACAAACCCTGTATAACCATGCTAATAAACGCATAGAAATAGTGGTGTCTACAGAAATAAGGCCAAAACTAGCTAAAAAAAAAGAAAAAAAAAACACCCTGGTGGAATCCAAACAAACATA
The DNA here is from genome assembly GCF_019279795.1 of Protopterus annectens. NCBI lineage: Eukaryota > Metazoa > Chordata > Ceratodontiformes > Protopteridae > Protopterus > Protopterus annectens. The sequence continues at coordinate 938,602,804 of NC_056747.1, forward strand.
TTGTACAACATAAGAAAAAAAATCATAACCAAGATTAGGAAATGCTATGCCCACCATGATAAAAACACACTCATCAATCTAAACAAACAACTAAAAGGGCAAATTAGGTCTGCTAATGGCAAAGTTTAGGTAAAGATAGCCTCCCAGTCAAAGGACAACCACAAGGCTTTCTTTAGCCATGTCTGAAACCTCAAAGTCAGCCATACGGCAGGATGCAGAACAGACTGCAAATGGATATGGAAAATATAGCAAATCTGCTGGCCGACATATTAATCTCTAGTTTTGACCCCCTCTCTCACCCCATCAAACAGTCCCTCCACAGCTACCACCAGAGAGAAGGTCCTACATGCACTCTCTAAACACTGCATCAATGGGCCCTAACACTATCCCAAGATGCCTCTTTAATAGCCTGAAAAACTACCTATTGAAACCACTATAGCCACTGTTTAATCACGGCTACAAGACAGGCTTGTGTGCCACACAAATGGAGAACTGCAAATGGTTATCCCTCTGCACAAGGGCAGGCCATCAAAAGCCCACAGGAAAGTACAGTTTTGTACCTACCATAAATGTAGATGTTCGAGTGTATATACTGCTGCAGTCATCACACTTGGGGTTATCCTGCCTTCAGGCGGTCCCGCAGTCGGCCGAATCCCAAAGTCTTGGTCTGGCGTCGGTTGTCGTCGCTTCTTCCCTGACGTCAGTGCAACAGGGGGATAAAAGAGGCAGCCTATGCCATTTTCTTCAGTTTTTCTTGCCCCAGATGTCAGGTGCCCTCAACTAGGAAGGCAATACAAATAACTATGCAAAAATACCTTAGTAGATAAACAATAGTACTAGCTGTTAGCAAATACACCATAGAGACATGCATCCAATAGATTGATGTACATGGAGTTATAACTAACACCCTGGTATGGGAGGGTAACCTGGACTGCAGCAGTATATACACTTGAACATCTACATTTATGGTAGGTACAAAACTGTACTATGTTCATCGTGTTATACTGCTGCAGTCATCACACTTGGGTTGAATCCCAAAGCTATGGATGGGTGGCTGGTACTAAACTTGGTTAGGTGAAGCTAGGATGCCCTGCAGAACTGCAGTGGCAAAACCAGCTCTGGTTTTTGAGTATAATGGAAGGTGGTAGTGCTTGGTAAAGGTGTGCACTGAACTCCAAGTAGCTGCCTCCAGAATGTCCTTGGTTGGAACCCCCCTGAGAAAGGCTGCTGAGGTTGCTGTAGTCCTGATAGAATGGGACCTAATATTAACAGGCACTGCTTTCCCATGGTGCGAGTAGCAAAAGCGGATACAATGTGCTATCCATTTGGAGATGGTCTGTTTTGAAATAGCCTTTCCTTGTGAACCTGCAGCATAGGATACAAAGAGTTGGTCTGTTTTTCTGAAGGTCTTTGTCTTATCCAAATAGTAACGTAGCTGCCTGTGAATGTCCAAAGAGTGAAGGAGTCTTTTTCCTTTATTCTGGGGGTTTGGATAAAAGGTGGGTAAATGAATGGTCTGATTCAAAGCCACACTGGATACTACCTTTGGCATAAAGGTAGGGTTAGTTCGTAAAGAGACTCTGTCCTGATGGAAAAAGATGAAAGGTTCCACTGCCATAAGTGCCTGTAGTTCTGAGACCCTGCGTGCTGAGGTGATAGCCAGTAACAAAGCTGTTTTCCATGACAAGTATTGTAGTTCTGCTGAGAAGGCTGGTTCGAAAGGAGGCAGTGTTAATTTTTCTAAAACGAAGTTGAGGTCCCAAGCTGGCTTTGGGGGTTTTCTGGGGGGTCTTATATTCTTAGCCCTTCTGAGAAACTGCCTTAGTAAAGGGTGTGAGAATATGGGAGGATCTGTATTATATTGAGCTGAAATGGCTGAAGCATGGATCTTAATGGATGAGAAAGAAAGGCCTTTGTGTAGCATCTCAGTTAAGTATTGCAGTATTTGAGGAATGTTTGGTATCCAAGGATTTTGGCCTTTAGCCTGGTTCCATGCACAAAATCTTTTCCATTTGTCTGAGTAAGTTTTTCTGGTGCTTGGCCTCCTGTCCTCCAAAATGACATTCAGGACGTCCTTTGAGAGAAGGGTTGATTGATAATTCAAGGTATTCTCCATGCAGCTAAATTTAATGTCCTAAGCTGACTGTGAAGGATCTGAGAGTTTTGCCGAGTCAACAGAAGTGGGAATTGAGGTAAGATCCATGGAGGGCTGTGAGTCAAGGTCCTTAGTAATGGGTACCAGTGCTGACGTGGCCAGTCCGGAGCAATGAGGATCATTTGTGGTCTCTCTGATCTGACTTTCAGTAATACCTTGGTCAAGAGAGGTAGTGGTGGGAAGGCATAGACTGTCAATGCTGCCCAACTGAATGATAGGGCGTCCACTTTCCAGGCTAGGGAATGATAAGTCCTTTTGCAAAATTGCTTTAGTTGGCAATTGTTGGGGGAGGCAAATAGATCTATGTCTGGGCGTCCCCACCTTTGAGTTATCATTGAAAATACTTGTGGGTGTAGTCTCCACTCGTGAGGATCTGCCAAATTTCTGCTTAATTCGTCTGCCAATATGTTTACCTTTCCTGGCAGGAATTGTGCTTGCAGTTGTACTTGGTAAGTCAATGCTGTGTTCCACAAGGTCATTGCCTGTCTGCATAAAGGGTAGGAGTGTGTTCCTCCCTGTTTGTTTATGTACCACATAACTGTGGTGTTGTCTGTCCTTATTAGTGTCTGTCCTTATTAGTAGTTGTCCTGGATGCAAGAGGTCCTTGAAGGCTGTCAATGCATTTTGCACAGCTAGCATCTCCTTTTGGTTGATGTGTAGATGCATTTGTTTTGCAGACCATTTGCCCTGTATGCACTGTCCTGCCATGTGTGCTCCCCAGGCGTATTCTGAAGAATCTGTTGTCATAGTTTGGTTTGCTGGAGGTAAGACAAAATTAGTAGTTGTCCTGGATGCAAGAGGTCCTTGAAGGCTGTCAGTGCATTTTGCACAGCTAGCATCTCCTTTTGGTTGATGTGTAGATGCATTTGTTTTGCAGACCATTTGCCCTGTATGCACTGTCCTGCCATGTGTGCTCCCCAGGCTTAGTCTGAAGAATCTGTTGTCATAGTTTGGTTTGCTGGAGGTAAGACAAAAGGAAGACCCTTGTTTATTTGACATGCTTGAGCCCACCATAGGAACTCTTTTTGAAGGCAGGGAATGAGAGGTATACTTGTTTCGAGGCTGTGCCTGTGTTGAGTCCATACACTTTTCAGGTACCATTGTAATTCCCTCATATGCAGCTTTGCATGTGGAATTAGTTGAATGCAGGATGCCATGAACCCCAATGCCTGCAGGATTTTCCTTGCAGTGAGCTGGGTAAAAGTTGTCATCTTTTTGAAGTATTGAGTCAGTTGTTTTTGTTTTTCTGGTGTGAGATAAGCCATCTGGGCCGTTGTATTTAAGCTGGCACCCAGGAATATTATGTCTTGTGAGGGTATTAGCTTTGACTTCTTTTTGTTTACTGTGTACCCTAGGCAACTTAGCAGCTTTGTTACAAATGCCAGATGCTGTAATAGAATGGCCTTGCTGTCCGCTTGGATCAGGCAGTCGTCCAGATATGGATAAATTTGTATTCCTCATTGTCTGCAGTATGCAATTACCGATGCCAGGCATTTCGTAAATACTCTGGGCACAGTAGATAAGCCAAAGGGCAATGCAGAGAATTGATAATGCGTTGTACCTGCCAAAAATTTGAGGTATCTTCTGCAATCTTGTCTGATAGGGACATGCAGGTATGCCTCTTTGAGGTGCAACGTTACCAGCCAAGACTCCTTGCCCAGCATGGGAAGAAGCTGCTGTAATGTGAGCATTTTGAATTTGGGTACCTCCAGGTACGTGTTTAGAAATGAGAGGTCTAAAATGGGTCTCCAGGCTTTGTCCTTTCTTGGTACTAGAAATAGTCTTGAGTAAAAACCTTGACCTTGCTCCTTTGTAGGTACCTTTTGAATTGCTTTCATATCCATGAGAGCTGAAATTTGCATTTGTGTCTCTGCCCATTGGTTAGGAGGCAGATTTGGCATGCCACTCATCCTTGGTAAAGTGTGAAAATGAAATCTGTAGCCTCGGGTAATAATATCCAGAACCCATTTGTCCTTTGTTATGATGCGCCAATTTTGTGGAAATAAGAGCCAGTTTTCCTCCCAAAGGTGCTGCCAGGGCAATTTTGCTTGGCAGGCGAAGAGGGAAGTCATTGTGTTTGTTTCCTGGAGGGTTGAGATCTTTCATCTCCACCTCTGAGTTGTTGTATGCCATTGTCTAGGCCTGAAAGAACCTTGTGGCTGGCCTCTGCCCCTTGGGCGTTTGTACCTACCCCTTGGGGGGTCTTGTCTGATGCAGGAAAGGACCAGTTTTTTGATGGCCAGTTTCTGCTGAAACGAGGAGGTTGTACCTGTAAAAAATCTTTAACTGTCTGCATAGATTTTGCCTTTTCTTCCATTTTCTTTAAAACTTCCTCTGCTTTGACACCAAATAACACATCTTTCTGCAATGGAGCATCCAATAACTTTGCTTTGACATGTTCTGGTAAGGCTTGCTCTTTTAGCCAAGCATGTCTACGTATTACAGATCCTGTGACAGCTGCTCTACATGAGGCTTCCAATGAATCAAAACCACACTGTAAGGTATGCTTTCCCACCTGTTCTGCTGCATGCAGCAAATCCTGCATCTCTTTGAAATCAGGTTGATCTGTCTGAGGGATCATTTTCTGCTTTAACTGCGTAATCAAGTACTGCTGGTATTTTAGCATGTGGAATTGGCAGTTTAAGGCCCTCATGGCTAAAGTGGCAGATGTATACACTTTCTTCCCCCATCTTTCTAATGCTCTGGAATCTCTTTCAGAAGGTAGCATCTGTCCTGTTTAGCTAGTGCAGGAGGTAAGGAATCTGGGTTTAGACTCGATTTGGTGTAAACATCATCCAAAATGTCTAAAACTGGAGGAATTGCAAGGGGTCTATGCTGTGGGAGAAGAAGGAACTCACGGAGTCTTTTCTTAGAGTCAGAGTAATCTTGGCCTTCCCAGTGGAAGTGTTCCCTCATGGTGTGTAAAGTTTCCCCAAATGAGTAGTCTTCAGTGGGGGGAGACAGAGGGAATGGACTCTTCAGCATCTGAGTCTTCATAAGGAGGGAAGGAATAATCCTGGTCCTCAGAGTTAGCTGAGGAAATGGATGCTTGGTCGGAGGAAGGATAATCTTCCTCCAGTCTAGGCCTTTTGTCAGGAGGGGGTTGTGAACCCCTGATAAGGGTAATTAAATCCTCAGCCATCTTAAGCATCTGTTTTTTAGGCATAGGGGCCTGTGGGGGGAACTGTGGACCCGGTTTCCTAACTTTTAAGGGGGTTTTAAGTTTAGCATAAGACTTAATAGAGATAGTTGTCGGTTTGAAGACACCTTCAGAAACCGAAGGCCTGTCCAAAATCTCCGGATCACCATCAGGGTTGGCGTCTGAGGGATGAGATGGAACCGGCTCCTGAGGCCCAGCTGATTCGGTCTGGGAGGCTGTCAGAATTTCTAAATCAGCGGTAGTCAGGGGCTGCGTAGGCACCTTGCTGAAAACCGGAGAACCGGCGGTAGGCCTTGCTGAGGCCTCGGTATCTGGTCTTGGCCTTGGTTGCCTGTCCTTATCCTTGCGTTTTTTAATCATTGCTGATGTCGGTTGTTCCGACGACATGCTATAATTAAATTTTCTGCCAAAATAATGTTGGGCGAAATCTGCCCGACGCTTGATTGTACGTTTGTTGAACCTAGCACAAAACCGACAACCAGAGACATCGTGGTCTGGGCCTAGGCAAGGAATACAATATGAATGAAAATCCTTATGAGGTATTTGCTTCCCACAAGAAATGCAATTATTAACTTTGTCTGACATCGGTCTGAGGCAAGAAAAGTTTCCCCAACGGGGTATTTAGCTTTAGAGAAAACTTCGGGCTGAAATTCGATTCGAAAAATCTCAGGAGCTAGCCGACCGGCACTTGTGAACTGCTTCTGCTTTGGGCACCGCACGTCAAGAAAGACAGAAGAAAATGGCGTTGGCTGTCTCTTTTATCCCCCTGTCGCACTGACGTCAGGGAAGAAGCGACGACAACCGACGCCGGACCAAGACTTTGGGATTCGGCCGACTGCGGGACCGCCTGACGGCAGGATAACCCCAAGTGTGATGACTGCAGCAGTATAACACGATGAACATCTACAGATCCACAGCTCTGACTAGTCTCATATGCAAAATCATGGAAAGAATTATCATAGAAATAATTAAGGACATAGAAAACCTTCAAAACTGGATCCAGCTGAGTTTGGTTTCATCAAAGGCAGATCATGCCAACTCAACCTGGTGGACTTCTTTGATAAGATCACCAAGACAATGCATGAGAGCAAAATGGTTCACTCTGCCTACTTTGACCTGGCTAAAGCATTTGATACAATGCCCAAGCTACAATACCCCACTTGGGCATTGTAAACAAACTCCTAGATATAGGCATAAACCACTGTGTTACTTGCTGGACAGCCAGCTGGCTCTAAGCTAGGACCCAGGAAGTTAGAACTGGGAAGACCACCTCCACAAAGATGCTGGTCACTAGCAGAGTCCCACAGGACTCTGTGCTGTGTCTACTCCTTTTTGCACCTGCATCTTAGAAGTCAAGGTCAATGTCAGGGACCTCTGGCTGACCAAGTCTGCAGAGGATTGCAAACTAAGAGCAATCACAGAATTTCTACAAGACACTAACGTCCTACAGGAAGGACTAACTCAGACAAATGACTGGTACCAAAGCCATGTTTTAAAACTCAGAGCCAAGAAATGCACAATAGTACATTTTGGGAAGTCAGACACCCTAGAAAATTACCCCATCAATAACACACCCCTAACAGTAGAACCAGTAGCCAGGGATTTGGCAAAGTATGTAGACAGTAACCTGACTTTTGACCAACATGTCTAAGGTAATAAGAAAATCATTCTTTGTTGCTCAAGTTGTAAACAAAGGCATGGCATCTAGGTCCAAGGAAATTGAGCCACTGTACTCAGCCCATCAATGAGTACAACTCCCTCTTTGGTACCTGACCAGGGTCGCACAAAAAGAACACAGGGCATAAACAGCAAGTGCTTCGCAGGTCACCTCAAAGCCTTAGCTCTATACTGTTTCCTATACACTGTTGAGAGTTGATGTTGGAGGAACAGGTATGGTCTCTGAGAATTCACCTTCTCTGGAATAGGCTTCCTATCCTTGTGAAGCACAGCTCTTCCTGAGCCATATTCAGGAGAAATTTGGACCAGTGGTTGGAAAATCGGAAATACATCCCAGGTCCACCATCCATGTCTCTAATGGACAGAGACAACCTGTAAATCTTGCCCTAGCTTACATATATCCCTTAAAATAACTTCTAAGGTAGAAACACAGACTTGTAGGATACCTTTGGGATGCTTGGCTAGGCTAATAAAGGCCCAAATGGTCAACCGCCTAGCATACACTTATGAACCTATAAGATAACAGAGAGGAAATGTTTTAGACATTAACTATTATACAGAAAACAAATGCTGTAGGCATTAACCATGAACTTCTACTTTCATATAGTCTGAATCAACACACAACTTAAAATGTTCCAATTAGCTCTAGCAGCAAATGGTTGTGTTAACTGTCTCATCTTCAGTCTTGAAATAAAATGAATACAGAATAAGGCAACTGCTGGACTTTGTATATGTCCCCCTAGAAATGCGATATAATTAACTTATTTTACAAAAACTGTAAACATTTTGCAGTACAAATCGACATTTTCTGCTTTAGTCAAGACACTTGGCAATGAAAGTAGTTTCAAGCAATTTCACATACAAGTGACACCAATGAAAATGTGTAAAGAATGGAAGATGCTTTAAACTAAAATAGGTGATGAGAGATGGAAAAAATAAGCAGGCACAGTAAACAAAACTGTATATAGTGTAGGCTGATTTTACTATGAGCAAGCTGTAGAGTGAGATACTGGACATAGGGACATTTTTTTAAAGCTACTAACTCAGCTTGGTAGGGACCTATTCCATTTGGTCATTTGCTCTTGTTTACTGTCTTCTTTAGCCTTAGATCAATATAACCCACTAGCCAGGACTGGCTGTTTTCAGAGCTGATGCAGGAGCTTTGGTTTGGTTAAATGGCTTGAGTAATGTTGGTCAGTATAACAATGAAATGTGTCAGAAACAAACCACTACCTGCACAACATGCATTCATGTTTCGAGCCTAATGTTTCACTGAGCACTGCAACTATCCCATGAAAACATCTTTATTTGGGATATGGAGCAAAGATTCAAGGTTGAAACGGTCTTGATAATGACCATAAGCCAGAAATGACAATCTTATATGACATATCATCTATCCAGTAACCTTTGCCTGATTCTAATACATGTTCTGCAGGATTCCAAAATCTTGTAAAGATGAGCTTACAAAGTTTATTAACTGCTGCTTTGTAAATGTAGGATTTATTTACTTTTTGACTAGGTTAGCCACATTTGCCTACATTCTATCTTTAGGGGAGACCCAGGACTTGTTCTAGACGGGTGAATGTTGTTCAAGACATCAGTAATGTTTAATATCCACCTAAACTACCAGCTGCTTGGTCCTTGGTTTAATGTTTAATCCAAATGATAGCACCTCTTGAGTGCAGCACCCCCCTCCCTGTGTGGTGCAGTGTCAGTACAGGAATGTAAATTCAACTACCTGGTGTGCAGATCCTGGCATTAAATGGTAGCGTGCAATCAGTTGTGCCATGGACACTAATAACAAGACATTTACAACACAGGGAAGAGAACCTATCAGACATTGTTTGTGTTCCTAAAGAAACTACTGTTACTTCATGTCACGTTTTACCACCATTGATGTGTAGTGATCATGGGGTTATAAAGGTTAATTAGATGCTAGATAATTCTGGCAAACTAAAATCTAAATGAATGCACATAAGATTAATCACAGAAGATTAATAACAGATTATATGGAAGCAAAATGGTCATGAAGAAAAACTAACTGGGAGTGATGTATTCAGTGGAAAAACTGCAGAAGGAATGTGGAAAGTTTTGAAAGAGGAAAAAAAAAAAATCAAAGAAATGTTTAACTTCAGCCTCTAGGTACACACCGTCAGGAGGATATATTTTCATAAGAACAAGATACTTTATCAAGGTGAGAGGAAAAAAACAATAAGAAATGGAAAAGAGGTTGAACTACAACGTTGAAAACTGAAATAAACAAGCTGAACAGACAAATTATGCTTAGTGTGAGACAAGAGCAAGAAAATGTTGAAGAAAATCTATACAAAAATATTGAGCATAATAAGAAACTATTGTATAGACACATAGGATGTGCAAGGAGTAGACATACACATTGATAAACTGTGTATAGATTCTAAAATGTATTCTCAAACACAACAGATTATAGACACATTTACAAAATCTAATGCAAAGCAGTTTGACTCCACAATAGGGCTGCTAAATTATTCTAGTGACACCCAAGTAATCTTAGATACAGAGATCAAATTAGATTATATTGAAATAGAACTATGCGAACTGGATCTAAACAAAGCACAGGGAGGACACAAAATTAGTAATAATGACCTGAGAATACTTAAGCAATAACTTACAGTACAATTACATGCAAGATTTATGCAAAGGAGAAAGCAAAACTAATCAATACAAAAAGAGCAGCAACTAAGATATTTGGAGAGAAATACAGGCAAAGGCATCCAGACATGGAAAATTTTTATAATATGAAAATAAGAAACAGGAAAAGCAGAAAAGATGATTAGTAATGGAGAAGTTAAAGAAACAGAAACTGAATTACCTGGAAAGTGAAGCATTTAGTGTAGAAAATTCAACTCAGATAATATTACAGCAGGGCACAGCAATGGACACCCAAATTAAGGAAAAACAGTGGAGTGGGAAGCATCTGATCAGTTGCCATATGAAGATAATTTGAAGCCTTTCATATGAAACTAGTACAAACATTCAGTTGGAGTTGGACAGCAAGGCAAGGAAAGGAACATGAAACTGTGGCAACTCTGACACAGTCAATGTTGTAGAGTGATATGTCAGTGAGTTCCCGTACAAAAGAGCAATGAATGACACAGGATGAAACTGAAGAGAATGTGGCACAGGAAGATGCTCTGGAACGTTCTGTAGAATGCCTGCAGGAAATGGAGAACAAATAATGTGCCCTCAGTTTAAAATAAAATTATATCAGAGAAGAGTTACTTGATTTAATAGAAATGGATAGACACATGAAGGTCAATGAAAGAAATAATTACAGAAGGTCAATAATGCCCCAAAAGACGTTTGATAAAACAAATGAGCCCAGTAATCAGGACTGTCCATAGACAGTTGTGTGATATAAGTGGACAAAATATATTTTTGTGCAGCTAAATTAATAACAGATAACACCTTAACACAAAAAACACAGGGTAGTAAGGGAAAGGAAGGGGAGAAATCGAATACCATCTTGGAAGTATCAAATAGAGAAAACTATAAAGCAATTAAGTGCCACTGTTAGAAGAGTACAGAAGAGGAAACAGATCAACAAAAATACTCGGAAAAGATAGATGGGATAAAAAGCAACATGGAGTATTATAACAGATCAGGATCTATTGTGAACTATCACAAATAATAAACGAAAAATATCAGCAAGGGCAGAAAAACTTAGAAGAAAAACAGTACAAAATTAGCAATTTACTGATGACCCAAAAAAGTTTTGTAGGGAATTGGGAAACAAGGCAAAATTAACTGAAACACCACCAAAAAAAAAAAAAAGAAGAAATAGATACATTTTGGAGAAATATCTATGAAGATAATGTGGAACATAACAAAGATGCTAAATGGACAGAAGAAGTAAAAGAAAGAATAAGAAGTTCAATGTACAGGATGTAAAATGACATGAAGTAATAGCCAGAGATTGAAGCAAAGTTAAGAAAAGCTCCTAAATGGAAAGCCCTAGGCCCAGATGCAGTACCTAACTTCTGTCCAAAAGTATTAACATCTTTACATGAAGATTTAGCCACGAGTAGGAACAATTTATATGCAAACCCCCACCAAACAGACACCAACCTGGTTAACAACAGGAAAAACAATACTCCTACATAAGAGTAAATCTGCAAGCTAAAAACTATAGACCAATAAATGTGCCTTCCAACGAGGTATAAACTATACACTCAAACTGATGCTGACAGGGTTTATAGTCATTTAGAAGAAAACTCCATCATGGCGATAGAACAAAAGGGTAATAAAATAAAGTCATATGGAACAAAGTGTGAAGACTGGGGGAAAGACGGGCAAAGGCTGTCAGCCTAGTCAAATAGAATTTGATACATAATTCTATCACTTGCATATATAAATGTAAAATACAGGCTTGTGTTCTTAAATGAAAGAAAACACTGTAAAATGTGAACTTCAAGATTATTGCAACATTGCCATCTGCTGTAAGGAAAACTAAGCCAAGTATTTCAAATGTTCTTTGAAGTTAAAATTATCTAAATAGTGGTGCCGAAGTGGCTGGCTGAACACATTCTTTCTATTGTCTTAACTTAAGGAATAATTGCTAGAGTGTACATGTGAAATGTCTTTTATTGTTGTAGTTTCCTGAGCAGGTGTTAGGTTGCTAAATAATGACGTCTGTTGGCCTGGGAACTTCAGGCTAAGTGTCAAAATGATGTAATGTGTATACTGGGAAAACCTAAGTGTCAAAATGATGTAATTTGGGAGGGCCTAGCAAAGATGTTTGTTAGTGAGTTTAAAAACTATTGTTCAGAGAGAGACTGTGAGCATTTTGATCTTGATATCGCACTTATCAGCACTCTGCCTGTTGTTTTATGTAAGTAGTGTCTTAGAAATATGTTTTCTTGTAGTAATAGCTAGGAACTTACAAGAAAGTTAGACAATTGTTTTTCTGTTATATCAGAACTTTCCTACAGTATTGTTTTAAGTTTCTGTGTGATCTCTGAACTCTTAGATATTACTGTGGTGTAGTAGTATTGTCTTGTGTTTTAATTATTTATTATTAAATATTTTAAAAACCTTTACCTGTGGCTGGTTTGTGTAGAGATAAGTAAGCTCTAGAGTACATTGCATATTTATAGAGTTTATTGTAATAAGCCACTCTAATAAGCCTTAGACTGAATAGTCACATTATCAATTGGATAATAATACTGCACAGTAATAATTGGACACCCTTTTAAGGGTCTTTGGGTAGCTGATAAGTATTAGCTGGTAGTGGCAGAAAATTACTACCATATAGTCTGGGTAAAAGGGGCACAGCTGGAGAATCTGTGTCAGCCTTTCCCAGGAGTGTCTGTGAAGTTGTGTAAATATTTATCTCAAAATGTGTGTGGTGTGTCAGCTACCTGGCAGGGACATGAAGCACTGGTGGGACAGAGAGGGTACTGGAGGTTAGCTTGCCAGCTAGGTTGAGATCTGGACACTATAGCTGTGCCAGTGGGGAGTCTTATTGGGGACCTGGAGAGCAAGGGAACAACCAGCCCCAGACTGACTGTGATCTCTGTGTGCACTTAAGGGAAATTGTACTTTACTGTGTATATTTGTTATCCTTTCCTCTTACATGAGACGCCCTCCCAGGTGTTAGTGGTGATGACTGAGGCTCTGTGATTGCTGGGCCAGGGCACGGTCATCACATTTCTGGTGGCAGTGGTTGGGATAAGATATCCTCACATTTGTGGTTCACAGTGGTTGGGATAAGATATCCTCACTTGTGGTATGGGTTTAGTGAATCCTGTAGCTTATGTACAGTGATCTCTGAAGGTGTTTTGTACTCTAAATCAGCCACGCAGTGTATACTCAGAGTTCACATCACAATTGTTTTATTTCTTTTGTTAGCTTAGTTAGTCAGGGTGAGCAGGCAGCATGTCAGCAGAGGAGTATGGAAAGCTGACAAGGAGCCTGCTGGTAGAGATGTGCCAGGCTAGGGGACTGGTGTACGGAAACCTGACTAAGGCAGACCTGATTGTAGCCTTGGTTACAGCTGCATCATAAAACAGCATCCAGGAGGACGATCAGACTGGCAGTGGAGATACAATATCCTCTGGGAATGGACAGCTCAACCTTTCTGCAGTGGACTTAAAAATCCAGCTGGAGCTAAAGAGACTTGATTTTGAGACCAGGTGTTTGGAGACAGAAGCCGAATAAAAGAAGCATCAGAAGAAGCATGAGAGGAAAATGCAGACTCTTCACCAGAATCATGGAGGTAATGGAGACGGGAGTAACTGGACCCCAGAATCACAACAGGTCAATAAATTTCTTCCGCAATTTAAAGAGGGAGATAATTTTGATAGTTTCATTCACATGTTTGAAAGGGTATGCAAACAGTATAGTGTTGACCAAAGGCTCTGCGTGCAGTTCCTGACCCCCTTACTCCATGGGAAAGCTGTAACTTGTATATCACAAATGCCTGACTCTGTTTTAATTATACTGCTGTAAAAAAATGTCTGTTAGAATGTTTTAAGCTAACACCTGAAATGTACAGGAAAAAGTTTTGTGAGCATAGACACAAGGCAGATGAAAATGCATGTGAATATGTTGCTGAACTGAGCACTTATGTTCATAGCTGGGTGAGTGGATGGCAGGTCACCACTTTTGAAGGGCTGGCAGACCTTTTGGTGAGGGAACAAGCCCTTATCACTTTGTCTGAGGACATGGGGATCTGGTTAGCTGATAAGACAATGTAATACTTCAGATGAGTTGGGGAAGAAGGGAGATCTATACCTGGCAAGCAGGGCAGCCCTGCACAGGTAGGGGACCCCAGTACTGCTCATGGGTCTAAAGGAACCCATGGTGGGCAGCACAGACTGCCCCAACAGAATCTGCAGTAACAGGGAAAGCCACTAGTCCAGGCACATGTCCAGGAGCTAGGGTTAAATGTTTTGAATACAACCAGTGGGGCCATGTGGCATACAGGTGTCCACAAAGGCAAGGTGGGGAACCAAATGTGAGGTGGCCAGTAAGTGGGAAAGACAAAATGCCAATAGTGGGTTGTCTTGAGACAACAGGGGTATGGAACTACCATCCTGCAGATGTCCTGAGAGGGAAGTATTTGGATGAGGCAATACCATGTACGTATGCAGTTACATGCAGTGAGGCTAGGAGACAAGCATGTGAGTTTGGTAGCCTGGGGGAGACCCGGACAGACTGAATACTTGCAGCCAGGACTGGTGAGGTGGTTACTTCAGGCAGTGAGCTACGCTGTACCAGTAAAACTGAATGTGAGCCACAGCTGCTTGTGGGTACTGATGGTCCCTTGGATAGGGTAACTGCAAAGGTAGAGGGGAGTAGTAGTACCCAGGCTGACAGTGAGGCACCACTGTCAGAGGATGCCAGACTTCCTGTGGAAGGGGAGCTGGGATGGGTTACAAGGAGAGAATTGAGACTTGAGACAGGCTCAGCTCTCAGACCCTAAATTGCAAGGCCTGAGACAGCTAGCTAGGGAGGCACCTGACTCTCAAGGAAATGGGGAATCCGTATACTGGGACAAAGGGTTACTATACAGAGAGTGGTCCCCTGAGGGAGGGCTAGAAGGTGAGAGAGTACAGCAGTTGGTAGTGCCTAGAGCTTACCATCTGGCACTTCTAGCCATAGCCCATGATATTCCCTTTGCAGGCCATATGGGCATAAAATGTACAAGGAGGAATATTATGCAAAACTTCTATTGGCCTGAAATTTCCAGAGATGTAACAGGGTACTGCAGGACCTGTGAGCAGTGCCAAAAGGTAGGCAAGGCAGGAGACAAGGTGAGAGCTCCTTTGATGCCTTTACCTGTGATTGAGGAGCCATTTCAGAGGATAGCTATGGATACTGTGGGTCCTCTGAGTACCCCAAGATCTACAGGGAAAAAGTATATCCAAGTGGTAGTGGATTATGCTACACGATACCCTGAGTCAGTGGGTTTATCCTCCATTAAGGCAGAGAAGGTGGCAAATGCTTTGTTAGAGATTTTCAGTGTTTCCCAAATGAAATACTGACTGACCAAGGTGCCAATTTCATGTCAGTCCTGCTGGCTTGTCTGTGGAAGTCCTGTGGGGTGAAACACATGACGACCACCCCCTACCATCCCCAGACTAATGGTCTTGTTGAGAGGTTAAACTCTACAATCAAGTCCATGTTACGGGCATTTGCAGATCAGTTTAAAAGGTAGTGGGACAAATATTTGCCCCATCTGCTGTTTGCTTAGAGAGAGGTTCCCCAGGAATCCACAGGATTTTCACCCTTTGAGTTGCTGTATGGGCATAGTTTGAGGGGACCTCTAGATTTAATTCGAGATGAGTGGGAAGGTGAGTGCGAGTCTCACAAGGAGTCTGTTGTGGTATACGTTCTAACCCTCAGGACAAGGCTCAGGGAACTCATGGGCTTGGCCCAGGAGAACCTGGCAGAGGCCCAACAACAGAAAAAGGTGCGGTATGACAGGAATGCTCAAGCTAGAGAGTATGCTGTGGGGCAGTAGGTAATGGTTCTCATTCCTGTCAGACACAACAAGCTGCAAGCAGCTTGGGAGGGTCCCTACAAGGTGGTAAGAAAGGTAAGTGATGTTAACTATATGGTGGAAGTGCTAGGCAGAGGGCCAGGGCACAAACTGTACCATGTTAACATGATGAAACCTTATCATGATAGAGAGGCTCTTGTGCTGAGCATTTGCAGTGGATTGCAGGAGGAGTCTGAGGGAGATCTGGGGACTGAACTCCTCAGTGAGGCTCGGGCTGACAGCTCGGTGGAAGGGGTAGCAATGTCCCAGCAGCTATCTCCTACCCAGGTTCGAGAAATCCGAGCAGTGTTGCAGGAATTTGGGGATGTGTTCACTGGGAAACCAGGGTGCACCCACCTGGTGCAGCACCAGGTGGGTACAGGACCCCAAAGGCCTATTAGACAGGCCCCTTATTGGGTGCCTGAGAGAGTCAGACAGACTCTGAGGGAAGAAGTACAGGAGATGTTGGAACTAGGGGTGATTCAAGAGTCCCACAGTCCCTGGGCCTAACCAATAGTGCTGGTGCCAAAGAAGGATGTCAGCACCAGGTTCTGTGTGGATTACAGGAAATTAAATAGTCACACAGAGTCGGATGCTTACCTCATGCCTAGGACAGATGAGGCCCTAGAGCAGCTGGGTGAGGCTAAGTATCTTACAACCACTGATCTTACCAAGGGTTACTGGCATGTGCCCTTGACTCCCAGTGCTAGAGAGAAGTCAGCCTTTGTGACTCTTTTTGGCTTGTATGAGTTCACAAAGATGCCCTTTGAGATGAAGAATGCCACAGTGACTTTCCAGAGGCTGGTAGATAATATCCTAGCAGGAGCAGGAGGGTTTGCCCTTGCTTATCTAGATGATATTGCCATTTACAGCCATTCCTGGCCAGAGCACCTTCAGCATGTCAGGGAGGTGCTGGGCAGACTACAGAGGGCAGGGTTGGCCATTAAGCTGAGCAAATGTCAGGTGGGTATGGCACAGGTCTCCTACCTAGGACATAGAGTGGGGAGTGGTAAGATAAGGCCAGAACCTGCCAAAGTGGAAGATATTCAGGCATGGCCTGCACCTGTTACTAAAAAGCAGGTGAGGACATTCTTAGGGACAGCAGGGTACTACAGAAAGTTCGTCCCTAGTTATAGTACCATGGCTGCTCCCCTCACAGACCTGACAAGGAAGAACATGCCAGGTAAGGTAGTGTGGACCCCAGCATGTGAGCAGGCATTTCAAAAGCTTAAAGAAGCTTTGGGAGGATCCCCTGTGTTAGCCAGTCCAGATTACAGCAAAGAATTTGTTGTGCAAGTGGATGCTTTGAACCATGGGGTGGGGGCTGTACTTAGCCAGATTTCTTCAGAGGGAGAAGAGCACCCAGTGGTTTATCTCAGTCGTAGGCTCCAACCCAGGGAGGAATGCTATGCAGCTGTAGAAAAGGGATGTCTAGCCATAGTGTGGGCACTGCAAAAACTTCAGCCTTATCTGTATGGAAGAAAATTCACTGTAATGACAGATCACAACTCTCTAACATGGTTAAACAGAGCCAGTAAGCAAAATGCCAAATTGCTAAGATGGAGCCTGGGGTTGCAAGCATATGATATGTCAGTGCAGCACCGCAGTACCGCAGTGGAGTTAGCAATGCCATTGCAGATGGGCTCTCAAGACAGGGAATGGGGTGAGGTACACCCAGATAGACCTAACCCTCTCAAGCGGCATTTTTTCAAGGGTCACTTGAAAAACTAGCTTGAGTTCTCCAGGGGGGAAGAGATGTGAAGATTGGGGGAAAGATGGGCGAAGTTTGCTAGCCTAGTCAAACAGAATTTGATACACAACTCTATTGTATATATAAATGTAAAATACAGGCTTGTGTTCTTAAATGAAAGAAAACACTGTAAAATGTGAACTTCATGATTGTTGCAACATTGCCATCTGCTGTGAGGAAAACTAACCCAATCATTTTAAATGTTCTTTGAAGTTAAAATTATCTAAATAGTGGTGCCGAAGTGGCTGGTTGAACACATTCTTTCTATTGTCTTAACTTAAGGAATAATTGCTAGAGTATACATGTGAAATGTCTTTTATTGTTGATGTTTCCTGAGCAGGTGTTAGAGTGCTAAATAATGACGTTTGTTGGCATGGGAACGCCAGACTAAGTGTCAAAATGATATACTGGGAAATCCTAAGTGTCAAAATGATGTAATTTGGGAGGGCCTAGCAAAGATGTTTGTTAGTGAGTTTAAAAACTATTGTTCAGAGAGAGAAACTGTGAGCATTTTGATATTGATATCTCACTTATTAGCACTCTGCCTGTTGCTTATGTAAGTAGTGTCTTAGAAATATGTTTTCTTGTAGTAATAGCTAGGAACTTAGAAGAAAGTTAGACAAGTGTTTTTTTCTGTTATATCAGAACTTTCCTACTGTAAGTTTCTGTGTGATCTCTGAACTCTTAGATATCACTGTGGTGTAGTAGTATTGTCTTGTGTTTTAATTATTTATTATTAAACATTTAAAAAACCTTTACCTGTGGCTGGTTTGTGTAGAGATAAGTACGCTCTAGAGTACATTGCATATCTATAGAGTTTATTGTAATAAGTCACTCTAATAAGCCTTAGACTGAATAGTCACATTACCAATTGGATAATAATATTGCACAGTCATTATTGGACACCCTTTTAAGGGCCTTTGGGTAGCTGATAAGTATTAGCTGGTGGTGGCAAAAATTACTACCGTATAGTCTGGGTAAAAGAGGCAAAGCTGGAGAATCTGTCTCAGCCTTTCCCAGGAGTGTCTGTGAAGTTGTATAAACAAATAGTTATCTCAAAGTGTGTGTGGTGTGTCAGCTACCTGGGCAGGGACACGAAGCACTGGTGGGACAGAGAGGGTACTGGAGGTTAGCTTGCCAGCTAGGCTGAGATCTGGACCTTATAGCTGTGCCAGTGGGGAGTCTTATTGGGGACCTGGAGAGCAAGGGAGCAACCAGCCCCAGACTGACTGTGATCTCTGTGTGCACTTAAGGGAAACTGTACTTGACCGTGTGTATTTGTTATCCTTTCCTCTTATACGAGGCGCCCTCCCTGGTGTTAGTGGTGGGGATTGAGGCTCCTTGATTGCTGGGCCATAGCATGGTCATCACACAAAGTATCATTTGTTGTCAAATAAAATCATAGTGGAGAACTGTAAAAAGGGGAAGAATCCAAGTATGGCATGGCTAGACTACAAAAAAGCATTTGACAGTATCCCACATTCATGGACAAAAAAGTGTTTAAAAATGTATATGATACACCCTACATTGATCGATTACACCACAGCAGCCATGAAACAGTGGCAAACCAATTTACAGCCATGATAAAGGACAAATTATTATTCCAGGGATAAAAATTCAAAGGGGGATATTCCAAGGTGACTCTCTCTCTCACTGCTGCTCTTTTGGTTTGAACTTAACCCATTAAGCCGTCTACTTAACAGATTAGGTCATGGCTACAATGTGGCTAACTAGAAAACAACAAAGTTCTTCTTTTTGTAGACAATTTAAAACTGTACAGTTCATCAGATGAGGAACTGAAAGCACAACTACAAGTGGTGAAAACTTTTTTCAGATGATATAAGAATGTCATTTGGTCTTGATAAATGTGCAAAAAATCTTTATAGCAGGAAAGCTGCATCACCTAGGAAACATCAGTTTGGGACAGGAACTTGAGCAAGAGAGAGTATATAAACATTAGGGAATTGATGAAGGATCAAGAATAAAACATGAACAAATGCAAATAAAACTTATTAAGGAATCCTTTAGAAGACTTAAATTAATACTGACAACATTGTTGATATCTAGGAATAAAGTCCCAGCTATAAACTAATTTGCTTTTCCTGTCCTAACTTACAGTTTTGGAGTGATTGACTGGCCCCAAAAGGTGTTGGATAAGTTGGACAGGAAAACAAGAAGGATGCTTCATGCTCATCAAATGATTTATAAAAATCAGTGCATACCGAGACTATATATTCCCTGTTCTGAAAGAGGTATGGGTCTTCTCGGAATTGATTAAATGTATAAATCTGCAATCGTGGACTACATACATATCTGCTGACCTCACAAGTCCCAAACATAGTGAAAGTTTTGAAACATGAAGTCTAAGATGACTTCTCTGCTTAGTTTAGTAGAAGCATATCGGCATCAAGCAGAAATCAAAATCAAACCAGAAGTTGATACAAAAATCAGGCAGCAATTGAATGTGGCAAAAAAAAAAAAAAGAATGAATATAAGGTGAAGGATCAGATGAGAAGGCAAGAAATGTGGAAAAT
Source organism: Protopterus annectens (assembly GCF_019279795.1). Classification (NCBI taxonomy): domain Eukaryota; kingdom Metazoa; phylum Chordata; order Ceratodontiformes; family Protopteridae; genus Protopterus; species Protopterus annectens. The sequence goes on from NC_056747.1 coordinate 938,622,604, forward strand.
GCATAAATATAGTTGCAAGTGTAAAAAACTCTTGGAACAACCTCATGTTGATCAGGACTGAATGCAGGAATGGTTAAGGAGAGGTGAATTTAAACTAGAAGACAAAAGGTTAACATTGGCGGCAGAAGACAGTGGACTATGTGCACTTTGGTTTACCAAGTCCATTGAACTTGTGGGAGAAACAGGCAGATGTAGGTTTTGTAAAACAAAATTGGAAACAGTCACACATCTTGTTGCTGGTTTGCTATACTAATGGCAGAAGGACTGTATACTGAAAGGCATAGTAATGTGGCAAAATTGCTGCATTGGGGATTGTGCAAACATTATAACTTTGAAGTGGCTGAAAAACACTGGAAACATTAGCCACAAAGCATCATAGAAAACTATCAAGTTTATATCACATGGAATCATCCATTACCAACAGTTCACAAAAATAGATGCTAGAAAACCAAATATAGTCCATGAAAAGAAGAGAAAAGTAGCATTGATCATTGAAATTGCTACACCCAGTGACAACAGTGTCTTACATACAGAGAGACAAACTAATAAAATACCAGGATTTGCAGGCAGAAAAGAGGGCAATGTGGAAAAAGGATAACCAGAAAATTCCAGCAGTAGTAGGAGCAACAGGTCTTATAAAAAATAATTCACAATCATACTTAGATATGTTACCAGTACATGTAACTGTACAAATTGCAGAAGGATTCACTACTGGGCACATTGTGGATGCTGCAAAGAGCACTTCTGGCTAACATCAAAGACTGAAACAATACTAATTTCATGAACTTTAATCATACTTTAACTTAGAAATGGGGTCCATTCCTGTCATGATATTAGAAACCCAAAAGACTTGAAGAAATTAAAAAAAGAGATGTACCATTACATTTATTATTTGCTAGGTCATATAAATATGGACAGACTCCTCAAGATTGGAGAGATGCACTTATTAAACCGATCTTTAAGGGAAAGGGGACTAGGACAAACCCAGAGTCATACAGAGCCTTAAGTCTACTTTCATGTTATAGAAAAATAATGGAAAAGGTAATATTGGGTAAGTTGTTGAGAGAATTGGAAGACTTGGGACTTGAAACCGTACATCAGCACTTGTATGTTGAAAATAGATCTATTACTACTTGTAACATGACATTCTATAACAACATAATAAATGCTATGATTGAACAACTGTGCTGTGATGAAATTTATATAGATTTAATTTCAGCATTTGGCAGGGTCATACACAAAACACTGAACACTAAATTAGAACAACTAGGTATTGATGTACTTTTGATAACATGGATAGCTGCGCGACTTACAAATAGGACATGGCAAGTATCATACAGCAACTGGACAGATGAAATTCTTGATTACAGTCAGGGTGTCCCACAGTGCTCCTAGGCCCATAAGTTGTTTACACTGCATCTTTCAGAGTCATTTTTTCATTGGAGGTGTTCTACAGTCTGTATGCAGATGGCCTGAAATTGGGTAAACTGATTACATGTGTTACAGATGGGGCATATCTGTAAAAGAATTTGACTAAACTGACCATTTAGGCATAGGAGAATAATATGCTGATAAATACAGTAAAAACTAAGCATGTAAGATTTGGGAACATAAATTGAAAGTTGAGTATTTAATACAGCACACAGTGACTGAAACTGTAGATTCATTTAAGGACCTGGGTGTACGGTTAGATCTAGCTTTTGAGTTTTTCTAATCCAATTGGTTAATGATATAGTTACACAAGTACAAATTGTATAAACAATATTTATAAAGTCTAGGAAATCTGCAATGATGAAGTCATTGTGTGTTAGTTACAGTAGACCCAAACCTGAGTATGGAATAACAATACGGAAACCTTATAAGAAAATAAGCATGAATACAGTGGAACTTTACAAAGGGCATCCATAGATGTGAAAATTTAAGTTATGAAAAACTAAAATATCTGAACTTGTACAGTGTCGCATATACATATTTAAGAGAATACCTTATTCAGGTATACAGGGCATTTAGAGACAACTACCTCTAGGAATGTTTGTGGTTATCAAAATGTAGTACAGGATTATCAAACAACCTATGCAGAATATTATATAGGAATGAGAAGTGCATTAGCTGTTTCTCTGAAAGAGCAGCTAATATATGGAATAGACTACCAAGTTACATTAAAGCAAGTACTTGTTTAGATATTTTTAAGAATCCTGGATACTTATTATGGGAACAAGTGTTTTGCTATATTGGTAGGCTAGAAGGGCATTAATGCTCACGCTTGAAATATTTGTATATATGTATGCATGCTACTCCTTATTAACAAAAAAGTAGCAGGAAGTGTTTTATCTTATAAAACTGCAGTGGTATCCAACTATGTTTATAGTTACTTGCACATGTTCTATACATTTTTCAAAGAGCATAGCATTTGATGTCTTTGCTAAACTACCATTTGAAGGATTTCCTATTCTAAACTGAAACACTGCACTTTGACAATAACCGAGGTGCTTTAATACTTCAGTTGACTGGCCTCATGTCTAGCTCCAGCTATGTGAGCTAAAAAGAAGTTATGTACTCACCATAACGTTCCATCTGAGTAGGTAACTTCATTTGTCTGCAACCTGTGGGTATCGGATCTGATTCGGATCTGAGCCGGCAGCTTTCCAAGCTTACAGATCCAAGCTCCAAGCTCCTCCCCTTACCCATAATGCCCTGCTACCTCCTTGTAACCCTCAGATCGAGTTTGCCAGAGAAGGCAATAGAATGTTTCTATAACCTAGTAATCCTTATCACTTTGCAATGGTGAGGACTGAACAAGGTATACACAGGCTCGTAACTAGCAAACCATAGGTCCGGGGGAAGGAGGGAGGGCCGGTTGCAGACAAATGAAGTTACCTACTCAGATGGAAAGTTATGGTGAGTACATAACTTCTTTATCTGAAGTTGTTAACTTCATTTGGTCTGCAACCTATGGGAAAGAGTCCCCAGCTACCAGAAACTTGGGGAGGCCCTTATGGAAGGATATTCTGGAGCACTGCGGAGCCAAAAGAAGCGCGTCCTCTGGATATGAGATCCAATTTATAGTGTGAAATGAAGGTATGTGAAGAAGCCCAAGTTGCTGCTGCACAAATGTCATCTAAATAGACCCTTGACCAAAATGCAGCAGAGGTAGCCATAGATCGTGTAGAATGGGCTCGCACTTTTAGGGGCTCAGGATGACCAGAACTTTTGTAGGCGAGGAGGATACATTGGGAGATCCATCTAGCTAATGTAACTTTAGTGACTGGCTTCCCAAAACGTGATTTTGCAAAGGACACAAAAAGTTGGTCAGATTTCCTGATATCTGCTGTTCTGTTCAGGTAGAAACATAGCTGTCTGTGAACATCTAAACAATGGAGTCTGTACTCTCCTTTATTCTGTACATTTGGAAAGAAGACCAGTAGATTGATAGACTGATTGATATTGGCCTCTGAAGAGACTTTGGGCAGGAAGGAGGGATTAGTCCTGAGGGAGACCCTGTCCTTATGAAAGATGATGTATGGAGGCTTACTGCAAAGAGCGTGAAGCTCTGAAATTCTCCTGGTGGAAGTAATGGCAATCAAGAAGATTGTCTTCCAAGATACATACTTTAATTCCACTGTGGCCGCTGGTTCAAATGGGGGCCCAGTTAAAGCTTGAAGAACTATGGTAAGATCCCATGGAGGTACTGCATCTCTGATCGGGGGTCTTAATAAGAAGGCTCCTTTCATGAATGATTTACAAATCTTGGATGAAGCCAGAGGTCCTGAGCTGTTACCGATGTGATAGTGGGAGATAGCCGCCAACTGGACTTTAATAGTGGATGCACTAGCTCTCTGCTGAAAAATATGTGAAAGAAAGTCAAGGACTACTGGGACGGGGGCTGTGAAAGGATCTAGATTCATCATCTCTGCCCAAAGGGAAAATCGTTTCCATTTACTCTTGTAGATCTTTCTGGTGGATGGTTTGTGCGTGGCCATTAGGATGGCCTTAATTGAGGAGGATAATCCGGGAGTCCTAGCCATTAGGGGAACTGGATCAACCAAGCTGAGAGCTTGAGATGACCCAGGTCGGGGGTCTTGAGCCCCAGGGGATGGGAAATCAGATCCGGATTGGGATCTAGGATCCAGGGAGGATGTATTAGATGAGACCGTAAGTAAGGGAACCAGGCCTGGCGAGGCCAGAATGGGGCTATGAGGATAACTCTGCTCCCCAACCGACGAGCTTTCTGTAGGAATTTTGTCATCAGAGGAAGAGGGGGATAAGCATACAGAAGAACGGATGGCCACGCATGAACTAGAGCATATCTGGGGGCTTCCCCTGGTGGGGGAATCAGAGCGAAGAACTCACTGCACTTTGTGTTTGAAGGCGAAGCGAAGAGATTGCAGCAAAGTTGACCCCAAGCGAGGAATATTTGGTTCACAACTGTTGGGTTCAGAGACCACTCATAAGGTGAAAGGATCGTTCGACTCAACCTGTCTGCCAAGATGTTTGACCGACCCAGAATGTGCATTGCTATGAGAAAGCGGTTGGTGGAGATCGCCCATTCCCACACTCTCATGGCCTCCCTGCAAAGAGGATAGGATCTGGCTCCCCCTGTTTGTTTATGTACCAGACTACAGACATGCTGTCCGATTGAATTGTAATCATACCTGGAGGAAGAAGGTGATGGAGAGCCTGCAACGCCAAAAGCACCGCCCTCATCTCCAGTACATTGATATGCAGTGAGGTCTCTGTGGGAGTCCACGTGCCTTGGACGGATCTGCCCCTGCAATGCCCCCCCCACCCGAGGAGAGCTGTGTCCGTGGTCACTGTGACTTGTGGGGGAGGTAGGACGAAAGGACGTCCTTCCTGGAGGTCTTTGGAATGAAGCCACCAGAGAAGTGACTCCTTGCACACCCTGCTGAGAGGAATAGGGGTAGATAGGGGTTGAAAAAGAATAGACCATTGCACTTGAAGAGTCCATTGAAGGATTCTCATCTTCAGATGGGCGAACAGGGATAGAGTGAAGGCAGCCGCCATGGATCCCAGGGCCCTCAGGACCAATACGGCAGGAGGCGCAGGAGACTGTAAGAGATCCAAGATTTGGAGGCAAAGATTGCGTAGCCTGTCGGTTGTCAAGAAAATTATGGATTGTGTCGTGTCTATCCTGGCCCCTATGAAATCCAAAATTTGAGTGGGTTGCAGGGATGATTTCCTGAGGTTGATTGCGATTCCTAGTTGGTGAGCTAGTTGTAACAGGTAATCTCTGTTTAAGCAAAGTTGATGCCTGGTGGGGGCGGTAAGGAGCCAGTCGTCTAGGTACGGAAAGACCTGTATGCCCTGAAGCCTCAGGTGGGCCGCTACTACTGCCATGACCTTGGTAAACACCCTGGGGGCTGTGGTGAGACCGAAGGGTAGGACCCTGAACTGGTAATGACTGGTTCCTAGCCAAAAGCAGAGAAACCTCCTGGATCATCTGTCCATAAGAATGTGGTAGTATGCGTCTTGGAGGTCTATTGAGCACATCCAGTCATTCTCCTGTAACAGTGGGAGAATGGATTGAATAGTGACCATCCGGAATTTCTCTTTGGTTACTGACAGGTTCAGCATTGATAGGTCGAGTATGGGTCTTAGGTTCCCCATCTTTTTTGGCACCAAAAAGAACCTGGAGTAAAACCCTAATCCGGACTGATCTGGGGGGACGGGCTGGATTGCTCTTTTTCTTAGCAGCCCTTGAATTTCTATAGCTGCTGCATCCCTCTGACCGGATGGGACATTGGAGGTTCCTCTTGATCGAGGAGGGGAGGTTAAGAAGGGGATTGAATATTCTCTGGATACAATTCGGAGCACCCAGCGATCTGTGGTGATGGACTCCCATTTGGCTAGGTGTTCCGAGAAGCGCCCCCCGACTGCCTCCAGAGAAGAGCAGTCGGGCAACCTCTCAGGGCTGCTGCACGGGTCGGTCCGAGAAAGGTTCTCTCGACCCAAAGTTCTTCTGGCCCCCTCTGCCTCTGGGCCGGCATCCACCTTGTCCTTCTTTGCCTCTGAAGGACGAGGTCTCCGGAGAAAAACGGGGTTGTTGAGTCTTCCGGAACCACATCTTCTTCTGTCCCTTTTGGTTCCTGGAAAAGGACCTCTGGGGAGCCGAGAAGCGGATCCCGATGACAGACAATGTCTTCCCGTCTTTCTTGCTCTGGAGAAGTGTGTCTCGGACGGTCTTGCCAAAGAACGTTGAACCGTCATAAGGAGTGTTTGCGAAGGATGCCTTGAAGAGTTCTGCAAAATCGGAAAGACGGAGCCAGGCCTGTCTGCGTAAGACCATGCCCATTCCGCTAGCCCTGGCCGCTCCCTCTGTGGCATGGGAGAGGAGCCGCATGGACATGTTGGTGATCGATTTGAAAGTGGCCATTCGGGACGAGAACGTACGCTTGTCCTCGGCCGATATGGACTCTGGGGGTGATCCAGCGTACTCCTTAATCAGGTCACGCTGGAGTCGAACAACATGTGCCATATAATTCAGTAACCTTACAGAGAAGGTCGCTGAAGAGATCATCCGCTTTCCCAAACGGTCCATCATCCGAGAGTCCTTGTCTGGAGGGTGTACCGAGGAACTCTCCTGTGCTTGTTCCTTCTTGATGGCCGCCACCACCACCATAGTGTCCACAGCACCCGTACTCCAACATGCCTTGTCCGAGGGGGGGGCTTAGTATTTTGTCGGGATGTTTGGGGATCGGCTCCACAGTGTCCAGCTCCTTCCACGCCCTGGTAGTAATAAGATCTACCAGGGGGTCGGCGGGGGGGGGACACCCAAGAGGTAGATGGGCCTGTGTCAAATGCCTCCAGAAACACGGACTCATCCGAGGAAGGCTTTTGGGCGGACCACCCTCCCCTAATGCGTAACATTTCCATGATGTCTCCAAAGGAGACGTCTTCAGGGGGTGATCTTGGGGAGCCTTCCCCTTCCTCCAAGTCTGTGTCCTCCGTGAGGGACTCAGGTGAGTCCAAGTGCCTCCTCTTGCACTTCCGCTTGTGAGAAACCTCCTCGGGGGGGCTGTCCGAAGAGGCCTCACCAACGATGTCCTGTTCCTCCAAGGGAACCATCTGGGATGTAAGCGCAGGCTGTCCCTGGGGTCGGATGATGGAGGATAGGCTCAACTGTGTGGGAGCGATGGGCTGGTCTGAAGCAAGAACCGAGGGTCTCGAGTCCCTCGAGAGGACCCTCTCCACTACGTCAAATGCCGATGGTGAACTGCTCTCTCTTGGATCAGAGAGCAGTTCACTTGGCTCCGACGTACGGACTGGCACAGAGGGTGACCCGATCAGATCCAAAAGGGTAGTGTGACCCGACCTGGACGGAGCCGAAGTTCCACTGGCCCCTCCAGATCTGACGCCCGCCCCACAGCTCCGAGAGCTCGGATCCAACAACAAGCCTGGATCCGACAGACCCGAGGGCATGGTCGGCACCGAAGATGGAAATGCTGTCGGCGCCGACCCCGCCCTGGCTCCGAAGCTAATCGAATCCGACAGCTGCGAGACCCGAAAGCGGGTCGGAGAAGGAGCAATAGGGGCAAAAAAAGATGTCGAGCTCCCCCCCAGAGGGGGAGGGGGGGTAGAGCACTCCCATCTGCATTTGAGCCTGCAAAAAATGATGCATCATCCGATCCACATCTGCATCCGACAAGCTCCTAGTAGACCTACTAGAGGCCATCGAAGGTGGCCGGGAATGTCACCTTGATGACCTAGAAGGTGACCCGGTCTCCTCCTCTGGCTCCAGGGAGAAACCAGGGGAGCGGAGCCGAGAGGGGGTAGACCCGGAGACCTTCAAGGGAGAAGCAACAACTTTAGATGGCGGAGCCGAGGGAGTCGACTCCGACTGCCTTTTATGGCTGCGGTGTTTCTCTCTCTCTCTCTCTCTCCCTGTCTTTCTTGTCCTTTTTTCTTCCCTCCCTTTCCTCCTGGACCAAAGAGGGAGGGTGAGTCCCGGCCAGGGATCAGAAGTAGCAGGTGGGGCAGCCGTAGAGGCGGCTGGCACTACAGCAGAAGACGAAGTAGATTCTGGTGGCAGAAGGCCCGCCAAAATCAGCTTGGCCTTTCTGTCTTTCAATGCTCTGGGATTAAAGGCTGCACAAATAGTGCAGCCTGTGGAAAGGTGTTCCACACCCAGGCACAACACACACAGAGTGTGGCCATCTGCTGGGGACAGCTTATGGCCACACTCGGTGCATTTCGAAAAAATGGCCTTAGGGCCTTCGGCCATGGTCTAAGAAAAAGGAAAACAGCACTCGCCTTCACACACTCTAGTGGGGGAGGAGAACTAGCTGACTAAACAATCAGATTAACAGACACTAAATATATGAACCACTAAAGAGAAACTACCCGGGGTTCACACACACAGAAGCGTACAAGGGAAAGATAGGAAAAATAAAAGATATTTGAATTCTTTTGTTAATTTTACTCACAAACCAACTCGGAGCTCGTTCTGAGAAGCTATCTTAAGCCGCGGCAAACGAGATCGGAGGGTTACAAGGAGGTAGCAGGGCATTATGGGTAAGGGGGAGGAGCTTGGAGCTCGGATCTGTAAGCTTGGAAAGCTGCTGGCTCGGATCCGAATCGGATCAGATACCCACAGGTTGCAGACCAAATGAAGTTAACTACTTCAGATCTACAGTAAGACACATTCTTACTTCAAGTCCCACACACTTATCTCCTCTTCTATTACATCTGGATGCCATGGCAAGGTAAGTAAACATATCCTCTCTGTGAACACTTTTCATGAACTGAGCCACAAAGGTAAATATAATGGACATTTTAGAGTAACTAAACAACCAGCATATGTTTTGGGAAGGAAGAAAAATAAACTCCAAAAAACTCAAAACTCCAACTATTCTCTGTCTCATATCACCTTCTTAGAGGCAATCTCTGCTTGACTTACAAAGCCATGTCTGACCCAGTTCTGTTAGAAATGCTACATCTAAAGAAATCCCAATCCCTCTGCACCACACGCTCCAGAGAACGCAACCTCATTGCCACAATCAACAGTACATGCTGGAGGGACAGGTTCATAACCCAGAGACTGCTCATGCTCTGGAATAGACTTCCCATACATGTCAAGCAGAGCACCTCACTGGCCCTCTTCAAGAGGAATCTTTTTAACTGGATGAGAAATAGAAAGTTCACCCCAGGGATCACTCCAGTGGCTTTACTTGACAAAGGCACTGGAAACTAAGGTCGGGTGACATGATGCCAAGTAATCCTCGGGTGACACGATGCCAAGTAATCCTATCGGCTAGGCTTGTAAAGGCTCCAGGGCTATTAGCCTAGTACACACCTATGAACCTAAGAGAAGAAACCAAAGTATCCAGATGAAATTCTTGTAGAAAAGGCAATGACATGCAGACAGTACCTGGACATTCGAACTGAACACTTGAGCTTTGAAACTATAAGGCAAAAAAAACTTAAAACAATGAACCACCATACAATTTATTCTGTGAATCAGCAGCCTGACTATGATAGCATCTGCCTTAGCACTTATCTTTTAACACAAAGGGTCTCTACAGTACAAAACAACACCATTAGTTCTGACAATGAAACATGGAAAACACACATCTGACAACATACTTACCAGAGGTCCCCTTCCCTAAAGTATTTAGGGTGATACACAGTGAACATAAGCATATTTCTTTTACACAACAATGCCACTGCATAGTGTTATCTAGGCAATGTGCTTAGAAAGCATCCTACTTTTCCTCATGATAGGCCATGCTTCAGTTAGGGCAAGTCCAATATAAAAAAGCTATTAAGTGCTAAAGCAATAAAACACAGTTTACTCTGGAAGAAATCTGTCAACAAAGCATTGTGTCAGTGAATTACATGCAGAAGAAAGTTTTTGCTGGTCTGCAGCAGTATTTCTACAGGGAGAAGAGATAGGCAGGGACATTTGTAATCCAGATGTTGGCAGAGCTATGGAGGGGAATAAATGCACTTTAACCTAGAAAAGGCATACACTACTCTTACTCCAAGGACTTATTTTTCTGATTTGACCTAGTAGGCCTTTCCAACCCCCTGTGCTGACTCGGAAGCCTGTAACCAAGTGTGTGGTAATGTGACTCACTGTTGGTGGCTATTCTTGGTGTCACAAACATTTGTGTACTGACCTACTCTTACAGCATATTTCAACATAAGAAGCGGGGGGGGGGGGGTCTAAACACAGTTGTGCCCGAGTTTACAATCACCACCACCTCCTCTTGCTGTCCAAAGTTTACATGCTCTTGGATGAATAAATATTGTTTTAGTCACCCTGAGAAACAGCAACACTACTTAAAATTTCAAAGAAACAAATGACTTGTAGAAAACACTGATCTTTGACATGAGAGGTTAGTGGTCAATACATGCTTGTTCAAAAGATTTACATGCAGAACATTATGGAGCAATGCGGTTACTTATTTTTGTTGATTAAGGTGCTAAATGTATGAATGATAGGACCAATGTTCTCCAGTAATACTGTATCTCCTTCCACACCTAAAACTCTTAGCACATAAAATCTGGACAAAGTCAAAAGTCATGGGGGACAGGCAAAGGCCTAAAAATATAGGTAGATTTTAATTACTGCTCTTACAGACTTTGAAAGTTGATAAATGATATGTTTTGAATTGGCATGCATTTTCTGAATGATATTAATTCTGAAACTCAAATTATGTATCATTATTTAGGGACTTCAATCATCAATGATTTGTAGTCCATTAAAAAGTTATTTCAGCACAGATGCACATACGTTTACTTGTACTATACAAGGCTGGGGAATACATACTGGTAGAGAAAGGAAAAAAAACAACGGCCTTGAATTAACAAGTTCTGCCTTAAGTATTTTGTCTTTTTTCCCCATTTGTTGTTTATTTTTAATGTTATGCACAGCCTCTGGCTATGGCCATGGATGAAAACAAACCCTTGACCGGTTCATTTTCTCATTAGCAAGTGAATAAGTAAGCAATATGCTTTTCCATTGTTAAATATACAAAAGTGTATGAAGTAGCAGGGCAGATTTCAGGAAAAAGGTATTTCTTTCATGGACAAGACGACCTTAGAATGACATGAACTACACAGGAAGACAAACTAGGAAATATTTTGGGATTGAAAAGGCAGTGAAACAACAACTGGTACAGGTGTGGGTATGTATCTGCATGTAGAATGACTTCAGATAAATTATTTAAATTCAATGTAAAGCAAACTTAACAGTTCTCGGTCTTCCATTTTTTTCCTATAACAATTCTGCCTTTTCTTTTTAGAACAATCACTTACACACAAAATCGTATTTTATGTAAATCATACACGAGTTGATGGGACACCATTTTCATACATTGTATATCACTGCGTACAAGCTTTGTGCCCATCAATGTATATGCATTGTCTGACACTGGGGCAATTCAGAAAATAGAATCATTGAAATGTCAATCTGCAAACAATTAAATGTATCTAGCAAGTACTTGGGATATGCATAATGCGTCTAGTTGTCACATTTGTAATTTAGGCATTTGCAAGTTTTCAACCCAATGAATGGAAACCAAAAAACAAGAAGACAATAGAAGGCATCATTTTATAAATAAAGGTTTGTATAGGAAGAGTTGGTTCGTATAACAAATCTAGCAACTACAAAGTTATCTTTAAAACAAATGAGATTTTAATTACTTGCTAAATGAAGAAGGGTTCTAATAAGGTGCAAAGGTAAGCAGTCTTAAAAGGATCGCTGTTCAAGGTGCCAGAGTGGTTACATTTTGATATTATTAAACACCAGTCCTTCTAGTTTCTGAATATAACTATGTCTGCATCTGCCAACTCTCCTTCCAAAATGATAAAAGTTTCCAAAGTAGTTTAGAGTTAGGACCTCTACATGCAGGGTAATAATGATGAACAAATCCTCTGCTTGCGGTAACAGAATTATCATCTCACGTTAAATCTCGATCAGTTTGGCTTCCATATCATATAATATAAAACATTCCCAACTCTGAGCAACAAAACACAGACGTAACCCAGTCAGTGAAAGGGTATACTTGGTTTGAAATACAAGGAAGCTTCTGTTTCAGTGTCCAGGCAATACTATTACAACACAAGTATCTTCCCTGGCAGTCATGCTGGTTCAGGGAGTTTTTACTGAACACATTTCCATGTAACAAAATCAGACAGAAACATTGCCAGGATTTTTGAAATTGTACACCAACTTTAAGAATGCAGACCCCACTCTACTAAGTACACCCCCCCCCCACACACACACACACACACACACACTCGCCAGAAAGTGTACAATAGCACACACCTTCAAAACTAAAGATTATAAAATGACAGGCCTAAAAATATATATAGCCAACTAAGCATTCTGAAAAAGGCACTTAAAAGATACCACATAAAAACTAAAACTTTAGTAAACATATAATGTTTACTTAAAATCTAGCATATCTTAAGCAAAAGTGTACATTTATGCCATAGCATGCATGGTGAATGCCTGTCTGCATTATAGCTCATAATTATTTCCTCAGTAACAGCCTATGACATCACACAAGGATCAATAAAATAAACAGAGGTTACAGTCAGTCATTCATGCAATGCAGGAATAATTTTGTCTTCATTGTAACATCAGTAAATTGTTGTACTGGTTTATGATTTCCTCAGACTAGCCTAGTTAGCCCATGCTCTGACAAAATGCTTATGACACCAGGACAATATAAATACAACTCTATCCATCCAAAACTTAGTAACAGATTTAATTATTCGTCTGAAAGGATAGCATTTCACAGGAACACACATAAGCAGTGTGATAAGACTCTGTTCTGTGTTCTCACCCAGACAGCAACTGATAAGACTTGAAATCCGATAGAATTTCAGTTTCTCCCCTACCTTTATCAGAAGCCTATGCACAGACATTGATAAGAAGTGTTCTTAACTGTCAAGTTTCAAGGGTGGACTGAGAACCTATGCAGCAGACATCATAAAAGTCTCAGCTCCCCGAGCCATGCTGAAGTCAACAGCATATCCACATATCCTGCTTTTGTTTTTTTTTAAATGGTTTTAATAAAGAAGTTGTATGTTGGGAATGAAGCATCAGGTGAAACAACAAACTTAAATGGAAAATGTTAGACATGGATAAACTGTCTGAAGCTTATGAGTGACCGGGTGCAAGGATGGACACGGAAGCTCCTAACTATGATGAATAAATACATTTTATTTAAATTAGTTCCATACGTTTTATTTATTCTTTGTTGTCCAGGTTAGTCCCCCACTAGGCCTCTTGTCAGTGGAGACCAGAGATGATCTTTTATGCTACTGGGGGAGAACTGGCCAGGGCACTGAGGAACTTCCCCTACTCTTTTCAACAGGTGCTGTGGATTTTTTTTTTTTACATTCAATAATTCAGATGGGACCTTGGTTTAATGTCTCATCCAAAGGATGACACAGGAATGCAGCCCCCCCTAAGCTGCACTGCAGTGTCAGCAATCCATCTACCTGATGTGGAAATAGAAACCCTAGTCTGTTGCAATAAAAGCAAGTGTGTGACCTGTTGTACCACAAACACTCACCTATTTGCCTGGGAATGCCCAGCTGGTAAGTTCCCATTTTCAGTGGCAGCCTGGGAAGAAAAGTTCCCAAAAATGTTAAAGTACTTAAAATCAACAAACATCAAGAATACCTCTGAGTTACTGTAAAACAGCTTATAATATGATTCAGAACAGTGTGAAATGAGGCAGTGACATGCATTGTACATAAACTAAAAAGATTAACTTGATACAATAGAGATGAGATCTATCCACGAGGAAGAGGAGTTCTAACACAATATTTACAATACCTGAAATAAATAATGTCAACAGACTAGATACAAATGTACGATAATCCACTGACTTTCTGAGAGTTAATTACCTTCAGCATAGTAAATGGTGGAAGTTAAAAAGGGTGACTGTGAGGTGGAGTTCAGGGAAGAGTTAAGACAGGCACTGGGAGGCAATGAAGAGTTACCGAACAGCTGGGTAACTACAGCAGAGCTAGTAAGGGAGACTGCTAGGAAGGTGCTTGGTGTGACATCTGGACAGAGGAAGGAGGACAAGGAGACATGGTGGGGGAATGAGGAAGTACAGGAGAGTATACAGAGGAAGAGGCTGGTGAAGAAGATGTGGGATTGTCAAAGAGATGAAGAAAGTAGACATGAGTATAAGGAGATGAGGCGCATGGCAAAGAGAGAGGTGGCGAAGGCTAAGGATAAGGCATATAGAGAGTTGTAAGAGAGATTGGACACTAAAGAGGGAGAAAAGGACCTGTACCGATGGGCTAGACAGAGGGACAGAACTGGGAAAGATGTGCAGCAGGTAAGGGTGATAAAGGACAGTGAGGGAAACGTACTCACAAGTGAGGAGAGTGTGGAGAGTGTGTTGAGTAGATGGAAAGAGTACTTTGAAGGGCTGATAAATGAAGAGAATGAGAGAAAGAGAAGGTTGGATGATGTGGGGATAGTGAATCAGGAAGTGAAGCAGATTGGCAAGGAGGAAGTAAGGACAGCTATAAAGAGGATGAAGAATGGAAAGGCTGTTGGCCCAGATGACATACCAGTGGAAGCATGAAGGTGCTTAGGAGAAATGGCAGTGGAATTTTTAACCAGATTGTTTAATGAAATTTTGGAAAGTCAGAGGATGCCTGAGAAGTGAAGAAAAAGTGTTTTGGTACCTATCTTTAAGAATAAAGGTGATGTGCAGAGCTGCAGTAAGTACAGAGGGATAAAATTGATCGGTCACAGCTTGAAGTTATGGGAAAGAGTAGTGGAAGCTAGGTTAAGAAGGGAGGTGATGATTAGTGATCAGCAGTATGGTTTCATGCCAGGAAAGAGCACTACAGATGCAATATTTGCTCTGAGAGTGTTGCTGGAGAAATACAGAGAAAGTCAAAAGGAGTTGCATTGTGTCTTTGTGGACTTAGAGAAAGCATATGACAGGGTGCCTAGAGAGGAGTTGTGATATTGTATGAGGAAGTCGGGAGTGGCAGAGAAGTATGTAAGATTGGTACAGGATATGTACAAAGGTAGTGTGACATTGGTGAGGACTGTGGTGGGAGTGACAGATACGTTTAAGGTGGAGCTGGGATTACATCAAGGATCAGCTCTGAGCCCTTTCTTATTTGCAGTGGTGATGGACAGGTTCACAGATGAGATTAGACAGGAGGCCCCGTGGACTACGATGTTTGCAGATGACATTGTGACATGTAGTGAGAGTAGGGACCAGGTTGAGGAGACCCTGGAGAGGTGGAGATATGCTTTAGAGAGGAGAGGAATGAAGGTCGGCAGGGTTAAAACAGAATATATGTGTGTAAATGAGAGGGAGGGTAGAGGAATGGTAAAGGTGGATGAGTTTAAGTACTTGGGATCAACAGTTCAGAGTAATGGTGAGTGTGGAAGAGAGGTGAAGAAGAGAGTACAGGCAGGCTGGAATGGGTGGAGAAGAGTGTCAGGAGTGATTTGTGACAGACGGGTACCAATAAGAGTGAAAGGGAAGGTCTACAAGAGGGAAGTGAGACCAGCTATGTTATATGGGTTGGAGACGGTAGCATTGACGAAAAGGCAGGAGTCAGAGCTGGATGTGACAGAGTTAAAGATGTTAAGATTTGCACTGGATGTGACTAGGATGGTCAGGATTAGGAATCAGTATATTAGAGGGTCAGCTCCGGTTGGACAGCTTGGAGACAAAGCAAGAGAGGCAAGATTGCACTGGTTTGGACATGTGCTGAGGAGGGATGCTGGGTATATTGGGAAAAGGATGCTAAGGATGGAGCTGCCAGGTAAGAGGAAAAGAGGAAGGCCTAAGATAAGGTTTATGGATGGGGTGAGAGAGGACATGCAGGCGGTTGGTGTGAAAGAGCATGATGCAGAGGACAGGAATTAATGGAAACAGATGATCCGCTGTGGCGACCCCTAACGGGAACAGCCGAAAGAAGATGATGATGTATAGTATATGCATCGACTATGTTGTTGTTGTTTGTCTTTCGGCTTTTCCCAGTAAGGGGTCGCCACAGCGAAACTCTGGTCCGCTAATGATTGGCAGTAGATTTTTACGAAATGCTGAGGTGCCAGCTCGACGCCCAACCTTCAACGAAGACACACCCATTTACGCACGCATGCATTTCGAACGCTACCCAACTGCAGGGAGGACATGCAGACTCCACACAGAAGGTACTCCCAAGCCCAGCCAAGAATCGAACGGGAGAACCTCTTGCTGTGAGGTAACAACGCTACCGTCGTACCACCGTGGCTGTACAGTATATGTACCTACTATGTATGTTGTGAAAATACACAGTAAAGTAAAAAGAAAAACTTTTCAGAGAGAAAGCACAAACAAACATAGTTAATACGACTAGTTCAGCGATCTAGAAAGGACAAAGAATTACCAGCACATAACAGGTACAGAGTGAATCTTCATCACAGAAACAAGGTACTTGTAAGTAATCTGTAAACTGCCACTTAGATATATCCACCTGCAACAGAGTTTTTCAGTCACAAAATAGAAATAGTACGTCTTCATACTTACAATTCTACTGTGATGCCAGAAAGAATAAAGACTAAGCTGAAATTCATGGAGTAATGGCTGTGGCAAAGTGGCCAACTATGTACAGAACAAGAATCTTATCAACTTACACCAGAATTATATGTGAAATAATAAGTATTGTTTCCAGAGTATCACACCACTGTTACTAGCATATCACAAGAAATTCTGTAAGCCTAGGCAGGGGTGGGCACTGTGAATGCATGCTTTGGTACATTTGTGTGTGTTGTTTACTGTGTATGCTATTATATTGTTGTTAATTATTCAGATAGCAAAACTTCAATAAAATATATTAAGCTGGAAAAAAAACTTTGAGTGAAATGGAATAATGTACAGTGTTTGTACAGAAGTGTCATGCCACAATTTCACTTACGACTTCTACTATGACCTTTATTCTGGAACCCAAGGTTACATGCCTTCTTGTAAGGCCAATCAATGTTTTAACGGTTTCCTTCCATTTTTATTAAAATAGCTCTAGTGCTCAAACCAACAACTGTAATGGTCATTTACTTATTTTAATATGTCTTGTACAGCACATTTATAGAGGATCCATTGACAGAATAAATATTTGACTTTTGTGTATGTACACTAAGTCATGTTTCTAATACTGCACAGACTAGCATATTCCAAATATAAAGTGTCCTGGATTAATGATTTGCATAGTACTTAGAAATGCTGGGGTTAGAAGTTATGACCTCCTGATTTCCAAGCTGATGACCTGAACATTAGCTACGCTTGCTTATGTGATGGAAATTTCTGTTACTCAAAAAGAAAAAAATTCTAAAAAAAAAAAAAAGCAAAGAAGCAAACTCGTGGATGACTATGTCATTCGGGTAAAACATATAAATGACTCCATGCTCTAACATAATTGCAATTAAATGACTACCCAGTCAGCTATTTAAATGCTATTGCTTTAACTTGTGCCTTACCAGCACACATGCTTGGGCAAAATATTATCCAAATTCTTATTGTTTATATCCTTGATATGCTTTTAGATACTTTAAATGGCATTTTAATCCTGCTTACATAACTTGTGGATTCATGTTTCAGGTTGCAGGGCATGTCTCATAAAACGTGTAGAAGTCCAGTGGCAATATAAACTTCATTCATATTAGCTTCTGAAAAGTAAGTATAGTATTCACTAATCATTAATTAAGTTAAAGTAAAAACAATTAACAATCATATTATTATATAATGTCACCATGGCTTTGTAAGTGTTTTAACGGACTGAGATGGTTACTCAAAACTGCGTGCAAGACATTGTAATAAGATGCATTTATTTTCAATAAGTTGGTGTCTTCTTTTCAATGTTATATCTCCACTGGAAGCTAGTTTTATTTTGCTATAAAAATTCTGCTGACCTTGTTTTACATTTACATTACATCTGATTAGAAATAACTGAGGGTTCTGTACATAGCTGAACTCCATCTCCATGGAAATCTGGTCTGAAAAGTGTATCCTGTTCCGCTAACACTAAGGGATGATGTATAAGAGTGCCAACCTTTGCCACAAGTTGTACAAACATGCAGCTCAGTTTTCAACTGGGCTTGTAGTTCTCGGAACTCACCAAATCCAGGCTGCAAAGTCGTATGATTACTTATCAATTATTATTAAAACTGCACCATACAATCCTGTCTCATCTACTACACAAAGCCTTTTGAACCTGCGTTTTATAAGGGAAGGAACAGTCTGTCCTCTTCCATTTCTGGACTTTAAAATGCTTATGATACAGATTAACAAATGTAGTGAGCTAACATAGGTAATCTATGCAAGACCTTAGGTTGTACAGAAAAAATGCCACTTTCCACAAGTGTGGTGCTCAATACAGAGAACTCTCATTGTACAAGTAGTTGAAAAATAAAAAAAAAAAAAACTTCAGTTATTCTGCTCAAGGAAACACATGCATTCAACATAAATGCATGCACAAACACTCAAACAACCTATCAGTCAACATCCAGACATACCACAATACACAGTAACATACTTTTGTACAGGGCAAGCCACCCTCAACATCTTCATGATTGTGGGGAGAAAGCTCCCCCAAATTGATGTAACCAACACCAAATCGACTGTAATCAACCTCAGTTCAAGTTAAATTTGGGGCACAAAGTCACACCAACACCTTTCTCTTACCACATACAACCCTCGCCACACACTCTCCCATTCACACAGCAGCCCTCTCACACAAACACACCCACACATGAGCACACACATCCCAAGCACCTGCATTCAGCACACATTTACTAACCTACCTATACACATATGCTGAAACAATCATCCTGTGCTGCAAGCACACAACTAGCAGTCCGATCACAGATACAGCAGATCCAAATCACTCGCACACAAACTGCAAACATTACAGACATCCCTCAGTTCCCTACCTTTTAACCACACACACACACACACACACACACACACACACACACACACAAACAGGAAGAAAGACACATACACACAAAACTATAACTTTTGACTACATGATGCAAACCCCTCAAACATATAAATAATCTGTCATGCCCATAAACTAGACACACGCACATTCACACTCACTGACAACCTCAAGCACACATACACGAACGGCTGAAATCTGTCCTATACAGCAACAAAGTAGTTACAATACAAAACAGACTCCACTCAAACACCAGCATCCAAGTTCATGCAGCACTCGCAATGAACATGTACATAGCGAAAAATGTTCAACAAATTGTCTACAACAAGCTATCCTTGAACTACCTGGGATTTGATAAGGAGAAAAAATTGCCTTTTACTTTGTTTAGTTAGTGTTTGCATGTTAAATAGCAAGTACTTGGAACAAATACATTTACTAACTGCAAGTGGTTAAGGAATACAATATGAAAGAGCTCCATTTATTTACTTATTTATTTTAGTTTGTTAAGTGGGTGAGCTGGTTTAAAGATCTTTTTCAGTGACAGCCCGGGCCACATACAACTACAAAGAATGTAATAGAACACTGACAGTATAGCACTTTGACAGTCATTGATTACAAGTACTAGACATAAATTTTGATTCACGTTTTACAAATATATATATATCTACATATCTATACATATATATATATATACATACATACACTTACATACATACACACACACTGGATATAAACAGTTTACACTCACTCCTCTGTTAAAATGTTTTTAGGATATAAAAAAATTACACCACAATAAATCATTTCAAAACTTTTCCCACCTTTAATGTGACCTATAACCTGTACAATTCAAATGAAAAACAAATCTGTTATGGGAAAAAATATAAAAAATAAAAAATGTACAATACGCTGCTTGCATAAGTGCACACCCTTAAACTAATACTTTGTTGAAGCACCTTTTGATATAATTACAGCATTCAGTCTTCCTGGGTAGGAGTCTATCAGCATGGCACATCTTGACTTGACAGTATTTGCCCACTCTTCCTTGCAAAGTTCTCCAAATCTGTCAGATTGTGAGGGATTTTCTTGTACACAGCCCTCTTCAGGTCAGGTCTATGTTATGTGATCGAATGATTAGGTGATTGAACACCTAAACATCGACCACATAATATTGAACTGCAAAACAGCGAACGGGAAATGTTACCGTCGACCACAAAAAAAAAAAATTAACTTTACAGCCAAACTAAGTGGGAGCTTTGCCCCCCCCCACCCCCTGACATGGAGGGTTGTGCCCCCCCCTAATTAAATATACCAACTCCGAGATTGCTCCACAGTGGAGAAAACGGCATAATCCAGCGAACAGCCAAAGGAAATCTTTCCCTGCGTTAAATTGGCCGTTCACTGTTTTTTGCTTTCTATATTACGTGGTCGATGATTAGGTGTTCGATCATCTAATCATTCGATCACATAATATGGACCCCTTCAGGTCACCACACAGATTTTCTATTGTGTTTAGGTCTGGGATATGGCTGGGCCATTCTAAAAGTTTAATTTTCTTCTGGTGAAACCATTCTTTTGTTGATTTGGTTGTATGCTTGGGGTCACTGTCGTGTTGAACGCTGAAATTTTTCTTCATTTTCAGCTTTCTAGCAAACGCCTGAAGGTTTTGGGCCAAAAGTGACTGGTATTTGGAACTGTTCATAATTTCCTCCACCTTGACTAAAGCCAGAGTTCCAGCTGAAGGAAAGCAACCCCAAAGTATGATACTGCCACCACCATGCTTCACCGTGGGCATGGTGTTCTTTTGGTGATGCAAAGTGTTGTTTTTGTACCAAACGTACCTTTTGGAATTGTGGACAAAAAGTTCAACCTTGGTCTTAAGATTTTGGACAGGCCAGGTAGGGACAAAAAAAAAAAAAACACAAGTAGCCAAGTAACTCTGTGTTTGGTGATTTTTGATTGGGCCATAAGCCGGTATATGAGCCAATCAAAAAAAAAAAAAAAAATCGCACAGCGGACCCTCTTCTGTTCAATGCAGAACATTGGGCAGTTCTGCACTAAACAGAAGTAGCTCTGTTTTGTGATTCTTTCTTGACTGGCTCGTATACGGGCCAATCAAAAAAAAAAACATAGCAGAGGCTGGTTTGCCTGGATTTTAATTGGCAGTGTGGGACTCTGGATCAGACTGCTGATCCCGGGACAGCCCACACAAATAAGGAGGTCTAGCAGCCCTGGTCTCATCAGACCAGAACACATTTTCCCATATACTTTTGGGAGACTTGATGTATTGTTTTGCAAATTTTAGCCAGGCCTGGATGTTTTTCTGTGTAAGAAAAGGCTTCCGTCTTGCAACCCTACCCCACAGTCCAGATATATGGAGAATACAGGAGATTGTTGTCACATGTAGTACAGAAATTCCTGCAGCTCCTTCAATGTTGCTGTAGGTCTCTTGGCAGCCTCCCTGACCAGTTTTTGTCTTGTCTTTTCATAAATTTTGGAGGGACATCCAGTTCTTTGCATAGTCACTGTTGTTCCATATTT